>NC_059326.1:118320769-118637307 GCF_018350155.1 Leopardus geoffroyi | reverse complement strand
GGCCTGGGGATCATGTTTTCTGGATTCTTTCCTTTCTATTCCAGGAGCTCTCAAATCTAGTGGACCAGAGAACCAGGACCATGCTTGTTGCCAGGGAGCTTGTGGGCACCCTCCCACAGGCTGTACTCCAGCAGGCTTGAGAAGCACACTTGGGACAACGATGTACTGTATTGTACTGTATACCAAGCAATTAAAACTAGTATCACTAAAGGGGCACCTGGGTGGCTCAATTGGTTAAGTCTGACTGTTAGTTTCAAGTCGGGTCATGATCTCATGGTCTGTGAGATCGAGCTCCGCATTGGGCTCTGTGCTGACAGCACAGAATCTCTCTTTCCCTCTCTCTCTCTCTCTCTCTCTGCCCCTCCCCGGCTTGCTCTTTCTGTCCTCTCTCTCATTCAAAAATAGATGAGCTTAAAAAAAAAAAAAACTATCACTACACATGAACAGAAATGATTGTTAGGAATTAATTAGCTATCAACATCTGTTCCACAGTTCCCATCTAACAACAGACATTTACCAGTGCTATGTATCTCAGAATATAATGCTGTTTGTGCCACTATTGGTATATGAAATGACTCCAAATGATTCACAAATATTTCTAATAGTTGTAGTTGTGTACTTATTTCAATGAACATTAGAAATTTACCTTTTTATTACACATAGCATGACATACTCTATTTACAAAAAAAAGTTAAAAAGAGTGAACTCATTTAAGAAAATTAGTAGGTACATAGTAACAATACTAGTGGTATACGTATATGTTAAAAAAACAACAACATGAAGTCAATGATAGAAAAATAACACATTTGGGAACAACTGTCTTAATTTGTGCCTGACCAGACAACTATATTCAACCCGGCTGGAAGGATGGGATGGGAGGGTACCATATTCTACCAGCAAGATGTCCTACTTCAACGCAGTCATCCTTGATCCTTGCTTTGCCCTCACTCCAATCTATCAGCCAACCTCATCAGTCATCAGTTAAAAACACACCCAGAACCCAACTGCTTCCCCACTGCTAATACCTTGATCCAAGCAACCATTGTCTTTCGCCTGGCTTGCTGCAATAGCCTCCCAACTGTTTCTCCTTTTGCCTCACACAGTTTATTCTCTACCAGCAGCTAGAGCCATCTTTTAAAAATACACACTGGCTCATGTGTCACTTGCCTGATCACAACTCTCCAGGGACTTCTCATGACACTCAGAACACAAGCTTTCCTCCTGACCATGGCTTCACATGGTCTAGTCCCAGCTTACTTGGCCACTCTCCGTCTGGCTTCCTCCAATCCAGTCATTGCAGCCTTTCCCGATAATCCCTGAACTCAGCTGGTTTACCCCCTCCACTGCACAGGCCCTTGCACATGCTGGTTCCTCTGCTGGCTCCTAACATGTCACACTCCCTCCATTTGTTCAGGTTTCTGCTCAAATTTCACCTCTTCAGAGAGGCCTCTCTGCTCCAGGTATCTAGTTCTCTCTTCTCTTAGTTAGGCACTATCTCTGTGCTCTTAATTCTTCCTAGCCCCTCTCGGCACCTGAATGTATACCTTTGTTTACTTGCCATCTGTCAGTTTCTCTCATTAGAACTCCATGAGAACAGGGACTTTATCTGCCTTGTTCATTGCTGTAGCATCAATAAATATAATAAATATTTTCTGGATGAAGCAACAGATATAATCCACATTTTCACCAGCTGAGACACCAGAAACCAACAGGTAGAGAAATCCCCACACTCCAGGAGCCTCAAATGCTGAGCAGCTGGCTGAACACACTGGTACCTTCTAGAGTTCAGGGGCCCTGCAGCAGGATGCACAGTACAAATATGACTGACTGGGATCTCATTCATCCCCTGACCTCTAAGCACGAACACTGCCAATTGGAATTTTCCCCCTAGCCTACCAGGTACAAAGGCACCTATCTTCTTTTTCATGGTTTCTGTGGACACACACACACACACACACACACACACACACACACACACACACACAAATAAGCCAAGAGGGACATAGAGTAAAGAAAGCAAACTAAGTAGGAGGAAAGAGATAAAATCCCTGCCTGGCCTGGAATAAACCTACCAGCTCTCCGCCAGAGTCAAGAGGGGCTCTAAGATACCTGTGAAGAGCGAGCCAGTTCTCAGCCAGACACCGCAGCCCAAGTGGCAGTGTCTGGGTTCTTACAAGGCACAAGATGAGGGCTGCAGACTGGCTTTGCAGGACTCTGTTTCCTTGTGGGTTTCTACATCTGCAGTCTCCTTAAAATTCCCAATCCGGCAGCTGTGCAAGAGCCATGCTTAAGGCACACCATGGTAAGGCCAACCGGCTTCATCAGGACCACCTGGTCTCTTACACGGTGATCTGGGAAACCAGAGAAGGAATTACAGTGGAGAAGCATCAATTCCTTTCTGCCTTGATGCATAGGCGGTTGCACACTGATTTCTCAACCAAAAGAGATCATCACCACCTTTTTGAAAGAGGAAGGGTTTCAAGCCAAGAACTAACTTCTCCTGCCCACCTACACCCTTCTCCTGCCTTTACCTTCTACCTGTCTTAGAGATGACATTTATAATCAGAGGCTGAACATTTGTGGCTGGAGTTACCACTAACTGGTTGTGGGAGATGGGTGTACTTGGCCTCTGGGACACTTCTCATCTGTACAGATCAGTTGCTGTGAAAATCAGATAAGGTGATGTCCATAACAGCACTCTGAGGAACTGTAGAGAGATTGTGGGCTGTCATGCTTTTATACAAATAGCCTCTGGTTTGGGGTAATGATGATGTTATTAATAACAACAACGGCAGATAATGACATTTAATGACTGCTTAGACTACCAGGCACTGCTATTCCATCCCAATCCCACTCAATCCTTCCAACAAACCAATGATGTAGGTAATAAGGTTATACCCATCTTACAGATAAAAACCCCTGAGACCCAGGGAAACTAATTTTCCAAGGTCACACATGCAGTAAGTAGTGAGGCTGGGATCACAACCCATGTAGGTTAATAATTCTGCACAGTCCACACTCCCAACTACCAGTCAACACTATCCCCACTGTGGGCAACAGGACTTGATAGCCTCTGCTGATTCTTACATGCCAAATGTGAGTTGCACACTCTGAATACTCTCATCACGGTAGGAAGGGATGACTTTGACAGGCCATCAGTATGCACTAAAAATGAGGAGTCGGTTTTCTCATCTTTACATGAGGTCAATAATATTATCTACCTCATAGAGTTCTTATAAGGATCAAAGAACAGAATGTACATCAAACCCTGAGCACATAGCCCAGTAATATGTGCCCAATAAACATTAATCGAGAGCCTTGAGGAAAATCTTTCAGTCTCTGCCTCAACAACCCTGTGCACTGGGCTTTAGGAGTTCAAGATGCAGCCAGGGACCTGCTCGATGTTCTTGGCTGAAGCCCAAACTAGGATGCCAAGGGGTGGTTCACACCTGCCTAGGATGAGAGAATGGTTTGTTAAGTGTCATTTAAGACAAGCAGAAAGACTTCTGACAGTCCAGGCCAGCCAGGGGAGCACGATCGCCAGTCATATCCTTGGGGGATGGGGTCCCACCAAACAAAATAGCTGAGATCTCAAGCAACAAAATCTCTGAGAAAACAAGCTGCTCCTTCTCCTTTCTCTCTTGCTAGCCCCCAGCTCCTCAGCCTGGATCATTCTCCAGCTAGGGTATTACCGCTCAACTAAATATAATTTTGAGTTCTACATGGGCCACACCCACTGTGTTGCACGCACAAGTGATAATGGAAAGCAAGCTGGAGAAAGTCAGCACTTAGGTGAGCTAGAATTACACCATCTTGCCTGCCTGTGGCTCAGGAGGGAGGGGAAATGAGGAAGCCAAGGGCCAAAAGGGGTGGGGGTGGGAGGTTGGAAAGGAATTCAGGCAAGAGAGGGAATGAGTGCCTGTCCCCTATCAGCCCTGGCCTGGAAGGCGTGGATGGAAAGCTGGAGGGGAAGGTGTGCTCAGCTGACTGCCTCGTGGGCCAGTACTCAGGAGGCCAGGCCACCATGCCCATTAATGCAGCCCATCCTTCTCAGGTTTAAAAAGGGAAATGTTCTATTTATAAGCTACCGACCGGTGGAGGCCTGGCAGCCACTGGATGGCTCTGATCCCACAGGGATTCTGGTTACCAGTGGCTGCCTTCTCTTGCCTCTCAACTGTGGGTGTTCTAACAGCAAAAGGCCGAAGGTGACTGGAAGCAAAAGGAAAAAGAAAATCCTCTTTTCTGTCCTCTGCTGCTCTCCTCAGACTGTGGGACTTAGTAATGTCTGAAGGCTTTAAAATCTTTTAAAAACAGGGACCCATAGGATCCCATGAAGTCGTTCCCTACCATCTTTAAGAGCAAGTCCCCCTTTGGGGTGCCTGGGTGGCTCAGTCGGTTGAGCATCGGACTTCGGCTCAGGTCACAGTCTCACGGTCCGTGAGTTCAAGCCCCATGTCCAGCTCTGTGCTGGCAGCTCGGAGCCTGGAGCCTGCTTTGGATTCTGTGTCTCCCTCTCTCTGACCCTCCCCCATTCATGCTCTCTCTCTGTCTCAAAAATAAACGAACATTAAAAAAAGAAAAAAATCCCTCTTTTAAAAGAGGGATTTACTCTTTTTTTTTCTTTTTCCTGTTTTACAGATCACAGGAAACGGAGGCACAGAGAAGAAGGGAATGTATAAATCAGAGGTAGGGCAATAAGCATACAGAGCAAGGTAATGGCACCTTCCCATCCCCTCTCCTGGTCCTCAATCTTGCCCTCACAGAACAAGAAAAGACTGGATCCGACACTATCAGGGAATGTGATCTGAATGAGGCCTTGAAAGAATGATGAACGTACGTAACAGGAACCCAAGCAGCACTGGCTGTGTTGTCTGATGCCTGCAGAAAGGCAGTGGGCTGTGTTACGCTTCCGTGCCTGGGAAGCTGCAGAGCCACCGACACACATTAACGGTCTCTGGGCATCATGCACAGCATGTGAGGAGCCACTGATGGTTCTGATGAGGAGGCTCTCTGAGAAGGAATATGGGATGGCCCCTCAAGAGCAAAGAGCTGAGAAGGTTCGGTGGGGCTGATGACGAAAGGCCTTACAGCCCCAATGGGTTTGCCACAAAATGACAAGATGGCGTAACAAAGGAAAGACGTCACGCATATCGAGAGGTGGAGGAAGGTGGGGCGTGACCTTGGCAATCAGGCCGACTCTGGTTTGAGCATCATCTCCACTACTTCTTAACCATACTACCTGGACTTCTTAAAGCCTAATGCTCATTTGTAAACTCGGGTGTTGTGAACAGCATTTCCACTAATGCCCACCATAGATGTACCGCTTTCATGCTGCCTGCCATAACTTCATGCCATTTTAGGTAGCTTAATACCAGGGTAGGTTTTTAAGAAATAGTCTAAGGGTTGACCAACCTATAGTATGTGGGCCAAATACACCGCTGCCTGATTGTACATCAAGTTTCATTAGCAAGCATGCATTTGCTTTCGTGTAGTCTATGGCTGCTTTCACACTGCAATATCAAGAGTTACATAGTACTCCGAGACTGAATACATTTACTATCTGACTCTTTACTGAAAAGGCCTCCTGGTTTGCTAGCAATAGCATTAACACAACCTGAGGGTTTACATGTTCATGTGTTTTCCCCCTAATAAATGTGGAAATAAACATATAAATCCAAATGGGAATTTGAAATGTGCGCCCGGTACTATCTAAAACGATCAGAGATACCACGAGTAGCATGCATATGCCACTTGGAGAAATGTAGTCATTTAATGAACTAACACCCACAAGGCGCCAGGCCTGACAACAGCAGGGGCGTTAGCTGCCACCCTCCGCTCCCTGCTCCCCTCAGGAACTCTTCTGCCCATCCAGGGAGCTTTCCCCCTCTCACACGACACAGTAATTGGCACGACCAGATAATGAGACAGATAAGAACCAACGGTAATGAAGCATTTCTTAACTAATATGCCAGACACTTTGCTAAACTCCAATCGTCACGGCAACTTCGTGACGCAGTTGGTGTTATTTATCACCCATTTTTACATAAAAGGCAATGCAAGCTGAAAGATGTCCTGCACTGACCCACAGTTCCGGAGCCAGTGTGCCAGCATGCTAAGCCACACGATTCACGTGGCCCTCCACTAAAACAGCTCTCTCCAATCCACATGGCAGGGCCTACCCACAGGAAATTATCTGAGGTATGTGCAAAAACTGATGTAGAGGAGTGTTCAGGCTGATATTACTCATAAGAGCAAAAATCTGGAAGGGACATTCAAGTCCAATGACAGGAAATAGTTCAAGAAATGTGGCTATAATCCTATGACAGAATATTAAACAACCATTGCAAATGGCATTCATAAACAATTTTCATGACGTGGGAAAATGCTTGTAAATTTTTTAAAGTGGGATGCCAAAAGTATATTCACTGTAATGCCAAGTAAGTCAAAATACATGTCAACATTGACAAAATCCATGTAAGAAAGATATCACGAAAAAAAGACAAGAAGGAAATATCACTGGGGTGGTATTAGAGATGACTTCTATTGAATTTCTGAAAATAAATGCTGTATTTCCTGCACATTCTACAATGAGTTCATATGATTTTTATAGTTAGTAAAAATAACTGTTTTTCAAGCTGCTTAGGAGATTCAATGTCTACACCCTACAGATGACTGAATCCTAATTCCAACTTAGCATTCTTTCTCCAATCACTGCTTCCCCCCCCACACACACACACAAGACCCAGTGTAAATAACAAACTCCAGTGACTTCTTGAGCATTTTATAAACACAAAGGATTCCTGTCAAAGATTAACAACAAACTGGAAGGAAAAGAAGGGACTGAGATGTGGAAGCAGAGGAAGTGCTCTATTTCCTTCTCCTGGAGGAAGAGGAGGGAAGGTAGGAAGTTCCCATTTTTTAAATCTTGCTAGCCTAGATGGAACCCCATTCTGAGCTCACTCTCCAACCAACTGGCTCGGGGCATTTTGTCTGCACAGCAG
The DNA here is from genome assembly GCF_018350155.1 of Leopardus geoffroyi. Taxonomy (NCBI): domain Eukaryota; kingdom Metazoa; phylum Chordata; class Mammalia; order Carnivora; family Felidae; genus Leopardus; species Leopardus geoffroyi. Next base: position 118,630,306 of record NC_059326.1, on the reverse strand, counting down.
GTGTATCTACAGATAGCATGACGATTACACTCACCCACACACGCACTGGGCCATCTGGCTATCATCTCTGTGTGCTGTCAACCTCAAAAGCAGACCATATACTCCTTAAAGGCAGAGGTACATGTTCTACTTGTGGGTGTCCTTCCCCTCCACACTCACACTGCCCAGGGCCACAGGCACTTAAAAACTCCCAAGAGCTATTAATTCAGTGAAGTGCTCCAGGAATGCTGGACTCCTGCTGGGAAACCAAGTGAAAGGTTCAGGTAGGGGCAAACCAGAACACAGGGAACAAGAGTGGGAAGCACCATAAACCACCGCAAGATCCTCTCGAAAAGCCAGACGGCCGGTGTTGAGCTGAGTCTAAAGTGCACAGGAAGGCATGTCTGAGGCAACCTGGGCATATTCCTTTGAAATAATCTGATTAACCCATGGAATCTGAATTAATATTCACATTAAGGGAAGTGGCACTGTGAAGTCAAGATTAGGAGACTGAGCTCTCTGCGGCTCAGTTTGTCAGCCTTCAGCCTTTAAACAGCTGGAGAAGCAGTGGGAGGGTAGCGTTTCTGTAAACAAGCTAATCTTTTCAGAACTAAGTAGGCAGTGACATTTATTATTTAAAACTTCTAACTTCGAAGACATCAACCCACACTAGGAAAGCCTGCCCTCCCATTACTCTCTTGCATGCTCTAACTGTCCCTCAGCTGGGACTACAGGACAACAGCAGCCTTGGAGGGGAATGGGCCACTTCTCGGCTTCTTCTCGATACCTACCAGAGCTCATTTCAAAGGAGAATAAACCAATTCTCACAGAGCCTCTGGTGAGAAATCTCACAGCTGCAGTCAAAAGGAGGGCAAGCAATAGGACATGGAGACTGAGGAGGCACAAGGGGCCAGATAGGGTGGACGGGGAGGAGGGGTTCTTGCCCAGGGCAGAGTCCTATTCTTTGCAATGAGAAAGGAGGCAAATCCATGACAGGTATCAGCTGCCTAGGTAACTGGCACTGGTGTGTGATCAGTAAAGCAGCTTATGGAATAACAAACCATTCTCCCTTCCTCTCTAGTATCCTTACTTGTATTTTTTTCCCTTCCTTTCTCTACCAGGTAAGAAAAAACTCAGCATCACTGATGTATAATCCTGACATCTATGAACAAACCCAGGGAAGGTCCCCTGATGGCAGCAGGATCCCCAGTAAGAGGCCCATAGAATTGGCAAAAAATAGCAGATTGATTTTTGAATTTAGCTTGTAAGGATTAACTTAACCAAGAATACCCAAGACCTCTAGGCAGAAAACTAAAACTCTGATGAAGGGCACAGGCGATCTGAATAAAGGGAAAGATAGTCCAAGTTTTGTGAGATGACTGAAGATTATAAAAGTGTCAATTTTCTCTGAATTAATCTATATAATTCAATGCAATTCTAAAGCAAAGTTTTTAGGTTTTGAGGAGCTTACAAACTTATGTTAGAATTACACAGAAGGACAGAGGTCCACAAGCAGCTAAGTCAAATCTTAAGAAGTAGAGTACCAAGGGCACCTGGGTGGCTCAGTTGGTTAAGTGTCTGGCTTCAGCTCACGTTATGATCTCACAGTTGGTGAGTTCAAGCCCCGCATCAGGTTCTGTCCTGACAGCTCAGATCCTGGGGTCTATTTTAGATTCTGCGTCTCCCTCTCACTCTCTGTCCTTCCCCCACTCATGCTGTGTCTCTCTCTCTCAAAAATAATAAACATTAAAAAATTAAAAAATTAAAAAAAAGTAGAGTACCAGACATTAAGACTTGCCTCAAAGACATCATATGAAAAGCACAGAGGTATTGGCACACGAGCAAACAGACCAAGAACATAAAGAACTAGAGACAGAGCTCAGATATGCAAGCCTAATACACAATAAAGATGGCACTGTAAGTCAAAACCAGAAAGAATGACATTTTTGGGAAAAAGGAGTCTTCGTGTGGATAAAAATAAAACTGGATCTTCATGAAACACTATATACAATGGTAGGTATCAGTTGGATTAGAAACCTCATTGGGAAAGAAAGAATTATGAAGCCAATAAAACAAAATGTAGGTGCATATATTTGTGACATAGGTCGTCATAAAGGCCTGCTTTCTTCCTTTCATTTATTTTTGAGAGAGAGACAGAGAGATAGCGACCGAGAGAGGAAGGGGGAGAGGAAGACAGAGAAAGAATCTTAAGCAGGCTCCATGCCCAGTGCTAAGCAGGGCTGCATCTCACAACTATGAGATCATGAACTGAGCTGAAATCAAGAATTGGATCTTTAACTGACTGAGCCACCTAAGCACTGTAGAAAGGCCTTCTTTAAAACGCAACTTGAAAATCACAAACCAGAAGGCATAAAAAAAGATGCATTTCAATATATAAGAAGGCTTTACAGTCAAGTAAGATTATCACATATAATATTAATACACAGATGACAAAATGGGAAAATGTATTTAAAATGTCTACAACCAACAAGGGATGAGTATCTAAAATAGAGAACAAACTTTACCAATCAACATGAAAAAAATGCAAATTAAATAGAAAAATGAGCAAAGGACATGAATAGGCAATAAACAGAAGGGGAAACCCAGTCAACAGGCATACAAAGAGATGTTCAAACATACTGATTATCAGAGAGACCCAAATTAAAACAATAATGAGCTATCATTTTCTATTTATATGGGTGACAGTAAATTAGAAAGCTGAATAATGGCAAGAGTTGGCAGAAAAGAGGAAATCGTCGTGTGGGGGTAATGGGACTGTGAACTGACCACTCTGGAGAAATATTCCCTCAAACTAAGTACATGCACACCCTTTGACTGGCCAACAATTCTCCGCATGGGTATATTCCAAAAAAAATTCTCCCACAGGGAGATGTACAAGATGTACAAAGATGTTCATTGTGGTGTTAGTGGTGGTCATGAGGAGCTGGAAGCATGAGGAGATGGAGTGTGCAGCTCTGTAAAAACAGATATACAGTGTTACACACGGGGGGGGGGGGGGGGTGGGCGCAGCAGACAAAAGCCGCAGTCTAGAAGCAGACAGGAGAATGTAGATGGCTCCTAACACAATGCTGAGGAAGCAAAGAAAAAGAACAACACATATCATAATTTATATAACTGAAAAATACAGGTAGAAAAAATATACATTGCTCAAAAAAAAAAAAACATTTTAAAGTACTCATTAGAATGGTGGTCTTCAGAGGAGGAAAGAAGTAACAGCTGGGAAGAGAATTCAAACGGGGGGGAGGGAAGGAGGGAAGGAGGGAAGGATGGATGGATGGAAGGAAGGAAGGAAGGAAGGAAGGAAGTAACCTGTGATGATCCCATGCCACAAATCAGGTAGTAGGATTAATTCCAACCCTCTACACCTGAGATTCAAATGGAGATTACAGAAGAAGAAAGGAAAAAGCCTCTGGGAAGAAATGTGCGTTTGTTTACCTGCTGCCATCCTCTCCCTGACAACTGGGCCATTTGGAAAGTACCAGCAGCAGACAGGCATTATTTATGGTCCCAACACCCCACAGGCACTGTATGCCCTGAGACGAACTTGAAGATGAAAGCAATAAATTCAGAAGTGTCCCCAGAGGAATTACCTTTTGCTACCTGGCCCTTCAAAACATTCTGCCTCTGGGATAAAATGGTGGCATTCAAACTCCCATGAAAACATTTTCTAGAAAGGAAAATGTTAGCCATTTCGCATTTGGATACTCAAGGCAAAAAGAGCAATGTCACACTCTGAAATTCCTATCAGACTGACTACCCTCTGGAACAGTTTTGACTGTGGTATAAACAGACAGGGAGTTGCTGAACAATCAGACCCTGGACAATAGTGCCACCTGTGGCAGATGAGCCCTATAGGTGGATATGGAGTGGAAATGAAAATTACTTCAATCCACAGATACGGAAAGTACAACCACATCAGAAAGGAGGGGAGGCTAAGGCATTATGTGATGTGAAAAAGGGGTCCCAAGGCCAGAGGAGGTGAGAAAGCATCAATCTAGAGCCCTACTCTGGTCGTGCCAGCTTGGACATCAGTGAACAGAACAGCTTTTGCAATAATACTTTAAAAAATCATTTCTATCCAAACTACTCCTGAAAAGTGGCCAATATGTTTTACCCCATCTTTTTTCTCTCCAGCCTGCCAAATGAAAGGGTAAGCAATTGAAAAATCATTAGACACTTCAGGCAGCCAGCTCTCTGTACTCTGTGAATAATGGGATGCCAAGAGCAAACTGTTGCAAGGGTCTGTGTTCTCCAAAATGGAACTTCTTGTATTGCTCTTTTCTTCAGAAGACAGAATATCCTTGTGGTTAACAGTAGATCCTCTGGGGTTACACAGAATTCAGATTAAATGGTGCCCCCTGACTTTATTAGCCTCAATTTCCTAATATACAAAGTAGGTCAAAGGTACCTATCTCACACAGTGTTTCAAGTATTAACTAAGTTCATATGCATAAAACATCTTTAAACATAGTTAAGTGGTGGATAAATGCTATCTATTACTAGCCATGATTTTAAATATATGCTCACTGCAGACAACGCAAAGCATGGAGGAAAAAAAAAAAAAAAAAACAGGTCAGTCCCTCCCAATAATCTACCCTCTCCCCAAATAAACAGTTTCATGATAAATGTCTTTCCAGACTTTTTCTATCAATACATCTAGATGAGTCAAACAATTTACTAAGAACATTGCTCTGTAACCCGATTTTTTTAAACCTCAATTAACAATAAACCGTGGGAGCCATTTCCACAAATATACTTAGATTGCTCTTGTTTTTAAAGACTACATAGTACCTTGATATTTTTAATCAACTTCCTAGTAGACATCTGATTATCTCCCCGTCTTTATTATTATTACCAACGCTCCAGTAAACTTTTTTGCACAAACATTTTTGTCCTCCAGTCTATTTTCTTAAGACAAATCACTGGGTCAAAGGCTATTGGCTTCCAATGCATATTCCCCAAAGGTCTTACAGAATGGTATGATGAGATGGCATGCCCCCTAAAAGAAGCAGGGTCATCTTTCAAATCTATAGGCCCTTATCTCAAGCAGAGAGGAGGTTTATCACAAGTCACAAGCAACCTTCTGGGTGGTAGTCTCCATTCAGATGCATCTCATGTCCCACAGTTCTTGGGTCCTTTATTATAGAATAGTGTGTCCCAGCTTGGGGCATCGTACAGGCATGTTATTTTATTTTAGTCTGCTTGGGTATCTATCTTCTCTTGTTATGGTGGACTCCCTGATTTCCGTCCAGCAAACTACCCTGCTCCCATCTTATGCAATACTCTTAAAACTGTCAGTGACAGTGTGTTGTTTTCTCCTGATCTGCCCAACCTAGACCGACCTGTTGTTATCCTTCCTGGGAATGTGAATCTTCAGAAGAGTGAGGTGACTACTAAAAGCAGTCTAGACCTTCATCATCCTGCAATTATTATTCAGAAGACCGTTTTTTACTGGTTCCTGGGGCTCCAGAGCTGGTATGTTTTCAAACCTGGTTCTTTAGTTCTTCCTCCCTTACTGTGACTTACTCTATGGCCTTCCATATTCTTTCATTTTTATGTCTGTGGTTTTTGCTAATGTTATTTTTTTAAATGTTTATTCATTTATTTTGAGAGACAGAGAATGCACGCATGAGCAGGAGAGGGGCAGAGACAGAAGGAGAGGAAACCTTAAGTAGGCTCCATGCTCAGCACAGAGCCCGATGTGGGGCTGGATCTCAGGACTCTGGGATCATGACCTGAGCTAAAATCAAGAGTTGGATGCTCAACTGACTGAGCCACCCAGGTGCCCTGCCATTGTTACTTTAGAAAAGTTAGCCAGGCTTGATTTCAAATACACTAAAACAATCCCACCTGATGATTGGGGGGGGGGGGGGGGGGGGGAAGCACTTGTTTCCTTGAATATTTCCTTGAAAATATTTTCCTTTATTCAATTCTTGAGGGAAAAAGAAAAAAGAAAAACCTTTTTCCCTCTGTGAAAGGCCTCTTAATGTACCAATAGCAAACAATACAAATTACTTACTATTTTATATAAAACTGCTGGTCAACATCTGTATTTTGGAAAGAACGAAAGGAAAATCTCTGTCCTTTAAGGGATTTCACACACACAGAAATACCTCATCCTTTTGTCCACATGGAGTGGCCCTGTTTTACTGATTTTTTTCGTATCACTGGAATTCATGTTTGCACTATATTTGAGTTTGTCTTCAAGTGGATTTTATAAAGCAAATTCGAGGCAAGGGGACAGGACTTCCTCTGCACTCTTATAAGCAGCCTGGAAGGAAATGGTTCGTACTTCTATCCACCAAGGATATCATCAGTCCAAACACTCTCGCAATAGCTTTTCATTTTAATCCCATCGCCTTTGCAAGGTTACAGGTGCCCTTGGAAATTATGATTAACCAGAGTGCTCGGAACCAGCAGTAGGGGAAATGTGTTGTATATTCTACCGAGACTGCCCAGGGTCACTCCCATCAAAAAAGAGTGTTATTACAGAGTTTACCATTTCTACTCTTTTCTCTTCAAAAATGTAACGAAGAACACAGAGTTACTAAGCCATCACCAAGACAGTTGCTGCCTCTCCAGTCCTTTGAACAAGACCAGCTAGGAGGCAATTCTGGCTTTCCCACAGGACAGGGTTCTTGGGGAGCTGTGTATTATTCAATTAAGCGGCTTTTAAATGGTGATTGGAGCTACATTATCAAGAACTAGCATTAACTGAGATAATATACATGAAAATGCTTTGTAAAGTGCGAAGGGTTATATAATGCAAGGTATCATTACAGCCTTGCCAGTCAAGCTCACTGAATGCCCTGGAGTCATTGACTTAGTAAGTCAGTGTGGAAGCACCTCACACAGCGCCAGGGGAAAGGGGCAGACCCAACATGCCCACAGCACCCCCTGGTGGCTCTTCCCCAGAGCAGCAACTTTTAAAGCTTCATCCCAAGCCCAGCTGTAGGAAATTATCCAAGGGACATACTTACTCCCTTCGCTCTGACTGTCTTTGTTCGAATTGTAGACCTGGAAAATAGAAATAAACATTTACTTGTGTGTACTTTATACCATCCCAGGTTCAACGAAGAAAATTATATCCTGCCCCTTTCCGTAATTTGTGCTGTAAGATGGAAGGCAATTTGTGGGCCCCAAATATGAATCCCCTCTAAAATCATCTACTGCCTAGTATTCACTTCAGCTGTTCTCAACTGTGTGTACATCAGAATCACCTGTGGAACTTTACTGTAAAAAAAATAAAAGATCATATTCTCTAAAAAAAATTTTTTAACATTTACTTTGGAGAAAGACAGAGTGCGAGGGGGGAGGAGCAGAGAGAGAAGGAGCTGCAGAATCTGAAGCAGGCTCCAGGCTCTGAGCTGTCAGCACAGAGCCAGACATGAGGCTTGAACCCATAAACAATGAGATTATGACCGGAGTCAAAGTTGGACGCTCAACCAATTGAGCCACCCAAGCGCCCCCAAAGATTATATTCTTTTAAAAAAAAAATTTATGTGTGTATACAAATTAAAAAGAAGAAAACTTTTAAATAGTTACAATCACTAAGCATTTACTGTGAACCAAGCAAGGTGCTGAGAAATACATATGAATTATCTCAAATTATCTACACAACAATTCTGTTAGGTAGGAAGTGTTATCACTGTAGTACAGATGGAGAATTTGAAACAGAGAGGTTAACTAAGGTCTCATAGCTAGTAAATGGCATAGTCAGGAAAAAGATACATTATAAACTGCTAAGTATTAACAATAGGGAATGGGGCCAATCACATTTTACTTTATATACTTTTGAAATTTGAATGTTTGTAAGGAGAATATACTACTTCCATAATATAAAACCCTTAAGTGATTCACAGAAATCATAAAAGGGGAAGTGCTCCAATACAGAAAAAGGGAAAATACTCCAATAGAAAACAGACAATGACATATTGCAAGAATCTGCAAGTTTCTTCTGTGAAGAGTCAGAAAGTAAATATAACAGGCTTTGTAGGCCAAGAGACAAAAATCAATATTATGTAGATACATGTTCAATAAGAGAGAAAACTAATTTCCATAAATTTTTTGGTTGACAAAATTTTAAATATAGCATGTTTTTAAAATACAGATACAATATTCCTTGCAGGTAAAAATCCCCATTAGGGTTTCGAGGCTCTCTTTTCAGAAATGCTTGGCTCAATAACTCTCTAGAGTAAGTAGTTCTCAAATGAGATTGGCCATGTGGAGTATCTTTTCCAAGGAATGTAATTTTTCGAAATGCAGACCCACGAATCAGAAGAATGAAGTTTTATTTATTGGTTTTATACAGGGAGGATAACATTGGACTTAATTAGGGGTCAAAGTTAGTATTCCCATCAAATCAATTGTAAATATTCATCTATAAATGACATGTTCAGTTCACAGGCAATAAAAAAAGCAGATAATATGCTGGGTTTGGCCTGTAGGGCAGTTTGCCAATCCCTGATATGGTGACATTATTAAGTAAGGTAAATCCTCTGCTTTGGGGGAGGGATAGAATCAAAGTTTTTCAAATATTTCTTTGGTGATTATGATTCTGTATATATGAAAAGGCATAGGGTAAAGTTGGTCTTCCTAACTATGTACACATATATGTATGTATGTATGTATGTATCTGTCTATGTATCTATCTATCTCAAGGGATTCTGATGGCTACTCATGGCTGAGAACCACTTATTTAAGCCCTGGAAATACTGACCAAGCACCTCGAAAAAGAGAGCCATGAAACTCTAAAAGTGATTTTCATCTGCTAGCCAAGTATGGGTGGGAATGGCTGGTCAAGAGCTTTTCAACTTGGCCCCTCAGTTGCCTTCTGTCTTTGGGTAAAGCTATCACCAGGTCTGGGCCTCTACTGCCTTATCTGTAAATTGAACAAGCCGACCAAGAAGGTTTTGAATGATCAAACTCTAAATAAGACAAATCCATCATTATTATTGATTTCTTAAAGAAGACTAAAGAGGCACAGACACTATTTGGAAGTCAGGAGGATAAAAATTAAAGAAAAGGGTTTCTGTACTTGAGGCGGATTGTGTGGCAAATGAAAAGGCATCACTTTTTATGCTTAAGAGTTCTAAAGATTAGGGGCATGTGGGTGGCTCAGTCAGTTAAGAGTCTGACTTTGGCTCAGGTCATGATCTCACGGTTTGTGGGTTCGAGCCCCGTGTCGGGATCTATGCTGACAGCTCAGAGCCTGGAGCCTGCTTTGGATTCTATGTCTCCTCTCTCTCTTCCCTTATCCCACTCACGCTCTGTCTCTCAAAAATAAAATTAAAAAAAAAAAAAAAAGTGTTAAAAAAAAAAAAAAAAAGAGTTCTAAGGATTAGGAGCCAAAAGACTGTGATCCTGGCACATGGCCTTCAGGGGGGAGGAAGACCAGTGCAACAAGCCATCAGTGCACAGTAGAGAAAGGAGGGAGATGACTCTGGGGCGGAGGACAGCAAGGTGATCCTCCAAGATGTTGTCATCTGTGAGCGAAGCGGGTAGCCACCTAACAGCTAGGACCAGCAATCCATGGTGAATGGTGTTCGCTAACCTTGAAAAGCTCGGTAAGGGAAGTGCAAGCGAAGAGACTCTATTTTGTCAAGTGTTTTTTTTTCGGCCACCGCTGATCAATTCATTCTGTCCATTACATTTAAACTTTCCATCCAAGAAAAACTAGCTCCTGTTTATTAGTGGCAAAATCCAGAAAGAAAAACAAAATTCAAGGCTTTTAGCTCTCCTTAATTAGGAGGAGAATTAGCCCTAAATTACATTCCTTCAAGCTTTCTGGGGTCTCGGGAGGCCCTTGCCCACAACACCCAAGCATTCCCCAAATTGAAGAGGCGTGATCAATGAGCCAAAGGTGCCAGAAACATGTGCTGCCCGATCCTTTGAGGCCAGGCCATTAATCTCTGTCTACTTTGGTAAATGAGGCAAAGAGAATGAGTTTTGAAATAAAGCTAACAAACCATGCCTGCCAGAACTGTGTGACTACATGGCCTGACAGGGAAGGCCCCCGGGGGGCGGGGGGAGGGGAGAACAGCCTCACCATCTCACAGGCCAGATGGCAGCACGGTAATAGCACTAAGTGGGGATGGCTTTGTTTAATTTACCAAGTACCACACACATCACTGAATCCTTTTAACCACCGTATGGCTTACGTACTAGCATTATTCCCATTTCACAGATGTGAAACCTGAGGCCCAGAGAGGTTAGTTTGTCCAAGGACAGACAGCCAGTGGGAGGCTTCCTATTCTATCTTGCCTCTAAACGGAGGTTACAATATTTGTTCACTTTTCCAATCAGCAGCAAATGCACATGACTATCAAGCAAAACCAGTAGTCTATGGTTCATAAATACCTTTCATACTGACACAAGATAAGGGTGTGCAATTCACCCTTTAGAAACAGTCTGTTCTGGGAAAATCTTTATTATCATTATTATTATTATTATTATTATTAAAGTATAATTAACATACAGTGTTGTATTAATTTCAGGGGAAACCTTCTTCTATAGATCTCATAGTTACTTACTAGTCTAAGACTGAAGCACAGAGTTAAGGACAGCTCCCTGAAATAAAAGTTCTCTTTGGCCATGGCCTCTCTCTTACAACTGATTAGCAGAATTATCCCAGGTTTATAAGCTTTCAAGGAAGCTTTTCAAGAGCCTTGGTCTCTAAAGGACAGAACATAATTGTCCTGGATCAACTCACGGGGACATGAGTCACTAAACAGTTGGTGAATTACGGCTCCAAGGAAGACTGAATCAGTTAACATGCTTTCTTAAATCACTTACCATCTCTAAACCATAATCTTGCCACCTGTAAAATGGGGACATTAACATTTCCTACCTCTTAGCAGTGCTGTGAAAATTAAATGAGGTAAGAGATATACAACATTTATCACAATTCCATGTCCCACTGAACACTCCATAAAAATGAAATTTCACCACTATCACGATCATCCTTCTCCTTCCTTCCCTTCACACTTACCCCCCAAGGCATAGAAGGCTAAGGATGGGGGTGTAGTTTGAGGGATCCAGTGACACTGGACTCATTAGCATGTTAATTCAACCAACTGAAATTAATTAAAGGACTAAAGGAAAACACGAGAAAAGTTTGATCTAAAGCCAACTTTTAGAGCAACAGGTTCTCGATTTTTTTTAATAGCAGTCAAATATAAAATAACCACCTACCACCCATGTCTTGTCCAACCACTTTCCACCACAAATTATGGGCCATGTACCATACCAAGCATTTACATGAATTACTTTAATTTGTCCTGAAGCCTGTGGGGCACTACCACCACCTCTACTTTATAGCATTATGAAGGTTAAATAACGCTCCGAAGGTTACAAAGCTAACAAGTGGCAGAGTCCTCTAGACTACATTCCGTGCTTAACTACAACCGCACGCAACTTCCCCACTCAGTCCCCCTTCCCAGCGGGGGAAAAAAACCTTGGCAATTAACAAAAAACTCAAAAGAAGCTAAGCAGTAATTACAAAGTCAACAATGCAACCATTATGTAAGAACAAAACTTCCACCCAATTTAAACCTAACAGTAATTTTACCAACTTCCAATTAATACAAGTATAGCAGTAATTGAAAGCCACAACCATCTTGAGACACTTTAGGATGCCCAAAAAACATCCTTCCCTGAAGCTCTGAGCACATACACAGAGAACTTGCCAAGGACTGCGTGGCAGACAGAATTCTTAGCACAGCATGTCGCTGGAATCCTCGTCAATCTCGATCAACAGGCTCAATTTAGAAACTTTAAGTGCCGCTTCTGAGCAGTTACTAGTAAGACACCTTTGGTCTGCGGAATGCCACTCAGTAACTGACATGCATTTTTACATCAAGGGGAGACACCCTTCTCATGGTGGCCCACAAGCTGTATTGGAAGAGACAGGAGAAGGAACCGTTTGAATCTGAAGCATGGAGAGTAAAGCCAGTCTGAATAGCTTTCACTAAAGAAGGATGTGTCTCAACAGCGTCCAGAGGGGCCAGAGCTTTGGAGCTGGGTACGGGCTCCCCCTCCTCACGTGACAAGTGTGCCTCTCGTCACCACGGCCTGATGGGCTGGAGAGAATCGAAATCAAATGGCGGCTGCTGCTGCTTGTCTATTTCTCACCTAGCAACGCTCCCTTTGGCTCACCCTTTCCACTCCTACCAGTATCACATTTGCTGGCTGAGGGAGGCTCTCTTGAAAGGGAAGCCAATAAAAATCTATCTGACGGCTCTTCCCAACGACTTCCTCCTGAACAAATGTGAAAACCTTGCTCTTGCACCCTGCAGAATTATTTGTAAAGAGGGTTCAGTAACTAGAATACAGCAGGCCACTCAATAAGTATTGATTAGATGAACAGTTTTTGAGGAGAAGAGTAAAAGAGAGACTGATTTTTTTTTTTAAATCCCCATGTTGGAGTTGATGAGGACAATGCATTGATGCACTGACCTGGTAGAAAAGGTAAGCCAGATCTATCACTGTTGAGGGAGCATATAGCATTCTTTCAGACACCTGGCAAATGCACCAGCAATCTCTACATTAGAGAAGAATCAAAGTGTACCACTCAGGACTTATTACAAGGCAATATAAAGCAGATTTACATTATTTGGCTTAAGGTGAGGCTATCAAAACTCCTCACAGAGCCATCTGTTTTCTCTGCTCCGTGTTAGCACTACCCCCAACCGGTGTCAGTAAATCGTTGCTAACAGTTTCAGAGGCTATGGTGTCACCAGGAACTTGTGAAATGCCAAGGAAGGAGTCCCTATACCTCATAGTATCGAGTCTCCCTGCACCTATGCAACACAGGCACCTCAGGCTCAGGCAGTCTCTTGGAAAATGGCCCAGCAAACTATGACCAAATGGTTGTGTTCCTGAAGCCAAGTGGATAGACAATCTGATGGCCCCTCAAGCCATTTTGCTTACAAACACACCAGCATACCAGTGAATACAAATGATTGCTTGCTGTTCAACGCGATTGTAACAATGATGATGGAAAAATGAACTTTCTTTTCCATTCATTCCCTGCTGCTTTGTACCTAAGGATATAGCGGGCTCACTTCTTGTGTAATTCCTCGGTAAGACTGGGGAAAATAAAGTGTTCTGGACACCTGCTGCTCCTCCCAGCATCCATGCTCCTCGTGGATACCACTTTCATTCTCCTTGGGGAGCCACCAGAACCAATTGATCAATTCTATCACGATCATATTCCTCAAATCTATTCCTCATTCCCATTTCTTTTTCCACTGACATTGGTCAGGTTTTGATATCTTGTCAGCACTCTGACATTGGCCTTCTCCCTGGTCTTGGTGGCTCTGCTCTTCTTCTGCTCTTATCCGGCATACACACTGCTACTCCAAGATGTATTTCCTCAACCACAGCTCTGGCTGTAGTCAAGTCTTCAAGCCATCACAATACTAGTCTTCAAACACTCAAAAGGCTGTCATGTGGAAGAATGGGAAGACTTACTATTCTGAACAGAGAAGAGCAGCAGGGTGGAGTCCTAGGAAGGCAGATACTAGTGGGATGTAAATAACAGACAGTTAAGAGCTCTTCACGGTCCACCAAAGCAAGGCAACTGGCTCAATGTCATTGTGACATACAAGACTAAGCTCTACTTCATCTAGAAGGTGGCCCTGAGCATTCCTGGGCTGACAAATGAAGCTCCATCTCAGGTTGAATTATTGTGAGTCTTCTCTTCCACCTGTACACACCTTCAAATTTCTAGGTTGGGGGAAGTGGCCCGGGATCAGATGAAGGAGGGTGGTGGCCAGGAAGTGTGCGGCCCTGGAGAGGGGTGTTCTACCACATTTTAGCTACATGCCTTCACGTGGCGATTTACCATTTCTGAATAAGTTTTATTATTGTAAATTAGAGCTAAATAATAATACTTTGATGGAGTATTGGGAGAATTTAAATAGTCTCACAGTACCTGCAAGTGCTCAAAAATGCTATTTCCCTTTCTGCTCCTGCCACAAAGATTTCCTGCCTTCATGGCTGCAGACCACTCTACTGCTTTGGCCTCTCACTGCTCTGACAGTCTACTCTAAGCAATTTAATTCTTCAGAATACAATTTCTCCTCTTCCATTATTTCTAATCTGCAAATAAATCCCCGATGACCAGTTTCATCTCACACTTCTGTAGGGGTCCCTGTGTCACTCCTGACTGAGGGATAAGGAGCTTATGACAAAGGAAGAACATTGTTCCGGTCATTCTCAGTGGGTTAGAAGTGGGTCATAAGGCCCTTGATGAGAATATTATCTTTATAGAGATGCTTTCACATTGTCAGTGTCACTGGCCCTTAACATACTTTCCTGTGAGAAATCTCAAATCAAGCTCACATCATTTTAAGGGAAAGGGTGAAACCGTTCCTCCCAGAGCATGTAAGTGGTCAGTCATACCCAGATCCCCAGTCAAGAGGGGCCATCTATTTTAACCTGTTTCTTGTCCTGGTAAATTAAGCAGGAGTGCAATGTTTCTGGAATTACTAACACTGATTGCTATGAGTACTCCTCCTCCCCCACAGCCCTGTGATTGGAGTGTTATATAAACACTGTTGCCATAGTTATAATTCAGGAAGCATTGTTGTTTGACCTCAAGAAAAACTCAGCCTCAAATCAGGATAACACTGACTCTCTAGACCACAAAAGACCATCAGAGGGTAGGATCTGCCAAATTCCTTCAAGCTTCTAGAAGAAACTACTGTATTTTGAGTAACAAGCGAGCAACAAGAAGAGGAAACGCTGCAACATTATGCAATTTCCTTGAATTTCATATTCAGAAATCCTGAAAACCCCTATAAGCAACTTCCCTAGCTTTCAACCCAAGACTGGAGTCACAGCCAATACAAACAAATCTGGACGCAAAAGAGGAAAAATGAAATCTAAGTAATGTCCAAGTAAGAAAAGTATTTTAGGAAAATTTTAAGGGCAACAGAAAAAAAAAATAAAAAACACAAACTCACTCGATATCAAATGCACGACATTAAGTAGATGGCATATGAACTGACACGTATGTAGGATGTGGTCAGATCACAGTGCAAGGAGTCTTCTGCCTTTAACATTTCCGGGCTTTACACGGATGTAACATTAAAAAGCAGGTATGAAACCACTAGCCCATCAGCACGAAGCTTCTACCTCCCCATTCGCCAGGCAAAAATTGTAATCCTCCACAGAGAATGTCTTTCTGTGTTCCTCTGCCCCCCTCACACCCCCTCCATGCCTTTGGAAAGAGTGACACAGCTCCATCAGCAGCAGAACCTTGTTCTTTTGTGCTTTGGAAACTGCATGAGAAATTCTTTGGTACAGTACACATGATCCCAAAGTAGGAGTCTGTGACATTCTGCTTCCAGAGCAGGGCCCTGCCCAAGAGAAAGGACTGCCAGACAGTGAGTCACTGCACAAAATTCACTCCTTTCAACTTCCATTCTCTTCTTCCTTCAGACAATTTCAAGCAAGTGGCATTTACACTGATCAAATTAATCCCGACAATGCCTCTTTGAGAGGCAGGAGGCAAATTTATCCCAAAGAGACACAGGTGACTTCTTTCCTTGACAGAAACAACTATGAGGTCAGAGTACTGCATTTCTAGATAGATGACTCAAAGCCAAGTTTCCTCGCATACAGGTCCTACCCCTAATCTAGGAAAAAACCCTGATGTCAACCCAGCATATGCAGCAATGGGTTCTAGAAATATTCACTTTGATTTTCTTGCTCTGAGCTGGTGGGGAGGAGATCCTCAGCTCCATGACATAAGCAATCTCTGTTATTTTCCTGTTAACACTCAAGGAGCAGAATGGGGTTTGCAAACTGAAAGAGTAGATTCTAGAATCCTTTCTGGTTCTGTAGAGGTTATATATGTTATTACACCGGGCCCTTTCTTATCTCCAGACAGTGTCAAAGGGAGGAGGTTTATCAAGATTCTATAGGATTTCCTGCACAATGACTGGAGTAAAGGGTAAGGCTGGGACCACCAGAGCTCTTAGAAATGATGCTGTGTGTTTTGGTTACCCACAGTGTTCATTCACTCGTGTTTAGGCAAGTGTACCCCTGGCTCTCCTTCTAAGGGTCCACATTTTTCCCTCACAGGCAGAGGTCATGCCACCTCTGACTCTGGAGGGTAGACAGACAGTATGACTTAGGCCAGGTCAGCCAGAACAGCATATTCACGCTCTACTCTCAACATTGACTTTGAAAACTTTTTTTCTTCTATTTTAGAAGGAGAGCACACGTGCAAGCGGGAGAGAGAGGCGAATGGAGGGAGAGGGAGAAAGGAAGAGAGACAGAGAGAGTGAGTGAGAGAAGGGGAGAATCTTAAGCAGGCTCCACACAGCACAGAGCCCAAATGGGGCTCGATCCCATGACCCTGGGATCATGATCTGAGGCAAAATCAAGAACTGGACGCTAAACTGACTGAACCACCCCGGCGCCCCAATCCAACTTCCTCTTTTTATAAACTGTTGCAGACATCAGCACTTCTCATCTAAGCACTTGAGTACCCTTATCATTTACTAAAGTTCAATATTGGTTTATCAGCCTTTTTTTTTTTTTTTTTCTTCAACGTTTTATTTTATTTTTGGGACAGAGAGAGACAGAGCATGAACGGGGGAGGGGCAGAGAGAGAGGGAGACACAGAATCGGAAACAGGCTCCAGGCTCTGAGCCATCAGCCCAGAGCCCGACGCGGGGCTCGAACTCACGGACCGCGAGATCACGACCTGGCTGAAGTCGGACGCTTAACCGACTGCGCCACCCAGGTGCCCCTCAGCCTTTTTAAGGTAAGGACTTTTTTAACTCTTAAGTGAGTTGTGATGATTTCATACATCCATGCCTTAAAAACCCTGATCAAGGCAGAAATTTTCTATCACCTCAGGCCTCTTGCAGTTTTACCTCCAACCCTCCCCCAGCGCCCCCCAACACACACACACACACACACACACACACACACACACACACACACACACTTGCACACATGTGCAGTAACTGTTCTGTTGTGGTGTGCACCCACCATTAGTTTCGCCTGTCCTTAAACACCATAGAAACGGCATCATACAGTATATACTCTTTATGGCCGTCCTATTTCCTCGGCATAAAATTTTGAGGATTTATCCATGCTGTGGCATGAAATCAGTACTTCTGGTCCTGTTTATGACTGAGTATTGTTTTATTATTTGACTATATCACTGTATATTGATTTTCCTGTTCACAGACACCCAGGGTGTTGTTCCCTGTCTTTGGCTATCATAAATGAAGATACTCCAAATGTTTTTGTGTAAGTCTTTCTGAGGACATAGGCTTTCATTTCTATGTGTACATAACCAGGAATGTACATAACCTGTTATGTGTACATAACCAAGAATGGAATTACTCAGTTATAGGGTATGGATTTTTTATTATTAAACAAGACACTGCCAATCTCATTTCCAACAGGATTGTCTTACACTCCTACCAATCGTGCCCGAGTACTCGGGCTGTTCCACAGACCCACCAACACATGGTACTGGCAGTCTTAATTTTAGCCATTCTGGTGGGTATATACGAATATCTCACTGTGGTTTTAATTTGCACTTTGCTGATAACTAATGATGGTGATGAGCTTTTCATGAGCTTACTAGACATTCTTAATTTTCTTTTGTGAGGCCTCTGTTCAAGTCTTTTGTGGAATTGTCCTTTTTATTACTGAGTTTTATGAGCTCTCTATACATTCTGGATATAAGTCCTGTGTCAGATACATGTTCTGCAAGTATTTTCTCCCATCCTCTGGCTTGCCAACTGACTTTCTCAATGGTACCTTTTGATAAGGACAAGTTTTTAGAGTCAAATTTAAAGTCAAACTTTTCTTTTTTGTAGAGGTATTGCTCTCTACATCCTATTAAGAAATCTCTGCTAACACCAGACAAAGACAACAAACATTTTGCACTATGTTTTTTCTTCTGGAAACTTCATAATGACAGTTTTTATGTTTAAAGTTTATGGTCCATCTTGAATTAATTTCCCTAGTTCCCCTAGTTTGTAAACATAATTTATAGGTGCTTCTGAGTCACAGCCCAGATCTGAAACTCAATGGTTTAAAATACAAATTCAGTCATGAGTAGCACTAATCACCTCACTCCACTTCTCCTCACCTCCTAGAAAGTTGTCATACAGAGTCGATCCATATAACCTTTAGGGGTCCTCATACTATTAACAAAACCGCTATGTGCTCCCTACATGCTCAGTTCACAGGACAAAGCGTTCGTAAATGAGCTCTATAAAGATCTCTCTCTCTCTCTCTCTATTTATCTATCTGATCAAGCCTAACTTTCAGGGCACATGGCTAACCACATGGCTACCTACACACTTTAATCTGAAGAGGCAAGGAGCCCTGGGAGCTAACAAGTGTGTGGTCTTGACGAGCCATTGACCTGTGTGATCTTAAGACTCTCCCTCTCTCTGGATCTTAATTTCCTAATCCATCAAAAGAGACACCTGAAACAATTAAAAAATGTTTTTAAATTCCAGACTCCACCACTGCCTAACTCTTAACATATCCTGCCATCAAAAACGAGTCCTTTCAGTCCTGAGGGGCTCAAGTCAGGACTCTATTCATTTTATAGGTTTCATACACAATGGGAGGGTCACACCTTATATCTTTTCAGCAACCTGCTAAACTGGGGACTGCTGACAACTGGTTAAGAATGAGGTCTTGTAGGGGCCCCCTTGTAGGGACAATGGCTCAGTCGGTTAAGCATCTGATTTTGGTTCAGGTCCTGATCTCATGGTTCATGAGTTCGAGCCCTGCATTGAGCTCTGGACTGACAGCTTGGAGCCTGGAGTCTGCTTCAGATTCTGTGTCTCCCTCTCTCTCTTTGCCCTTACTCTGCTCATGCGCCCCCCTCACTCCCTCCATCTCAAAAATAAACAAACATTAAAAAAAAAAAAAAAAAAAAGAATGAGGTCTTGCAAACTTAGAACAAGGAGTAAGGACAGAAGGAAAAGGAAGCAGGGTGAGAAGGCTGCTGACCAAAGACCAGCTCAACTTACTGAACAATGTAGTTTAAAGCTGACTGGGAATTAAGGAGTTGTTATGCATATCGGCATCACAAGCACTAAGTGACTAATCCCAGCTTCCTTTGCTTCCTCTGTAGAGAGCTGAAGCATGGCATACACAGAGCCACCAAGCTCAATGACTAGCACAGCCAGAAGCCAAAGGTAACTGGGAGAACTAAGCCCACAGGGGTCCCCCCTCCAGACTGGAGGACAGGAGAGATTAGGATATGCCTTACTTCCGACCTGAATTGGAGAGCACGACAGGTAAACACAGAACAAAGCTACTTACGGGACCTTTCCTGCAGCACTTGATATAATTAGCGTGTGTCCTTTAAATGTTCACCTCTCCTGAACCCTACCCGGCCATGCAACCCAAGCAACTCTGCAGGCTCCTCTATTTAGTGCTTATTATCTTTTTTTAACTTGGAAAAAAAAACTATTTACATACAAATATTATATATGAGTATAAAATAACCGAAAATGCAATGTAATTCTAAATATACAATAATAAAACAGACATACATACATACACACATACAGTCAATTCTTATTATTCACTCTGGTTATGTTCTTTAAAGTCACCATAAACACTGAATTAGTCAATATGGGACTATGGGAAACACAGAGTTAGGTTCCCACAAGCTTCTGGTCCCAACATTTTCATCAACTGATCAACACATAACCTTGTTTGATGTGTGTTTCCTTTTAAAGACACCTTATCCTATATATTGTTGATTCATTAACACCCAAATCCTGACTGACAGCACTTTATCTGATCCCCAATGGAAGCTCATCTAACAGGTGTCTTCTCTGTAACATGTATCACAGCCTTCTTGTGCTTAGGAACACTAGCCAGAACTTCAGCACTAGGCCTGGGGACCATTTTAAACAGTGTCATCACCAACAAAAAAACACAGTAACACAAAATAAGTGGTGCCAAATATAGCAAAAAGGACACTTACTTACAATCTGAGGGCTCAAACATGATGGCAGAGTATATCACCTTGCCCAACCTCAGCTGGAAACACGTGTCAGGCAACTAAAATGTTTCTCTGCATTCTCTGTGCATATCACCAAGACTATGAAAACATTACCAGTATTGATTTAGGGATATAAACTAATGTCCGCAAGTAGGCAGATTCACAAATATGGAATCTGTGAATAATAAGGATCAACTGTGTATGTATGTACACAGTCAAACATAAGCCAATGAAAAATTTTCAGCATACATAAAAATACAAAAAAAAAAAAAAAACACACTTGACAATCACCCAAAGACTCATGATGCAGATAGAGCTGATATTGGCAGCTTTCTAAATTTGTTTCCAACTGAGATCTCTAAGGAACTAAATAAATATCATAGCCCCTAGCTCCACCTCTGTCCCTTTCTTCCTCTACCCACAGATAGTGTTGTACCATTCCTAAGCCTGTTTGAATACTTCTATGTGTATACATGTCCATAAACATCATATTTCTTTTATGTTTTTAAAATGTACATAAATGGCATGATGCCACATATGTATCTAACTTTTTCAGTTACTATTATGCTCTTGGGATTTATCCACATTGATACACACAGATCAAATTTATTCATTTTACCCACTGTAAAGCATTCCATTCAATGAATAAGCCATTGCTTATCCATTTCTGGACAGATGAACAATGTAGATTATTGCCAATTTTTCACTATTATAAACCACAGTACAGTGAACAACCTTTCCACTGGTCTCCTTTTGTACATGTGTATGAATTCCCTGAGTTAGAGTCAGCCAACTATAGCCTGTAGGCCATATCCAGTCTGCCATGTGCTTTTTAAGCAAAGATTCTTTGAAAACACTGATGCTTAACCATTAACATATTGTCCACGGCTGCTTTGTGCTACAACAGCAGAACTGAGTAGTTAAAACAACGACCACTACCCACAACCTAGTAAAGTTGAACATGCACAAGTCTTGCAGTGGTCGTTGTTTTAACTGAGTAGAACTTGTTTGTAGTCAGCTGATATAAGGCCAAACTAAAGGATGAAATATCACTAGCATGAAAGCAGCTGGCACAGTGCCTGGCACACAGTAAAGGTTCAGTAAACAGTAGTTAATCATCACTATCTTGGTTAACGGTAAGACTCTTCCATCAGTAACTTGGACCCAAAATCTTTAGGTCTTGTCTTCTTACTCTCACAGCTAATCAAGTGAGAGTAATTGTACTTTGCTTTCTAAATGATGGTCACATCCATTCCTTCCCATTCAGTCCCAAGACTCCTGTTGGGGAGTCTTGCCTGGAATGCATTTGAACTGGTTTAACTTCGCCCTCCCCTCATTAACACATCCTTCACGTGGCCACAGCTCTGAAATCACTTCTGCTCCAAAGCTGTTCCAGTCACATCATCACTAACAGCATAATGTCCTAATTCCTGTGTGAGGCCTCTGAAGCTGGCCCCAACATTTCCTAACTTACTTTCCCCTTTCTCCACCCAACCTTCGTGCCCTAGCCAAATACAACTGGCATTTCCTACACTTGCCCCATGCTTTCCTAAGAACCCTCGTTCCTACATTTCTTGCCAAGAGAGCCCTTCCATCCAGCTCTGCCTATCCTTCAAAGCCCTACCCATATGTGCCTCCTCTATGAAGCTGTCTCCAACTGCCTAAAATCATCTCTTCTATTTTAAAGTACCATGTATATACCTCACATTCATCATTTCCACTGTGAAATAATAGCAAGGTGACAGATTTATCCCCATGGACAGCAGAGGGCCTTGAGCATAGCTGGCATCCAATAAACACTTGATGAATGACATTATAAAGCAAGGACATTTAAAGTGCTGTCAATGCACATGCTAGGCTCAGTCCACATTAACTTAGTAAGTTCCAATCCTAACACCTAAAGAAGTTATGTAATTAAAAATGAATTTAGGACTTAGAGAACCCTTCAAATCTGGGAAGAGTAAACTGCCATCTGTCTACCAGCATTTTAAGTATTAAATTGCACACTTATAGTTATTCTCATTCCAAAAGGTTCAGCAGTCAGCATCAGGGCAAGACACAGGGACCAAATATCCTCACTCCCCAGAAGTGTGTCAGGCATAAAAAAACAAAAATGAGGGGCACCTGGTGGCTCAGTTGGTTAAGCATTTGACTTCAGCCCAGGTCATGATCCTGCGCTTCATGGGTTCAAGCTCCACATGAGGCTCTGTTGCTGACAGCTTGGAGCCTGGAGCCTGGAGCCTGCTTCAGATTCTGTGTCTCCCTCTCTCTCTCTCTCTGCCCCTCCCCTGCTTGCACTCTGTCTGTCTCCCCAAAATAAATAAACATAAAAAAAAAAACAATATCTCAAAGCATGGCAGCTGATGCAGTTTCTTTCACAGAAGCTAACTCTTATATTCTCCACGTGCTTAAAAATCTGTTATGCTTCTTAAACCATCTTAGGGCACTTCAAATCAGCTTGGAAATAATGTTGCTAAGGGAACAATAATCATATGGAGGGAAACAAAATCGGGGTAGATCTCTGCCTTACACTGTTTTGATGCCCAAACAAATCTGAGATAAGTATTTAATCTCAGAATGTAGATGCCTCAAGCAAAGATAAAGTACATTATATAGTTCATAGCCCTAATACATAGAGTTCTCACAATCAATCAAAGAAAAGGAAATACATCAATAGAAAAACAAATGGACAAAGGATAAATTATTTGTAAAAGGAGGACAAGTATTCAATAAATGTAAGCAATATTCAAGTTCATTACGACACAAAAAAATACAAATTATAATGGATATTTTGCACCTTTTTAAAAAATGTATAGATTTTTTAAAAAATGGTGACAACATCAATGTAGGCTCAGGGAAATAGACACTACCATATAGGACTTATGAAAACATAAATTAACACAGTCGTCATGGACAGCAGCCTTTAAAAACAGATCTAGGGGTGCCTCAGTGGCTCAGTCTGTTGAGCATCTGACTCTATTTCAGCTCAGTTCATGACCTCGTAATTCATGAGACTGAGCCCCCATCAGGCTCCATGTTGACAGCACAGAGCCTGCCTGGGATTCTCTCTCTCTCTCCACACTTCCCCTCTCTGCCCCTCCCCTGCTCATGCTCACTTGCTCTCTCCTTCTCTCAAAATAAATGAATAAACTTAACAAAAACAAAAAAACAGATCTATGGGTTCACCAAGCGTGTCACTTCTATGAATTCATGCTGAGGAAAGACTCACAGATAGCAGTCCACAGAAGGGTCTCAGTGCCCACATAAACCTCTCTGATATCATATGTAAAGGGTTATGTATGTATACATTTTTCTGAAAAAAGTACATACAATTTTGTTAATGTCATCAAAGGAATAGTTCTAAGCCCCCCCAAGAACTTCTGGTGGTGGAATAATATTTAGAAACAAGGTGTGACAGACACTGCCAGTTATCTACACAATGTCCACTCTTCTCCATTAAAAACAGACCCCTGATTATGTAGAAACAAATTTTCTCCAGCTGAAAACACTAGAATCCTCTGGGGGTAGGAATATGATTCAGTGAGACAGAAGCCAATGGATGCTGTGGATTCCTGGGAAACCTGTGCTCCTCTGGCATAAGCCCATCACTCTTCCTGACTCCTTCCTTCTCCCTCCCTGAACCACAGACACAAGGCCAGGAAGTACAACAATCCTCTTGCAATCATGAGGTGACAAGGAAGACAAAGCCTACACCCTACAGATGGAGTTAGACAAAGATGAAAAGAATTTGGGTCCCTCAAGGGTTCACAGCACCAGCCAATCTACCCCTAACTGCTATCTTAGAGCTCAATGCCTAAATAGCCCCCCTTCATCTACTGTTGGCTGGATTTTCAGTTGTCAAAACTCATGGCTAAACTGATATGTAGGAGAAAAATACAATAAACCCTGTAAATCCTACTTGTATTGCAATATATGGAAAGTGATCATTTTGTTTGCATGTGAGTATATATAAATATGTGAAAAAAAGGCTGAAAATACAAACATCAGAAATTAGCCACTACTCTCTGTAAGTTGAATGGCAATCCTTTTTATCTTTATGCTTTCCATTATTTCCCACCTTTGACCAATTCTAAATCAATAGAAACAGAGGATTAGCATCTCTGAGCCTAATCTACCATGGAGTAGCAAGGAAGGATCAGCCTCCAACATCAAGGACATACACAATCTTCTCTGTTTCAAATGAACTTGAGTAGCCAACAGTGAGGTGATCCATTCCCTCTCCACCCCCACCTGCCAACAAGGTGCAGACCCATGCAGGTGGGTGATAGAGTGAGATGGGTGCTGGGCAAGCTCTGGGGGGCTGCTCTGGAGAGGCATGACTGTCCCAAGCAGCTCTCAGGTCACCTGGACGAAATAATCATCAATTCTTTATACAAGGCCTGTATGTGGTGCCAGAGGTGGGCAGGCACCTTGGACAACTTTTTCTAGATCACATCAAGGCCATATACAGAAGGCAAGACCCAGAGACCGTCTCCCTGTGAGCCCACTATTGGCAACCCAGACAAAAGGTCCCAGGGCCTCCTTGCAGTCTCTGATCTATCTTCTTCCAAACAACAGCAGACACAACAAGCCAAGCCTGCAATTTGGACTCAGTTAACTTTAGCCACACTGCATCAAATCTGCCAGAATTCCGTCCTTTCAAAACCTTGCAAGAAGAAAGGCATACGACAAAAGGCTAAGTTCGGACACTGAAAACACAGAGTATCGAGGCTGGAACTGGCAGACACTGGTGATGAGATCCTTTCCTTCCTTTTCAGATTCCTTCCCTCCCCTCCCTGACTCCATGGGGCTTCCAAGCTGTTGAACGTTGTTACTCCTGTCCTTCAGGCCTCTTTTTCTCGTTCAGTCAAGGCTAGAGAATAGAGATAGACTCCTTCCTGCCATAACCCCACTCTCCAACATCCTGCCCCAGAGTGAAGCCAGCAGCCATGTTCAGGGGATCACAGCCCCGACTTTGCTCTACTGTTCTGATCCACATAGCTAAACAAAATGATTGTTCTCATTAAAAACGGGCCCATGTTTTACTGCCAGTGCAGGCATTCCCAAGTGCTCCAACGCTGAGTTTGCCTGGGCCAGCAGCCAGCCATCTGGGCTGCTCCAACAACTTATGTAACTTGCTGTGTTTCCACCTTTGGCTTGGGGGTTGGGGGGTGGTGTAAAGCAGGAAATGGACTTAGATCAAGCTGTCAATCCAACATGTCTGCACAGCCTGCTAAACATTTGGTCACAGGACTTTTTTAGCCTTCGAAAGCAACATAAGGTGGACTGGATCAAGCTAGCTTACACGCAGCAAGAGCAAAAAAGGAGCATGAGGTCAAATGGATTGGAAAAAGACTTCAGAGAGCACTAATACAATGAAAGCCTCCAAGAGTCCCTTTTCCATGTCAACAGGCTACAGAGTAAAATGCAGGCAGATGTGTAACTACCACAGATAAGAGGAAAATGTGAACCTTTCACTTGCTTGGTAATTTATGAGGTTTAAAAAGAAGGAGTGGGAGAAGGTGCTGAATTAGCTACGAACCAGGGTGGGGGTGTGGTGGCAGCATGGGTCAGTGAGGTACCTTCCCCCCAGTGAGGAACAAGGGCAGCTCCAGTTTGATTTTGACCAGTAGCTCTGGAGGAGTGAAAGTACTCTTGGGTTATGATTCTCTAGAAATACCCTAACACTCTATAAAAAGTAGGTATTTGGGGAGCCTGGCTGGCTCAGTTGGTGGAGGCTGTGACTTTTGACCTCAGGATTTTAAGTTCAAGCCCCACGTTGGATGTAGAGATTTCTTGAAAACAAAAGAAAACAAAAAAAAGTAGGTGCTTAATAAATGCACATTACCTACCTTACCGAAAGTGGAAGAAAAATAAAAAATAAAAAGGTTGGGTCAGAGTTGGAATGAGAAGTCCAGGAGCTGAGTCATCCAATGAATGAGGGCCATGGCACATGGACCCACACCATGGGTAGCTGGGGCAGGTCAGTGCACGAATGGGCAGTGGGACAATTAAGAGCTTGGCCACACCAATGGAGTGGGAGAAAGGAGTTGGTGAACTACTTGAGTGCTAAAGGTGACTCAATACTCACTTGTAACACCCCACACTCCAAAAGAAGTCTCTCCTTCCTCTTCCTCACCACCACCACACAAGCATAGCTCTTCATTTATGATATTTATTGACCACTTACCAATGCATCAGGCACTGCATTGTGACACCTTTCTCATTTAACCTCCCACATATTGGTGAGATAGGTACTGTTGTCAACCACGTTTTAGAGTGAGAAAATAGGCTTAAAAACTTAAGTATCTAACTAGCAAATAGTGAGGCTGAGACTGGAATTCATGGTGTCAGACATGCACACCCATGCCTTTTATCACTAACCAGGTGGTACTGTCTCCACATGTAGCCTGTCTGCAGTTTTCTCTTCATAATGACTCTTTACATTCATATCGCCTTTATCAAAAAGTCAAGCTTGCACTGAAAAAATGGCCCAAAGATGGCATAGCCATTCATCAAAAGAAGATATCCAAATGGTGTCCACATCATAAATCAAGGAAAGGCAAATCCGCACCAAGTGAGAACCTAACATACACACACCAGAATGGCCACAGTGAAAAATATGGACAATTCTGGGCACCTGGGTGGCTCAGTTGGTTAAGCGACTGACTCTTGGGTTTCAGCTCAGGTCATGATCTCATGGTTCTTGAGTTTGAGCCCCGCATCAGGCTCCACACTGACAGGGTGAAGACTGCTTGGGATTCTCTCTCTCCCTCTCTCTCTCTGTCCCTCCCCTACTTGCTCTCTCAAAATAAATAAACTTAAAAAAAAAATAGGGTCAATTCCAAGTACAGACGAGAATGTGGAACAATTAGAACATCCATACGTTAACGGTACGTATGGAAATTGATACAACCATTTTGCAAGAGTATTTGGCAGTATCTACTAAGGTAAATGTACATCTACCCTATGGTCCATCAATCCCACTCGTAGCAATACCCTCAAGAGAAATAGGTGCTTATGGCCAAAGACATGTAGGAGAATATTCCTAGAGGCTTTACTCATGATAGCTCAAATTTTAAAACAACCCAATGTACATCAATAAAAGCATGAAAAATTTGTGATATATTTCCTACAATGAATGCTTTAGATCAATAAAAAACTACTGCTATATATATGCAAGCATGGAGAATCTCACAGACATTAGATTGAGGGAAAGAAGCCATGAAAAAGAGTACATCCCTATGATTCCACTTGCATAAAGTTGAACAACGGGAAAACTACTCAGTGGTGATGTGAGTCAGAGTATCAATTACCTGGACGGTGGGGGAGGGAAGGAGGTGTATGACTGACTGACTGCACTTGGGAGCTTTCTAGGAAACAGTCTCTATCCCATCTTAATGGTTATGTATTTATAAATTTGGCTTCAAAGTGACAATACGGCATGATCTACCCAGCTGACATTCCTCTCCAGGAAACCTTACTCTCCAGTTTCTAGCTGCTCGAAACACATTTATAATAGGCAGAGTACTGTCTGTACTTCCCACACCTCTCCCTCCCTTCCCTAAGTGCCTGCAACAGTGACTGAGGAGAGTTAACTTCATATGGGATTATCTCTTAGGATTGGGCTCACAGTAGGTCACTTTGCCTTCATTTTCACACAGATACCTCCCTTGCTCTGGATATAAACAATGCAGCCTGAATATAATTCATACACTCTGACCCTGAATAGTCCTTTTCCCTTTGATTATGTAAGGAAGAAATTTTAAAATATTTTAAAAACTGTCAGTCTACCCCTGCTGTTTCCTGCTACAGGGCTTGATAAGGCAGCCTATCAGCGGTATACTTGGTCCTCAACAGATCCATCCATATGGGTCAATTCCTAAGTGAAATCAAGGAGTCCAAAGGAATATGCCCAGTATCCTCTGGATGCACCACGGTTCCCTGAAGGAAATAATCTGCTTTCTGAGTAGACTTGTTCCAGCTGGAGACACACATGGAGGTGAGGTAGAGCAAATCTCAGACACCAGCTGGGACCTCAGAACTTAGTACACCTGAGAGAGGAAGGGAGGAGATGAGAAACAATACCCAGTTGAATTTGCCAAGGTAACTGTCATTTATTAAGGAGAAAGGGGAGAAAACATAAGGAAAAATTTCTTTCTTATAAATCCCCATCTTTCTTTAAGGCAATGTTATTTTTATCAAAATAATGTTATTTTATGGAAGAAAATTATTATGATACCTAACAAATTTAATGATGATTCCTTAATATCATTGGAGTATCCACACTGAAATTAGTTTGTTCAAATTAGGGTCCAACCCAGGTGCACACTTTAGATTTGGTTAGGTGTCTGAAGTCACCTTTATTTTCAACAGTCTCCCCTCCCTTTTCCTTCACCATACATTGCATTATGGGAGGACTTCAATCTGCAATGCTTTAATTTTCTAAAAAAAAAAAAAAAACTCCAGAAAACAAAAAACAAAACGGAAGAAATGTGGTAAAGGATTGAGATTTGACAAAGCTGACTGGTAAAACAAGGTTGGCCATTATACCACATGCATTATACCTCTTTGTACTACCACACGCCCTTTATTTTAATGTTCATTTATTTATTTTGAGAGAGAGAGTAAGAAAGAGAGAGTATGGGTGAGCACAAGAGGGACAGAGAAAATCCCAAGCAGGCTCCTGGCTCAGCAAAGAGCCCAATGCATGAACTCAGCTGAAATCAAGAGGCACACAGGCACCCCAAATTCCCTTCTTGATATAAAGCTCCAGTAATAAGATTATAATGACATTTACTGGGTGTTTACTATGTGGCAAGTACTGTGCCAGGTGATTTTGGTGGATTATCTCATTTAACTGTACATATCAAGAACTCTAAAGTCGCTGTTAAAATTACCCCACTTAACCAGTAAGGATCTGGAGCCAAGATTAGTCAATAGTATGTAATGAGGCCTGAATTCAACCCCAGGTTGTTTGATCAGATCACACTCTTGGTCATCATTCTCTACTGGTATTTCCATTTTGAGTCTGAAGAGCTTAGATCAATGTTGGAGTAGCCAATGGTTAACTCTAGCCAGTAGATGGGGATACAAATAAATGGACAGCGCACCTTTCTCCAAAGGGAATCAAGCGTTTCTCAGACATTATCTCATACCTCCTCATCACTGGAAAGAAAGAGAGGTGAAGAAAAGGGAAAACAAATTTGGAGTGGCACTGCTGAAGGCAGAGGTATCCATTGACCAGGACGTCTCACAGATGACCTTGAAGCTTCAGGCATGTCCTACAACCCCTCTCAATACAGCTAAGACTGAGGAGACAAAACTTGACCCTGACCCAATTAATACAAAAAGGAAATTCTTCAGACTGAATTTGCTCGTTAGGAGACAGTCTCCAAGAACCCAGGAACAAAATGGAAAATATTTTGAAGATGTCAGAGTCATTGAAAATAAAGTTGGGGCAGTTGAGAAGAACCAGGTCACGTTCCTGTGCCTCTGTGGGTAATCTATCAACCCCCAGCCATAGGGCTGAGGAAACCTTTCAAGGTACTGCTCATGTTGTTCACACTGGTGAATTTACTCTGGAAGGAAGCAGTACCAGTTTAAAAAGAAAAAAATACTGAAGACACCAGAGACTCACTCAACTGTGCTAACGTCCACCGTAGTGCATCTCTGACTCATCCACTTCCTCAGTGAATTTTTGCGGTCAAGGGAGGGCAACAGATCTGTCTTTGAAGAGGCAAAGTGAGAAATGTTTCTGCTGCCTTTCCCTCCACCTTTCATTTTCTTTCCTAACCAGGAGAAGGCTAGCAACTTCTCAAGGCAGCCACATCAGGCTCTGCCAAATGGATAAAGTCAAGGACACAAAGGTTGACTGGCACCCAGCAAACTGTAGGGTTCAGCACAAAGACCTGAGGCAAATGTCCAAATATGATGATATCACAGGGAAAAAACTCTATCTGGGCTGACCTGTGGCATCCCCATGACCTCTACTCAAGTCAGTCCAACAAAAATTTGCCATCTTTCTACGTACTTTTCCAACAAATCAAGAAATCCAAACAGTATTCTTCCTCTGCCTTCTTTCTTTGCAAAATCAAGGTAACTGATGACTCTCTGTGTACCCATAACCCAATGTTGACTGTCTGTGTCAAGTTCTCTTGATTGGCCCAGCAAAGCCACAGAATAAAAGGGGCAGGTCCTAAATAAAGCAAAACCATAATCTTAAGAACCCAGGGCTGAAATGTCACTTTTATATAAATTTCTTTACCCTTCACCCCCAACAGTCCCCTCTAAAGCTGGTCTATATGGCCCCTTTCAATCGTGCATTGTAAGGAACATCTGTTGCTTGTGCTTGCCCGGGATTGGGTCCCCTTTCTACTGTTAACACGCAGTTCTCCTTTGGGGAACTACCTCTTCCCTTATCTCTATGTGGTCAGGTGGAGCCAACTCCTGGGCTAGGGTATGACACACATGTGGTCCATCAGTCACAGAGACCACTTCAGGGAGATACCTGGAACCTGGTGCGAGCCAATGAAACAGTTGCAGGACTTTTGCTGGAGCTCTTAGGAAAGAGACATACCCTTCCACACTGAGGGTGCTCAGTGGTTGGTGTGTAAACCAGGAGCTGCTGTTTACAGGGACCTATCCGTGACACAATGAGGAGCACCTACCTGAGAATGATGCCAAACAAAGAAAAGCATGAGTCATCAGGTTTAGAATCTAAATTTTCTGTAGTTGACACACTATTTAAGTTGGTCTGCTTGTTTTTAAGAGTTTAAATTCCACCTACAGGGAACCAGATGTCTCTACAGAACTCTCTTTCCAATCTAGCTTAGTAAGGTCTCAATTTATATTTCTGGCATATAAAAAATATCTTTTCCTAGCAGTCTATCTTATGAGCTCTGCATTTTTCAGTACACAGTCTTACTGGGAATGCTTTCCTTCCTTGGCTGAATTGATGTTGAATGGGTACACTTATTAGGGATGGACATGAACAACTTCATAGGAGACAATAAAATAGGTAGTAATAATGACTGGGTGCAACGTGCTGGCTTTCCTGAGGCCTTGTCCTTGGGGTACTTTCCAGGTCAGCAAAAGGCCAGACCAACAGAAGCTAGCCTTTGGGGCGCCTGGGTGGCTCAGTCGGTTGGGTGTCCAACTTCGGCTCAGGTCATGATCTCACGGTCCGTGAGTTCGAGCCCTGTGTCAGGCTCTGTGCTGACAGCTCAGAGCCTGGAGCCTGCTTCGGATTCTGAGTCTCCCTTTCTTTCTGCCCCTCCCCCATTCATTCTCTGTCTCACTCTCCCTCAAAAATAAACATTAAAAAAATTTTTTTAAAGAGAATCTAAGCCTTTTCTCAGTCAAAAGAATCCCTGCCCCTCAGAGGCAAAAGCTGCTGTGCACAGACTGCTACTCTGACATCATTTCACCTATTTATCAACTTACAATTTCCTTAAAGAAGGTGCTTTTTAAAAAAATTTCTTTGAAGTTTATTTATTTATTTGGCAGTGCGGGTGGGCAGCACTGTCAGCGCCAAGCCCAATGTGGGGGCTTGAACTCACAAACCTGTGAGATGATGCACGACCTGAGCCAAAATCAAGAGTTGGAGGCTCAACCAACTAAGCCACCCAGGTGCCCCACAGGAGGGGCTTTTTAAATGCTTTTGAAATATTCCTATTGGAAGAAGAATTTTTTTAATGACTTTAAGGAGTAAAATAGTTTTATGAAATCATTACCAAGTGATAAAAATCTGCAGAATCCTTCATGAGGAAAAACTTCTAATGAAGTGAAATGGAATATGGTGATATGGCCAATCTTAACTGGGTGTAAGGTTATAAACCTATTTAAAGCAAAACCCAGATTGAGTGAGAATCTCTCCCGAAAGCCCTTAAGCTGCGCATGCAGTGCCAGGTACTTCGTTCCGTTTAAACTGTACTGTCTGTATGCCATCAAGTGCCACAGAGGGTGTCTCGCTGATGTGCTGGTTCCTTTAAATGAGCACCGAGTGAACACAGTTGCTTGCATTTGGAGGCCACACTGCATCCATGTTTTTCAGAGAAAGCTTAATAGCTGTATTCCTTTAACATGAACACATGCGCCTCAACTAATTTTGTTATGCTTTCTTAATACCATCCAGGTGATCCATGACACAAAGACTAGAGTTCCACATATCCTACGGAATCCTTTAGGGAGACTGCACATATAGGAAGCATCTGAAGAACAAAGCCAGGTCAAATGAAAAATATTTCTTGAGAGAGGTGCCTGTGTGGCTCCTTCGGTTAAGAGTCTGATTTCGGCTCGGGTCATGATCCCACGGCCTGTGAGTTCAAGCCCTACATTGGGCTCTGAGCTGAAACCTTGGTGCCTGGAGCCTGCTTCAGATTCTGTGTCTCCTCTCTCCATACTTCCCCCCGCTCATGCTCTGTCTCTCTCAAAAAGATACAGTAAACTTTAAAAGATTAAAAAAAAAAAAAAAACCTTCTTGAGTAACGAGTTGTGTATAAGACAGAGTGATCATACTAGGATCATCTAATCTGCTGGTTTTCTAACTATTAGTAGAGAATCCTTTTTATCAAAAATCTATCAATCTATCAATCAAATGTGAAACCTCACTACATGAAAAACAAAGCCAGGCAGCTCTGGGAGAAGCTGGGAGAAACCCTTCTCTCCACGTCAACAACCACAGGTTCCCAGAGGTTTCTTACAGGATTTGAAAACCGATGACCTAGAGGTTCACCTCTGGTCTCCCCTCTTTCATTTGATAGCAGCAGAATCGCAGGCCCAGAGGAGGCAAGCAACATTTCCAAGGCCGTGCAATTCGCTGGCACCAGTAGACTACACACCAAATTTCCTGGCTCACTTCGTCACCATTTTCGTTACAAAACTGCTTCCCCTCCGCTTCCCACCCAGGATCTAAGAAGGGATCTTCAATAACTGTGTGCAAAGGGGTAATGGAGACTGGGAATGGTCAAAGTTGGAGGTATCAGGTCAGGCCAGAACTTCAAGCAAGAGGAGAGTCTGGTGCTAGATCTTAAGCAAGGCAAGTCAGGACTGAATGGAAAGAGCCCTTCAGGTGAAACGACGAGCATGAGAATGGAGATGAGGCGGGTCAGGAGAGCCAGCAAAACTGAACAGAAGGGCTCAAGAAAGGATTGGGCCTCAAGTAGCCAGGGTAAGCGGGAGAAAGGAACAAAAGCGGAAAATGACATAGGGATGGCATACAGCTGAGAAAAATTTATTGCCAAAAAGATGTACCAATTTCCTGAAGATGAGCCTGCCAAATTCCTCGAGCAGTAGGAATGTGGGGCCGCCGTGTGGATATGAAAAGCACAGATCTGGGGCCCTGCAGTCAGGCCTGAATTCCAGAGGAGGAACAGCTTCCCCATCCACAAAGGGCAACAGCAATAGTAGTTCTTACCACATTACATGAGCATGTGTTTAGAAAAAATACTGGGTAAATGTTACATCAGTATATAAAGTTACTGCCTCTAAAAAACAAAACATTAAGCCATCTTTGTGTATGAAATCATCGACGTCTGTGAATAACCAATGCAAAAAGGACTCTTGCTTCCAATTCTCAAACACTGACAAGGAGTTGATGGGCATCATCCACCCAAGACTGAGGGGTCAGGAGGACAAGACAACGTGAAGGACCAGAACCCTTCCCTGTACAGCGGCTCGTGGTTACACCATTTCAGATACTGTAATCAGGGACACCAAGAAAAACCTGGGAATTTGGGTCAGTGATACCGAATTAAGCAGATATTCAGAAAGACCCATGGAAGGACTGAGATAAGAGAGGAGCTCGGGCAGGAGAGCAAGGCAATGACAAAATCAGACCTGCACACCCAACAAGACCAGAGCAGGAAGGGTCATAATGAAACACTAGATGTAAAATTTGATGCAACTAATCAAATAGAAAATAAGATAATAAGTGAACTAGAAAAACATGCCGTAAAAATACAGAAGGCAAAAGCTAAAGACGTGAGGTCACTGCCTTGTCTAAAATAATCTCTTCAAAACATGTGTGGAGAAGGAGAGGGGCAAGGACTGGGAACTAGTCACCAACACAAAAAGCAAAGGAAGATCAAAGAAGACAACTTCACATCCTCTGCTGGCACTCGCCCCACCACCACCCCAAAAAACCAAGAGAGTCTTTTTGGGTTGTGTTGCTGACCTACTTGTGAACATCCCCTTTATAATTAAGTGTAGTTTCATAAAGCCTGGGGGAAGGACTGAGAAGGAGGTGCCCTGGGCCTTTGGTGACAGACCTAGCCCCTCAGAAGCACACTGCCTTAGGGAGTGCAAAGGGGCTCCTTTTATTATTTAAATCTCACTTGTATTCATTCAGAGCCAACAAATGTTATTTTCAGTACTGGTGCAATGGGGTAAAATCAAACCGCAAAGAAAAATAAAAAAGGCAAACCAAGGCCCTCTAGTCTCTCCCACAAGGTTTCAACTGGTAGACTCTTGAGTATCGTCTATAGAGAGGGGATTCTTTGTACACTACTGGGAAGAACACATGTACATACCTCATAAACGTCCTTGTACTGATTCAACTGAAACCATACCGCCCAAAAAGTTTTTGATGTCACGACTGTCACAGTGCTTTTCCTACCCATGCAGGCCAGGCCGCCACACAGAAAAGCACTGCACAGTATTCTACTGTACGGACACTCCTACCGAAGGGGCCATATCCACAAGAGACTCTTAATGATAGAGAACAAACTGAGGGTTGATGGAAGGAGGTGGGGGGGGGGCAGGGGGGCTAGATGGGTGATGGGTGCTAAGGAGGGCACTTGTGATGAGCACCAGGTGTTGTACAGAAGTGATGAATCACTGAATTTTACTTCTGAAACCAAGAGTGCACCGCATGGTAACTAAACTTTAAATTACAAAAAAAAGAAGGCAGTTTGAGCAATTCCTTTTTAACTACCCACCCACATACCTGTATTTACTAGCTTTCTCAACAAAGCTACAATCAACAACCACATCTGCATGCCCTGCAACCATTCTTACCCACTCTGTGCTGTAAGGGTCTGTTTTCAACCTGCAGGTAACTCTAAGCTGACTGCAGTGAAAGGGGTGGGGTAGTACTACCTTCAAGCAATCCAAATCTACCCTTAGTAACACTGAAAACTTACACTAAAATATGGTAATAAATGGAATAAAATCTACTGGGATAACCTTACACCCAATATACAGAAATATTTACCATTTTTACAACATTATATAAAAAAAGGGAAAAACAATGTAATACAAAGGTTTGGGATCAAGACTTCATTTGAAAAGAAAAAGATGGCACAAGAACAAACACTCAGATCAACAGGACAGAATAGAGAACCCAGATATGTACCCACAAACGTATGGCCCACTAATCTTTGACAAACCACGAAAGAATATCCAATGGAACAAAGACAGTCTCTTCAGCAAGTGGTGCTGGGAAAACTGGACAGCGACAGGCAGAAGAATCAACCTGGACCACTTTCTTACACCATGCACAAAAATAAACTCAAAATGGATGAAAGACCTAAATGTAAGACAGGGAGCCATCAAAATCCTCAAGGAGAAAGCAGGCAACAACCTGTTTGATCTTGGCTGCAGCAACTTCTTACTCAACATGTCTCCAGAGACAAGGGAAACAAAAGCAAAAATGAACTATTGGGACATCATCAAAATAAAAAGCTTCTGCACAGCGAGGGAAACAAGCAGCAAAACTAAAAGGCAACCAACAAAATGGAAGAAGATATTTGCAAATAATATATCAGATAAATGATTAGAATCTATAAAGAACTTATGAAACTCAACACCCAAAACACAAAGAATCCAGTGAAGAAATGGGCAAAAGACATGAATAGACACTTCTCCAAAGAAGGCATCCAGATGGCCAAACGACACATGAAAAATGCTCCCCATCACTCATCATCAGGGAAATACAAATCAAAACCACAATGAGATACCACCTCACACCTGTCAGAATGGCTAACATTAACAACTCAGGCCACAACAGATGTTGGCAAGGATGCAGAGAAAGGATCTCTTTTGCATTGTTGGTGGCAATGCAAGCTGGTGCAGCCACTCTGGAAAACAGTATGGAGGTTCCTCAAAAAATTAAAAACAGAACTACCCTACAACCTAGCAATTGCACTACCAGGCATTTATCCAAGGGATACAGGTGTACTGTTTTGAAGGGACACATGCACCCCCATGTTTAAAGCAGCACTATCAACAATAGCCAAAGTATGGAAAGAGCCCAAATGTCCATCGATGGATGAATGGATAAAGAAGATGTGTTATGTATACATACACACACACACACACACACACACACACACACACACACACAATGGAGTATTATTTGGCAATCAAAAAGAATGAAATCTTGCCATTTGCAACTACGCGGATGGAACTGGAGGGTATTACGCTAAGCAAAATTAGTCAAAGAAAGACAAATATCATATGATTTTACTTATATGAGGACTTTAAGACACAGAACAGATGAACCTAAGGGAAGGGAAGCAAAAATAATATAAAAACAGGGAGGGGGACAAAACATAAGAGACTCTTAAATATGGAAAACAAACAGAGGGTTATGGAGGGTAGTGGGAGGGGGGATGGGCTAAATGGGTAAGGGGCATTAAGGAATCTACTCCTGAAATCATTGTTGCACTATATGCTAACTAATTTGGATGTAAATGAGAAAAATAAAATTAAAAAAAATTTTTTTAAATAAAAAATAAAGTTTTTTGCTCTTTCAGAAAAAAAAGAAATGAAAAGAAAAAGAATTAAGTCCCAAAGTGGTATTAGTCTTGTAAAGCAGTCCCCTCTTCAGACGAGTTTTCTTTTCCTCAAATATGAAGAGGACTATAATTTGTCTCTGAGTAAACTCCTCTCTTCAAATGGTTTGACAACAGATGTTGAGAAGGAGCAGGCCTTCCAATGACGGGTTACCCAGTCAGCTGGCCCCTTGCTGTGTCTGCCTTTCTCTTTTGTCTACTGAATGATATCACAACCCTAGATCACTACCTAGTATCTTAAGGTTGTTTGTTTCTTTATTGAGAGTGCAAGCAGGGAAGAGCAAAGAGACAAAGAGGGAGAGAGAAAATCCCAAGCAGGCTCCGTGCCATTAGCACAGAGCCTGACATGGGGCTTGATCTCCTGAACTTCAGGTATCACACAAATGGGAAATGAAAGTAACATCCTCCTTAGGCCAGCTCTCTGCTATGACTTTCTCCCCGACATGAGACAGACATGTGTCTATCTCAAATGTCACTCATCAGAGAGCTCTCCCATCTCCCCCCAGGCTAGCCTGGTGCTGAACTGAACCATTTCAGGGTACGGCGTCTCTGAGCTGCAGGTTCTTCAAATGCAAACCAATATGAATAATTGTACCTACCTCACGGGATAAGATAATTATCCTCATCCTCACAGGATGAGATAATACATGTGGCATTGTTAGTACAAAGAATACATAGCAAGTGTTCAAATGGTGTCAGCAACTTACATCATCAGCAGCTTCGGTTTTTAAAAATAAGCAGGCACAGAAAAAAGTGCTCTAGCTCTGACTCCTAGAAGAAATAGATTTTTGCTTAAAAATATGATTAAACCTGTTCAAGCTTCCCACAGTACAGCTAATTACTTATACCCTGGGGCCTCCTCAGCCCAGGAGATAGCAGCTAATCCAGGACTGCAGTAAGGCAAGGACACGTCGGACTAGAAAGGGGGCTAAGGGGGTCTCCACGGCACAGAAAACATTATGTGGCACCTACTGGCTACTATCAAGTTCCAGGAAACTGGAACTTTCTCAAATATACATGCTTTCCTCCCTCTGCAATTTCTTTTCTTCATAAGATTGTTATTTTTATTTTTTCTTAACCATGGCTATTCTGTCCCACTAAATAATCAGGAATTTACAATATACTACCTACCACCATCCCTTGCAAATCCCACAAGTTAAAGAAACACAGAACTTGGGCTATTTTCCTCCTACTTAAAATACCTATCAAACACACAGACCCATCATACCAAGTATCATAATAATACCTATCCCTGAAAAAAATTATTTGTACATCTATACTTCAGTCTTTAAACTTAAAATACCACCTCAAGAAAAGAACTTCTAGAACCTTCAATTTTACGAAAATTGGATTGGTATCTGAAGTTGCACTCAGAGAATCGCATTTTTGCAAGTTTCATAAAAAAATTCCATGTCCTAAAAGAAGGCTAGTTTAGTTTCCTTTTTCTCTTGCTTTCATTCATCCCCGCCCCCCCCCCCCATTCTTTCCTTCCTTCAGAGAGTCTGGCACATTCTCTCCATTGTCCATCCTCAACATACACTGACTTTTATCAGCTAGTTATTATTGTAGTGGACCTTGTCTTCACTTGCCCCACATCCGTTTTCCCTTCTGATGACAGCACCTCAAGTCTCCTTTTGGGAACCACTCCTCTTTAAATGTCAGTCCAGGTGGAAACCCCCTCTTCCTGCCCACACAACCAAATTTGGCCCATCAGTGTATTCTATTCTGCCCCTTCCTGGCCACAATGGTTGGATAAGGTTGGGCATTTAACCCAACTCCAAAACTTTTACTGCAACTAGAGGGGGGGAAATTGGTCTTCTCTCTGTCCTGCTGGCTGTGAGGGTCATGTCATGCAAACTTGGAGCCACCAGGAGCGGGGTGGTTGCTGGGTCACACATGCAGAAATGCAACCTGAGGGTGAAGCTACCTGAGAGTAAAACAAAAACGGACCAAGTTTGCCCCTGGAATTTGAAGATGCATCAGTCAAAAAATGATCTTTTTTTTGCCTTGAGCCTTTTTCTGGTATCTGTTAGCAAACCAGGCTCACAAATGAAAGCCTGCGCCATTTATTTCTTCGTGTGTTCATCTCCTTCTGCTAGATCACAAACCCCTGAAGGGTGGAAACCACATTCTACTGTCATTCTATAACCCGAAGCAGCAGGAAGACTGGCTCAAGGGCTCCTGGCTCGTGTGGCAGCATTGTGCTTGGTGCGAATTTCACTACAAGCAGCTCTCCTACTCAAGAAATGTTTCATAAGCACCCTGTTCATTAGCTTCACATTACTAACAGCATCCACAAAAGGTATCTGATTTGGGGCCACTTATATATATTGATGGAAAATAAAATGATGTGTTCTTCCTTTCTGCCTACCAAAAAAGGAATCATTTGTTAACTCTATATACACCCCCCAACCCTCACACACAGCAACAACTATTGTTTTCAAAGTCACCGAAATTCCCACCACAGTTTCCCTGCAACACTATCCCATGAAAAGAGCACAGTGCTGGAGGCAGGAAGGCAGGGAGAAAAGAGCTCCCGGAGGTTCAGCAGTTCTCACCCTGTACCCCTCACCTCCAGGGGCCCTGACGTTCTGGACACACAAAGACGTTTCTCTAAGAATAGAGTCCACAGCTTCCTTACATTCTCACAGGCCTCTCAGGTTCCAGAAAGGTGAGAACCACTACTCTAACCGGAACAATAAGCATTTCTGGCATTTAATTTCTCTTCCTCTGCTAACTCAGTTAGGAGAAAATGACCATATCTGAAGAAAAAGGCAAGAACTAATTCAACTGGTGTCTTTACCCACAAAAAATACACAGTCCCCAAAGAACAGACCAACATAAAATTCAGCTTC
This sequence comes from Leopardus geoffroyi, assembly GCF_018350155.1. Lineage (NCBI taxonomy): Eukaryota > Metazoa > Chordata > Mammalia > Carnivora > Felidae > Leopardus > Leopardus geoffroyi. Next base: position 118,590,644 of record NC_059326.1, on the reverse strand, counting down.
ATTTGTTTGTTTAAATCTGGCCTCTGTTGGAGGAGGGAATAATCTCAAGCATAATTGTCTCTAGTGGGAATGATCTACAGTAGCCAGCAAATGTCCAGCTGGTTGGAGGGGGAAAATGCTTTGTCCTCACCTTGTCAAGAGCCTGCTGCCTTACAAAGGTTTCTTCACAAAATGGCAAGCCTACCTGAAATGGGGGTACGGTGTTATTTGTAACAGTGAAAACAGGAAACAAACTACATGTTCATTAAAAAGACTACTTAAGGGGCGCCTGGGTGGCTCAGTCAGTTAAGCGTCTGACTTCAGCTCAGGTCAGGATCTCACCGTTCAGGAGTTTAAGCCCTGTGTCAGGCTCTGTGCTTACAGCTCAGAGCCTGGAGCCTGCTTAGGATTCTTCGTCTCCCCCTCTCTCTGCCCCTCCCCTGCTCACACTCTGTCTGTCTCTCTCTCACAAAGAAACATTAAAAAAAAAAAAAAAAAAAAAAAGGACTACTTAAATATTATGGCATAAAACAATAGAAGCAATATGATTCCTTAAACAAGTATTTATTGAGCATCTAGTATGTGCCAGCACACTGCTGGAAAATAAAGACACAATTCCAGGTCAAAGAGCATGATACCTAAATTCACTAACATGGTAGGATCTCTGTCACAACCAAAGCACAAAAACCCAATGAATGTGCAAAGCACAATCCCACTAATATACACATACATCTGTGTATATAAACATAAATGTACAGAACAATGAAGTGCAATCCCATTAATGTACATATATTGGTATTCGAAGAGACTAAAATGATAGTCATTAAAATGTTACCTGCAGCCATCTATAGAAGGTGGGAATTCGGGTAATTATTCTTCCTTCTTCATACTCCTTCTACCATACCATCTGGATTCTTAAGAGCATATATAATATTTGCATGCTAAAAATTTTTTGAGATCTATTACATAAAAAGCAATCTGCAGATCCTAATGTGATTTTTTGAGAGGAGAAGCTGAGAAGTTGTTTTAGGGTCTTTATTATGAATAACTGAATGGATATAACCGTCCATCTGGGGGCTACTGTGCAGAATTACAATGCATAAGAGAACTGGCTCTCACACCAGATGATCTGGGCTCCAATTCTACATTTGCTAACTTATTAGCTGTATGATTTCAGGCAAATCACTCAATCTGTGTTGACCTACCTTCAGAGCTGTTACAAGGATTAGAGGAGGGAACAGCAAAGTGGGAGGAGATGATAATGACAATGACAGCAGTGGTTCTAGTCTGGTGGTGATGAGGATGATGAAGGGGAAAAAAATGTCCCAGACAAGCTACCCATGACCAAGGAGCCCTGTCTGAAATGACTCTGGATATAAGGCTCATTTGAACCCTTCTGGCCCCAAGGTGCAGCATGGTCTACCCCTATAGGGTTATCGAGAGCTTCTAGCCAATTCCCACTCATCACTGACCTCATCTCCAGCCAACAGAATCCCCAGCCTCTCCTACCTCCATATCCACAAGAACATGACTTCTTCAGCCCTGAAGGATCTCTGTTCTTTAACAAACTGGATCCTTTACTTATCTTGATGGTGTTCATTAAGCCTAATCCAAGTAGATCCTCTTGGTTCTAATTAGTGTTTCTTTCCTATCCCATCTACCCTACTCTATTTATCTCAGGGCCTACATTGGTCTTTGAAATACAGTCATGTTTGAAGGATATTCTTTTTCCCAACCGTTTTCACATTAAATTCCGACTGGGATTTATATTCTTAGAAACTATCCACCTAACCATCCATCCACCTATCATCTATCCCTTCATGAATGCCAATAAGCCAAGCATTGTGCTGATGCTAAGTCACAGTGGGTATCTGAGACTGGGAGGTACCATTAAACAATCAAAAGCTAAATTGATACTATACACACCTTCTAATAATGTTGAAGCTTAAGATTCTAATAACATTCCCTTTTAGCTGACTTCTCATACAAATGGAGTTGACTTTGTCTTACTGTCTCTTGTTTTTATACATATGTGATCAAGTTTGATCTTTCTTTTTTTTCTTCTGCTACTGAGCATTATCCCTGACAAAAATATTATAGCACTGAAAGAACATTAAGAATAATTTTTTATAAAAAAAATCCAACATCTTAATCGCAGCTGCTTTATTTTATGTTTTCTCTGAGTTTTTGTATGTGTTGTGTGAATTTACACAGTTATCATCCTAACACACATATGCTCTCATAAGCTCTTAAGTACTTTTCCTCATTCAATATTTATGGTTTTAATAGCAGTATCGACACTCAGAGTAGTCAAACCATAGTTTACTAATTGCCCTATTGGTGAAAACACAGATTATTCCCATTTTCTTATTTTTGATTATGGACTTGAAATAATTATTTACAGCAATGGGATTATCAGAACAAAAGCCATGAAAAAACCTAAGGCTTTTAATAGTGATATGGCTTTTCTAAAGAGAGTTAACAATTAAACATGCCTAATATCAACACTTTATTACACACATTAATGGAAGGAAGCAGTGTTGAGCATAACTCAAGTTATTTCTGTTTGCAACTGGGAGGCCAAATATTTACACATACTTTTTACAAAGTATTTACCTTCTTAATTATGCTTCCCACACCAACAGAGGGCATGCAGAAAAAATGAGATCAGGTACGTGAAAGGATCCTGAAATATTAAAAGACCAATACTGATGTCCCCAGCTGGGAAGCAGGGGGACAGGAGTCATGAGTCATGTAATTCCAACTCAGCCAAAAGTCATCCCCACACAGAGATACCTGGGTATTACTCTCCTACACTATGCTGTGACACCACTCGGACCTCAGTCCTCAAAGAAACAAAGGGCAGCATGTGCCAATAAATCTCTCCTATACGCTTTTCTCCACCATCCCAGACATACAAAAAACAAAAACAAAAACAAAACAAAACAAAACTGCCATTCTGCAATGCTGCAAAGCCTATCGCTAGAAAAAGAAACCCAACTGTCCAAAATGCAAGGCGGAACGGACCAGGAGAGAGAAAATGAAAGTCTTATATTAGAACTGTCTACGAAAGATTAAACTACAAATATTGACAAGCCCCTTAAATCACTGTGCTCCACCTATTTACACCTGAATCGCTTTCAAAAGCTTGCCTCTACTCCCAGCACATGTAAGACCACTGAAATCACCAAGGCTTATCCCGTCAGTATCCTACATGGCCTGTATTCCCCGAGTGTGAGATCTGTGCTGCTGTACAAGACATTTCAGTTGGCCCAGAGACACATCCTTGAAAAACACTGTGTCACCACATGAGAAATTCCCTTCCCGTTCTTTTATAAATTGATATTTAACATGCAACACTGTATAAGTGTAAGGTATACAACATACTGACTTGATACATTTATATTGCAATATGATTGCCATAACAGCCTAACACCTCTATCTAACCACATACTTACTGTTTCTACTAGTGTTGGGAACAATTAAAAGTAACTTTCTTAGCAAGTTTAATGTTTCTTAAATAATTTTTTAATGTTTTATTTACTTTTGAGAGGGAAAGAGAGAGAGTCAAAGTAGATAAAAAGGGGGAGGGGCAAAAAGAGAGGGAGACACAGAATCCCAAGCAGACTCCAGGCTCTGAGCTGTCAGAGCAGAGCCCAACATGGGGCTCGAACTTACAAATCATAAGATCATGACCTGAAGCAAACTCAGACGCTCAAATGACTGAGCCACCCAGGTGCCCCAGCAAGTTTAATGTCTATAGTACAGTTTTTGTTGAGTATAATCCCATTCTCTTTTAAGCTTTCTAATAGTGTCTCAAGTCCACTTGGTATTAGCATGTCTTCAAAATTTAACAGTTGCTAACATCCTTTTTTTTTCTTTTTTTAACAGAGAGAAAAGCCAAGCAAAAGCTCAGAAGTTTTGGCAAGCATAGGTATCTAGTTAGAAGTGACCAATATAGCTCTGTTCCCACTCATTTTTAAGGTTCCCTTAAACAGTAAGCGATAGTGATTTATGTAGTATGAAATGCATTTTTTTTTAAAGGCAGTTTGGTAAATAAAGGTGAAATGAATCCAAATAATAATAATACAATAATAGTAACCATAATAGTACTAATAAATAGAACCAGTGTTATGGAAGTATGACCAAAACCAAGATGGTTGTAGACAACAAGTTTGAGAAACTGTATCAAGCCTGTTTATACTGCAAGATCATCTTTTTAATGTCCTAATCTCCTCAACTCAACACTTAAACCCATAAAGGTAAAGGGCTAAATTTTATTACCACATGTCTTATTTCAACTGCCAGGTATCCTCTATAGAATTCTGCAGATAGGCTAGTAGTTCAGATTTCAATCAGTTAAAATAGACACATTACGCCCAGCAAAAATATTTTAATTTCACATTTGCTGTATCTTGGTTTCTCATTGATCCTCAAGTCCATTTAAAAAATCATTATAATCTAATTCTGCCCTATCTCTGTTTCTAATTGCTTTATAATCATTAATGACTTCAACACATCAGCTCTCAGTTTTCCTCTCTGTTAAGTATTTGATGATCTGTAAACAATACTGCAGAAATTCCAGTAAACCAGGCAAAGTGATCCCTTTATAATGTGTGGATATGTGGACTCAGACGGTTAAGTTATCTTACTCCTCCTTTACCTGTCTACAAGTGAGATACTCAAGTATTAAGAGTTAAACAATCCCTGTAGTAATGTAAAAGGCTGGGCCCACACTCTGTTCTATGCCCAGCTCATCTGATTTGCCTGTCTGGGGGTTCAAGTTGACGCTGGCACAACGCTGGTATAGATTGCAACTATAGGGGTGCCTGGGTGGCTCAGTCGCTTAAGTGTCTGACTCCTGATTTCAGCTCAGGTCATGATCCCTGGCTTCTGAGACTGAGCCCCATGTCAGGCTCTGTGATGGCAGAGTGGAGCCTGCCTGGGAATTTTTCTTCCTCCCTCCCTCTCTCCCTCCCTCCCTCCCTCTCTCTCTCAATAAATAAATAAACTTAAAAAAAAAGATTAAAACTATAAAGATAGCCAGTATCAGTCCTCTTATCACTGCCCCACAATACAGATGATCTGGAAACCTGGCATAAAGGGTCTTGGCTTTCCTATTCTTTTTATCCCCCTAATTCCTTCACGTAGTTCAAAGCCAAAAGCAACCCCACCCATATAGCACACAGTGGATTCTTGTTTACTCAAGAAAACTCTAGAAAGCTGCAAGGAAGTTAAAAGACACACAAGGGCAAAACCAACAACAACCTGAGAGAGCACATTTGCCAGGGTAAAATTCACATGGACTCGGCCAAACAAAAGACACCTCAGTTCAATTTTAGTAGAGAACGAAATGTCTGTTATCACCTGCAGAAGGCAAGTACACAGAAAGTTCTATTTTGGAAACAGTCTCCATGTATTTCTCTGCCACTCGCATCCCTCCTGCTTTGCTTAACCCTTTGAAGCTTCTCATTAATTTGGTCTTGGTACCAACCACACAAGTATCTCAAAGGGTAAAGGATGTTTTTCACAAAGCCGGGAGTGTTGAGGGTGAGCAACATCGGCTAGAGTTCAAAAGATGTGTAATGTCCACCGGGATATAAATCTGTCATCATTTTTGTTTAACAGACACTGAAAGTGACAACAACAAACTTGGAAGAGAATTTGCACGCAGAGTATGAAGGGAGTAAGAAATGCAAACCAACCCTTCAGATGGGACACGAAATGACTAGCGCTCATTTACTTTCATTCAAGAAAAGCAAGGACTTCAAAAATTGAGTATTTCCAAAACAGACCAGTTCCTTGCGGGAGAACAAACGAAAATACCAAATGTTCTGGAAACTAAGGTTAGCTCCTATTATGATTAGTCCTATGACCTCAGGCTAGTCATTAGGCCATTCTTATTCCAATTACCAAACTGGTCATGGGGAATACCAACAGGTCAAGAGACAGGCTGAGGTCTCCTCAAGCTCAGGAAAAGTGCTACTCCCTGCTATGCCATGATTTCCCTTTGTGACAATGGAACTTTTCACGTCTGGACTCAAACATCCAACAAATAGGGACTGTACACTACATGCTAGACCCCTGATCTAGATACTGGGGGGACAAAGGTGAGTTAGAGTCCAAATCAAAGAGTAACATTCTAAAGGCAGGAGACAAACCATAAACAAGCAAACAGTGTAGGCTGTACAGGAGATCTGCACAGTGATTTGACAGAAGGTATTAGAGGCTGGAAAGAATATGGTAATATTATAAATAAAGCAATCAGAAAAAGCCTTTTTGAGAAGGTGTCCCTTAGCCTGACATCTGAAGAAGAAAGAGTGAACTAAATAAAAAAGCACACAAAAAGCTGAAAGAAGACTGTAGAGAGGCAGAATAGTATGTGCAAAGGTCCTGAGGTGGCAAAGAGTTCAGTGTGCTACCTAAGAGAAAGATGGCCAGCAAGGCTGGCCTTTCTAGACACCCAGGGATTTGGGTTTTATCGTAAATGAGGAAGAAGCCATTGGGGAACTGCTTACCTCAACTACTTTTCTCATTCAGCTTAGTCTTTTTATGTGGCCAAATGTTAAGCTACATTTTGATAAGAATTTCTTTCACATTAACCATAGATTTTCTATTCTTCAACTGAGTATGTGGAATATAGTTTTTCTTACTGACTTTGGCTCAGTATTATTATTTGGTGCATCATTCACGAGAAGGGCAGAAGTGTCTGAACCAACCATGTTTTTGTAATACAATTTCTTTCTTCCTGTTCTACCAAAAATCACTTCCTCCTCCTTCAAGCTGTTCCAGCTGCCTTATTTGGAAACAACTTCCAGCTATGACCACCAGGCTATGCATGACACTGTCTTTTCTATGCAATCAAGTGCCTGGTTTTTATGACAGTTATTGTGGCCCAGAGCCCATTTCTATCACCAGGCCTTTGGAATACAAAAAGAGACAAATCTGACACAGTTGTCTTTATTTCAAGGTTCAAAGTGTCACAGATGGTAAGGTTTGTCTAGAGTTTTGCAAGAGCACCTGGGTGGCTCAGTTGGTTAAGCATCTGACTTAGGCTCAGATCATGATCTCACGGTTTGGGAGTTTGAGCCCTGTGTAGGGCTTTGTGCTGTCAGCTCAGAGCCTGGAGCCTGCTTTGGATTCTGTGTCTCCCTTTCTCTCTGCCCCTCCCCTGCTCATGCTCACTTGCTCACACGCTTTCTCAAAAATAAAATAAAAACAAAAACAAATATTAAGTTTGGCAACTAGTTAAGTTGGTAAGTTGGGTGTGGTCGGCAGAATTCTAAAGATGGCTCCTCCAAGATTCAAACACTAATTCAAGTACTAAGCTAAATGAGTTTGAAGATGTAATTATAGTCCCAAATCAGCTATTAAAATACAGAGAGTATCTGAATCGGCCTAATCTATCCATACGAGTCCTTCAAAGCGGAGAGTCTCCTCAAGTGGGTAGCAAAAGGAAACAGCAGAGCAATTTCAAGTGTAGGAAGGTTCCACATACTGCTGTTGGCTTGGAAACGGAAGAGGCCGCAGGACTAGGAATGCAGGACCACTGCCAGATGCTACAGGGGGCCCACGTTGACAGCAAGCAAATAATTGTGGACTCAAGGCCTAGGACCACAGGAAACTGAATTGTGCCAATCACAAGAGTGACGTGTTTGGAAGAGGACTCTGAATCCAGAAGACAACACAGCCAGCCAACACCTTGATTTCAGCCTGGGCAGAGAACCCAGACACATCAAGCTGGCTTCCCGAGCTTCAGATCTACGAGGGGTTGCTTTAAGCCACTCAGTTTGTGGTGATTTGTTACACAGCAATAGAAAATTCACATATTGGGTGAAAGGGGTGTCCAGTGAGCTTGCCATGATAAAACGAATGAATACGTGAGCTCTTACTACCTCATTCTTACAAATGTCAATATGATAGCACGGCATAGTGAAAAGTGCATACAAGTAGAAGCTAGCATCCCTGGGTTTTGGTCCTGGCTCTGCCACCCTTTGCTTGAGAGATCTGGCAGGGAATTTGTTTTCCTTCTGCAGACCTTTCTCCTACTGTAAATGAAGGAAACGCTTAAGCTGACTGCTAAAGTCTCTTTCAGCTCTGACCGTCCATGAGATTAATCATCCCTTACTACATGAGAAAACCAAACTAAAAACAAATATGCACATTTTTCTCTATGTGTGTAATTTTCAAACAATACTCATCTTCTCCTGCAATGTTAGCACATCTCCATCTCAAAGTCACAAATATTTAAAGAAGGTTGCAAAACAAAAATCTGCTAATATTGCTTATTTTTAACATATTCAGTGCAGGATTGCTGCGTTTATTTTTAGCTCTGATCATACCAGTATTTCAAGACTTTTCAATCTTGAGGTTAAGTAAATATTTAGGCATTTTATTTTATAGAGCTTATCTTTGCATAAAAGCTGAATCAACACAATCCTAACACTTATTTTAAACATAATCTGGGTATCAAGTCAGACTGGAGGGAGGGGAATAGATATCTGAACACATGACTTAAAGTCTAAAGAATCCTCCTTGAATAAAAAATGGTCATGAAAGATTGAGACCTCTGTTCAAATGTTCCTATCTATCCTTTGAATTTTTCATTACTGATTTTTATTTTAAAACAAACAGAGGGAAGGGCCTTTCTACGTATTCCCCTGTTACTTTAAACAGAGCTCACATATATTAAAGTTGCAAGTTATTCTGAATTCAAACATCATGAAATAAAAATGTGTCCAGAAAAGTTTTGTGGAGCCTCTGCCGCACTTCAATTACCTCTGTAGGCTGGAAACCAGAGCATGTACACGAGGTAATGTGTGACCGTGGAAGGACCCAGGAGTCTGGGGAGTTTGCAGGGTTACAGGCCCAAGTTTCCTTCATAGTTCACTCACTAAATCCTCTGCACTTAGAGCTGAGCTCTTAGGTGTCACACGAGGGTGCTGGAGCACATTCTGTGAAAAGCAGGGGACAATGCAATGCAAGAAGATACACAGCAGCAGGAGTAAGAACAGGGTAGGGCAGAAATCTACAGCAAACCAGAGAAGACTCTCCTTGGTAAGACGATGCTGAAAATCATACCCAAACCCACTGTCTATCATGCATCACCGTATGCATGTATCAGAAAGAGGGCTTTATTACCACAGGATAACTGATACAAAGACAAGCCACAAAGCGAATATCCTTAACGCGAAGACCCACATTTTATGGTCCAAGAGTGGTCCTTAGGTAGCGGGAGGGGAACTTATTAGGACTTGATCTAGAAAGATGAAATAATCAAAGAGCCTTTAATTAAGATATAAGTGCTTATTTCAACTGTGCACAAAATCTTAAAAGACTACTGATGGAAAATACATTAAAGATAACCTTTAACTTCAACTTTAACAGCACAAGTTAAAAAGATGGTCAATCTACCCAGGTGAACTTCCTAAAATCCCACAGCTTTTGTAAGATGATTTATCTTTCTCTTGCCTTTGATGTTTATCTGCCATCTGGAGACAGACCAGGACACGAAGAAGATGTCCTAAAATAAATGAAAGTGTTAAGTAAGGAGGACAAGTGGTTGAGCTATGACTAAGTTTATTAGTGGTCTGTCATCAGTTCATGGTTTCAATTAATCACAACTTCTGCTTCCCTAGGTAATAAACTCCTAACTTCAGGGACTGAGATAATGCAAACAGATAAACAAGAGCCTCTATTGTCAAAATTATGCTTAAAACCATGTGCAGCTTCATTATAAAATGTGGGTCTAAGCATTCTCAACTAATCCTCTGTTGTCTTCAAAAGTCTGAAATAAAAGAAGCCCTCCAGAGATTGCTCTAAAGAAATAACTGGGCTGGCTGGACTCCACACATTGCTGCAGCCAAGATTCTGGCATTCGGAGGGAGCAAAGCCAAGCAAGCATCAAGCTTTGCAAGGATTCACTCCGAGGGTGCTACACGTTGCATGGGGACAGCGTGAGACATGTCCTGGACCATGAGACTGAGACTGGCTACAGTGAGTCTAACATCTGGAACTGGTCATTATTGACTTCCATTTTCCCTATTATAGGCCTACAGAGTCTTTCAGTGTTAATAACCTAAACAAGGTTCCTGATAGAAAACACTGCAAGATGTCTTCTTTGGTCATTCCTGGGAGAGCATTCCCAACAAGGTCAAACAAGGACACGCTATTTTGGAATTCTTGATGCCAGAGACTTGCAACTGGGTAGATTCAAAGGATCTATAAACCCTCATAAACGTTATGCCAAAATTTCTTTCCTGGATACATTCATTTTTTTGTTTTTTTGTCTTTAGATAGTCCATAATATTCACTAGATTTTTAAAGGAGTCTCCAAAGTCCCTCCTCCCACAAAAGTCTTGTCTACATAGTTTTTCTCCAGGCTAATCACAGAACATCACTAGCAGTTTGAATACACCTTGATTCTAAAACTTTTTTTTCCAAAAATTGAAATGAACCTTATAATCCTTGTTTATATTTAATAAAATGTTTCCTTCTTACTCCCCAAAAGTGATTATTAAATTGATAGCATGTCTTTGAATTGATGGCATTTAAGCAATGCTGGAATTAGCCCTCCATCAAATGTGTTAGTAAACAGGCAAACTGCAGGTTTCTGAATAAACAAAAACCCTAAGAAAGAAACTCCCATGTCCCACGAAGACACAGGGTGGGCACCAAAACACCAGAAACACATTTAAGTTGATGTTCTCTCACCACTGGCCACTGGTCAAGTTTCATGCACTTATTCCATGTGTCCTGAGAGGACTATGTACCAGGTTCTAGGCTACTTGTGAGTCACTGATCTAGGCAGGAAGACCTGGCAAATTCCTAGGAGGGGATGTACAGCGATCCCGATGGGAAGCAGGTAATCTGGACTAACAAGGAAACTGAGTGTTTTTAGAGAGAAAGAAAACAGAGAGCTGGAAAGAAAACAGGACCAAATTAATGCCTCCAGAAGGGCTGGAGTGAGTGAGGAGAGTAATTCGTCAACTCGTACAAAAATATACTTACAACACAGAGGAGAGGTAATGCTGGCAATTTTCAATTACAATCACAATGGACTCTACCAGAAACCAGGGGGTAGATATGGGTTCAGCCAAGACTCTGACCATAGGAGCAAAGAAAGAAAGCATAACCTTGTTTAGGCTCTAAAGTGGGTGAATACTCTAAAAAGTGCTCAAAAAAATCCCATTTTATGGGGACATTCTATTTTATAGGAAGAGTGATATTAACACAACTTGACTACTGCCTAACAGTCTTTAGTAACATCGCACAAAGTCTGGACGCCCTTTCCCAGAGATTAGCTTTAGGATTACAACATGTAATGTTTGCAGATCCCTTGTAAAACAGACAAAAAACAAAACAGAACAACACAAACCTTTTGCTTAGAGATCACACTTGCCCGCCTTGCACACGTGTAACCAAATAGGAGAAACATGCCCCTCAGGGGTCCAAAGAAGACAACAGGTATGAGCAGGTACCGTGAGGGACCAGGTCTCCAAAAAGCAATTCTAGTGTTGGTGTGCCCCACCCCAAGAGCACTGTGCCCACCAAAGTTCTGCAGGAAGTCATCTTTTGTAGCAAAATGACACCATTCTGTGGCCCCATCCTAGGTGGACAGCTGAAGCTGACCTTCGGGGCAGAGATAATACGTAGTTGCTCTGTCTCTTGAGGTACAAGGGAGAGTCATAGTCTTCTGGTATGTCTCTCCTTACCTGGTACTCTGTAAATCCTGACCAGAACAATAAAAATAAAGCAACGGTCTTGTCCATATAGGACCGGCTGACTTAATTTTGTCAAGTCCTGAAATACTGAACTAGCATGACATAGACAGTGTTGCCCAGGGTCAGGGGTTGAAGAGCCAGCCAATTAGAGGAGGTGGTGAAACAAGCAGGTGCTTGAAACAGATTGTTGAAAGCTCCACACCTATGAGGAGTGAGACTGAAGCTACGAAACATCACATCCATACACGTTTGCTGTAGACATGTGCACACAGAAAGCCTCTGTGGAGTGTCTTGCATGGAAGTGATAAAAACCAAAGAGATGTTCAGCTAAAAAGAACCAACCACTCCAACGGAACTGGAGAAAGGTACCACAAGAGAAGGGAAAAAGGAACTGTGTTACATGGGCAGATGTGCCATCTGTTCACTTGCTAACACTGACCTCCAAATAGTGGGTGGTACACAGTTTGTACTCAATAAATGTTCACTGGAATTGAATTCCAGAGGCTAAAATTTGTGAAGAGCAGCCATCTACAGGCAACACTAAAACACGTTTGAGTACATCTGACTTAGATGTCAGAAAAAGACACAAAACAGAAACACGCCCACAAGAGAAAGCTCCCCAGCCAGAGGCCCGTCTCACAATCAACTGTTGGCATCAAAGATGACATATGCCACATCTAAAAATGCAGACACCAAGAAAGGAAATTAAGCTGCTTTGGTGAACTGGATGGCGGCCCATGGCCTAACCTTTAAATTTGACCTTATTCAGAAAAGATGTTCTTTGCAGATGTAATTAAGAAAGATCGCCTTGGGTTATCTGGTTGTCCCTAAATCCAATGACAAGTGCCCCTACGAGAGACAGAAGACGTGGAGAAGAGAAGAAAGGCCACATGAAAACAGAGGCAGAAAAAATGGAATGATGCAGCCACAAGCCAAGGAATGCCCGGAGCCACCAGAGGCCTCAAAGAGGCAAAAAAGGACCCTCCCCTGGAGAATTGGGAGGCAGTGTCCCTGGTGGCACCGTGACTTAGGATTTGTGGCCTTCAGAACTGTGAGACAATAAGTGCGTATTACCATAAGCCACCAAGTCTGTGGTAATTTGTTTGAGCAGCCCTAGGAAACTAACCCATCTGCCATACCAACTCAGGTATTCCTGATGTTGTGTTCACCTCCACCTGCTGATGTTCGATAACTTCGTGAATAAACAGCCAGAGCACTGTGGGGACTCCCTGAGTCAGCACCTTCAGTTCCTCCAATTGTTCAGACCTTGAGTGGTTGTTTAGTCAGAAGATGTGGATTCACATCACCTTAAAACTGGTAAGATCTTCAAGACTGACACATCTACCACTTTGACAAGCTCCTGTCATTTTCAGATAGGCAATTAAGCCCTGAAAGCTGGCTAACCTGCCCAAAGTCCACAGTTGGCTGATTAGATGAGATGCCAGCCAAACTCCAATCTGGTCCTCCCTCTGCTACTACAAGTGATGCACACAAGGGCTGGGACCCAATGAGCAATAAATGTGGGGACAGGGTGCCTCCTGTCTGCTCGTTTTACATTTCTAGCTTCATGTCTTCCAAAGGTAATGATCATTTTGAAAGGAAATCATATTTCCACTTCCCACACATCTACCACTCTAGAAACTACCTCACAGAAAAAGTACCACAGAACTAACTTGCCTTCATGCAAGACAGCCTCTCCTAGCAGAAACTATCCTCACAGAGGACCCATCCATGTTCCTTAATCAGAGTTTCTTCTCTCCAGGTAACTCCTATAGCCATCTCTGTGGTCTTCTCTAATCTAAACAGGTCTCTGTAATAATTTGGCCCAGGATGAGTTCAAGAACAAGTGCAGATTCACAGACTTTCTTACAAACATCAAGTTAACTTCCTTTCCTTTATCAATGACATAGATTGAGCACCAAAGCCAGAAATACAACACTTCAGTAATGACCATGGAACCAAACAAGAAATAACATGTGGGGGGCAGGGGGGACGGGGGGCGGGGCAGGCAGATTATCTTAAGGAGTTCTTGTTTGGACCAGGAATAGAAACTTAAAGGAATGGAGCTGTCCAGGAAAAAGAAAAAAGCAATGATGATTCTACTTTACTTGCAAGCAAAATTTTTAAAGCTATCCCAAAAAACTGATTAAAAAAAAAAAATCACACCACTAGTCTCAGTTTCATTGTTAATTAATTATGGGAGTCAAAACAAGGAAAGCTAAGCAGTAGTCAAAATGGGATAAAATCTCACCAGTATCAATCCAACATGGAAACCCAATGGTGAGGCTGACCACAACCTCCAAATGCCCATGTGTGTCCTCTCTCCCTGTGCCTGTCACTCCTCAGTCCCTCACTTCACTTCTCTCTCTCTCTCATATATACACTCACTCACTCTTCAAAGCTTGTCCTCTGTGTAACTCATCTGTGAAAGAAATGAGATTGCATATTATCTCTGAGCAAGCTCAAAATGCAGGCAGCCGGCAGGCAAATGCACTTGGCAAAGAACCCTTCCAAGTCCTCTTCAACTCACAAGTGAGCTCAGAAGAAACAGTATGTCATTACTTCACTTCACGACTTATTACTTCATTACTGCACTACCCCCAAATATTTATTCTGATGAAACAACCAGGTGGCAGTATACCACAGTGCCCTTTGACAAACCAAGAAACGCTACAGGCTTTTCTCCTTAGCATATCCATATCCAAACACCTTACACGCCACAGCAGAGGGCTCACAGACATTACCACTACACCCCTCCCCAAGTCCACCCTGGGATCCCAGAGTGAGAAGTCCTTGTTAACCAAAGCACTTGAACTTATTCAAGTTCCAGCTACTTCCCTCCCTCCTTGCCCCTCAAACTTGCTCTCTGCGTCTCTAGCTCTTCTGCTTCTACCCATCTTCCTTTGATTGTGATGACTTCACAGACAAATCAACCACATGGCAGCTGGAGTTTAGAGCAATCTACTCAACAGTCTTGACCCCAGTAAGAATGCTGACTGACACACCAATCCAAGAAATAGCTCACATCCCAGGTAAAATTGATCTTAACCTCCACAAATGAATTCCGGCCATAACCACAGAACAGCAGAAGCGCAATACTCATTATTAGATTTTAGCACTCAAGAGACGATAGTGGCAAAATGAAGGCTTCATGGAACCAGTGACAGGGATCCAGCTCTGGTCCAGCACCTGTTCATAGGAAGGAACATACTAATCACTTGGCCTCTGAACCCTCTGCAACAAAGACTGGACAGGAGAACACCCCAAGTAGCCTCCACAATTCCATCAGCAAAGCTACTTCAATTCTCTCTGAAAATTAAACTACAAACCTCAGGAGGACATTACTATGCTTGCTTAATGTATTGTTACCATATTGACACAGAGTTAGCAAAACTGGCCTGAAAATTTCAGAATCATATTTTCCTCCAAGTTTTAGCCCTATGTTATTTTTTTTTAAGTATTCATATTTTTGCTTTCTTCCTTTATATCCTCTTCTAATCTGTGCTCCAAAAAATAATGAAATAGAGCATACTGGGGGTTTTCTGCATCATTATGGTTCCACTGACTATAACTAGCCCAAAAAGCAGTTAGCATAGAGTCAGAATAGATCTTGCAACTCCCTAGACAATGATGTAATATATATCCAGGCATATATAAATCTAAAACTCTCTACGACTGTCAATTGGACAGCTAATCATTATAGAACTGCTCTCTAAGAATGTGGTACCCCGTGGAGTCTCATGAAGATTATTACTGTCTCCATTTTACACATGGGTAAACTGAGGCTCAGTGAAGTTAAATTAACTGCTCAAGGTTCCACATCAGAGTCAGGATTCAAATTCAGGCTGGGGGACTCCAAAGCCCATGCCTTTACCCTTTCACTACAACTGGAGTGTACACACACACACACACACACACACACACACAGTGAAACCCATTTGAAAAATGTAATGAATGCCTACTGCCAATTCCTTGTTGTACCTCATCATCGCAGAAATCTGTGTCTGTGTGTGTATGCATGTATACACACATACTTTTTCTTAACGTATTCTTTTTTTAGAATTCTAAATAATGGCCTAAATTAAAGGAATCATTTCAGGAAATGGAAGGCCAATTAAGACCAGCTCTGACCTATCAACTCTTGAGTTTCTTCAGCATGGCCACATGATGCTGGTGGCCACAGTTTCTTTCACAGCATGGTGACCTGACCCACAGGAAATACAGCTCTGAACACCTTTATGTATTTATCATAAATTCAAGGAAAACCAGCAGACAACAAGTTAAAATATATGTGAGCACATGTAATATACACACCTAAGTACATATATATACATTATTATATGTTATATGTATATTATTATATACACATACATCCTAACTTTATTGTTGGTACTACAGACAGTATAGAACAGTTGAAAGATTACTAACTTCTATCAATTCCAAATCCTTGGTCTGCAAAAACCCTACTAATCTGAGACATCCTCTGTTGTGGCACACTGGTTTCTGCCATAATAACAACTATTAAGAAACAGAGAGGAATCCTGAGCAGCATAGATATAAGTGTGGGAAGTTCAAAAGCCTGTTGCTCCAAAATGACACACCCCTGGGTACTCTTTTTTTCCATTTATTCATACAAAAAGGTATTTACTAAATATGGAGTCTCAACCAATATGCCAGGTGATACTGGCCTAGGGCTATTCTAGGTCCTGGGGATGTAGGGAAGAACAACAAATTCAAGATCCTTGTCCTCAGATATTTCTATTCAGAATAGCCCAATAATGATCAGAACCCAAGATATCCAGCAGAAAAATCTGACTGTCCATTACCTAGCAGAACCCCCCTCAATACATTGCCTCCAAGTTAATTCAACAAGTAATGAGTGCTTGTTGTGTTTCACAGCACTCTGCCAGGCATCAAGGCAGACAGGACAATATAAAGACCTGCTCTTAGTAAGTCAACATCACCCTGGGATGACAACACACAGAGGTATGAACTAGGAGAAAGTGCCAAAGCAAGGTATTATTATCCACCCAGAAGTCTGGCCTAGCCAACACTAACAAGATAAATACAGCATTCATTTCTGTAAAGTAGTTCCAACAGAGAAAGTAAAAGATGCTCCAATTTATTTCAACACTAGGTACCTCTTCCCCTAAAAGTAAAACAAAAACAAAAAATCCATATCCATTAGTCTGGATGAAATAAAGCTCTTTTTAGATGTAGGGAATCAACAAAACTAATTACCAATGATTAATTACAAGGGGGCATATATTGGGGCACCTGAGTTGGGGCTCAGTTAGTAGGGAATCCAACTCTTGATCTTGACTCAGGTCACGAACTCAAGGTTCGCGACATCAAGCTCCACACTGGGCTCTGCGCTGACAGCACAGAGCCTGTTTGCAATTCTCTCCCTCTCTCTCTGTCCCTCCCCTACTTGCACGCAGTCTCTCTCAAAATAAACAAACTTAAAATTTAAAGAAGAGGGCCCATAGTTCTAACCTGAGGAATCTTAACTGATTTTCTGGTTCCCTTCACCCTCTACTGTTTTTTGCTGAGAAGAAAGAAAGAAAGAAAGAAAGAAAGAAAGAAAGAAAGAAAGAAAGAAAGAAAGAAAAAGAGAGAAAAAAGGAAGAAATAAAAAGAAAGAAACAAAGAGAAAAAGAAAGAAACAAAGAAAGAAAGAAAGAAAGAAAGAAAGAAAGAAAGAAAAAGAAAGAGAGAAAGAAAGAGAGAGAAAGAAAAAGAAAGAGAAAGAAAGAAAGAGAAAGAAAGAAAGAAAGAAAGAAAGAAAGAAAGAAAGAAAGAAAGAAAGAAAGAAAGAAAGAAAGAAAAGGAAAAGGAAAGAAAAAAAGAAGTGAAGATTGGGGAGAGGGCTTGCTTTTCTGGGCAATGGGTCAAGACCTCACAGCATGAAAGAGCAATGGCATCTGGGTGGGGAGCCAGCCAGGGCCATGCTACTTCTGCTTAGCATTTGGCTGTAACCACTAGACCACACGTCTGCACTATTTTTCTGATGACCAGAAAGGGAGATTTTTAAAACCATACTCGAAAATGGCTTTGCTTTTAGGATGTGTTTATACTTGCTCTGGTGTTTTCTTGTAGGGTCACGGGGCAGGATTTTTGGAAACACACCTAACAAGAACACAGCTCGCACTGACATCCTGAGTCCTCCTGACTTGACCACGCTGGAGACCGATTCAGCAAACCCAAAGGTATTTTTTTTAAAAATGCTTATCTTGTCCCACACCTCACCACAAAGCAAGCAACCTAATTCACAGACTTCCTAATATTCAAAATGCCTCCAGATCCTTCTGTCAATATTTTTTTAAATGCCATCCTTGATTTGATCACTAACAAATATGACCACTTTCAGGCTTTTATGATGTAAGAAAAAGCTGCAAAAATGGACCTAAGAGCCAGTTCAATCATTCTTCAAATTGAACAAAGTCACTCTAAAAAGATCTTTCTCTTATTGACTGCCTTTCCCACGGGAGGGAAGCAAACTGAAGCTAATCCAACCATAATCTCCACTCCCAAGAATCATGGCCATAGCATCTGAGAGAAGGCCAACAGTAATTGCCGCTGCTTGCTCAAGGTGGGAGGTCACACTATGGAATGTCTATTAAGATATCACAGCCTCAAATGTCTATAAGCCAACAACTGCATCACAGATAATAAATACAGTAGATTGCAGGAGGAAGAATATATGATGAACTGAGTAGTTAGGACAAAAGACAGAAAGTTCAAAAGAAACAGACATATTGTAAGAAAACCTACAAACAGGAGGCTGAATGCCTATCAGAGAGCCTTCAGAAGCAGATAGAAACATGAAGTGGCTTGACTGTGGAAAAGTATGAATTATTACCTAGATGGAGGGACAAAATTGGTAACAGTCCCCAAATGCACCCCAAGATGGGAACAGAGACAGGACACTGTGCTGAGGGGCTATTTCAACTATCATGACATCTGCTGATGGTAAGGTGCCTTTAAAAAGTCAAACTGCTGAAGTGATGCAGGGAATGAAACTAAGGAGATGTGACAACTAAATGCACTGGGATGAAATCCCAGATAGATAGATAACTATAAATACATATTGGTTTATTAATTTATTAATTACCAGAACACCTGGTGAAATAGGAGACCTGTAAAATAGATTATATCAAAATATTATATCCAAGTTAATTTCCTGGTTTGTCCAGTATACTATGGTTATGTAAGATGTTAATATTTGGAGTATCTGGATAGAGGGTATTGTGGAACTCTTTGTACTATTTTTGTGACATTTTTTAAGTGTGAAGTGATTTTAAAATGAGAAGCTAAACAAAAATGAATTAATACATTCACACACACACACACACACACACACACACACACACACACACACAAGCCTCTGATAAATTCTTGACTTGCAAAAATGTTATCTTCCAGATGGGAGAAACAAAACAGATAACTCTTACTTTGGCCTTAATCCTGACTCAAATGACCAACTAAGTGGTGACAGAAACCTTGAGAGTTACAGACTTCCCTATGCCAGCCTCTTCAGAGACAGGGCAGTAGTTAACCTCAGCCACAAAAATATAGATACATATTTCCAAAAAATATAAAATTGTGTATAATTAACCACACTGGGGGGCACCTGGGTGGCTCAGTCAGTTGAGCATCACACTCCCAATTTTGGCTCAGGTCATGACCCGGGGTCATAGGATCGAGCTGCACAACGGGCTCTTCATGGAACGGGGAGCCTGCTCAAGATTCTCTGTCTCTTCCTCTCTCCCTATCGCACAACAAAACAAGAGTGCACCAGTACAAAGGATCTTCTGGTTTCCACTCAGTTCATGGGGCCTGGTGAACTGGGAGAACAGCAGCCCAGGTGACACATAAGGGGCAAGCACTCTTTGGTGTTCAATCGCCTAAACTCAGCAGCAGATGTGGCTTACTAGAAAGTAAGAGATGCCATGAAGGATGCAGTGAAAAAGTCATTTAAAAAAAAGACTCGGGAAAAAAAAGTCAGGTTTCTACATTGGGCTTTAGAAAGCAGAAGTGAAAAAATGATGGGGATAATCCCAAGGCCAGATATTTGAAAAAGGAAAAAAAAATACTATATATAGCATGAATCACATGCCATACACTGTTCTATGTACCTCATTTACCGTGCTGCATAAAAAGGGGAAATATGAATGCCTGGGGAACATGAAAAAAGATTTTCAATAATCTCATTAGTAATTTAAGAAATGCCAATGAAAACAACATACAATTTTCCACCATCAGATTCAGACACATGTATACAAACACACACACATATGATAGGCCTTATTAGCAAAGGTTTGGACAAAATGGGCACCTTCATAACTGACTGGAAGCCATATAGTTTGGTATTTTTTTGTGGAGAGAGTAATTTGTTAATTTCTATTAAAATATTAAATGTGTATACCATTCAACATTCCACTCGATATGTATCCTAGAAAAATGCTCAAATAGGTCAACAGTGAAATATGTACAAAGACTTTCATTCTATCATTGTGCACATTACAATGATGTGATGAAAAGCTGAGAACAACTAAATGTCAAAGACTGAAGGCTTAATAATCTACAGAAAGCTATAGTATTTCGCAAGTTCTACAAAACAGAAGAATTTATTCCTAGATGGACATATATAGGAATATACACAGAAAGATGTGGAGGGATACACACTACACATTTAATGAGAGACAGGGACTATGCCTTCCACTACTGGTAGGGATGAAGATCCACAATCAAGTATGAGGATACAGTGTAACTAATGCCCATGACAAACACAGAGCACCATCTGAAAGAATAAACCTGAGTTAAAGGAACCCCTCCATTACAATTTTTATTTAAAACAAAATTAACACATGTTGACTCTGAAAAATTCAAACAATTCAGAAGTCCCCTTCACAATCAATCCTACTCTCCAAAGGTTAAACTAAAATAATAAAGTAAAAAATGATAACAGAAGATTAAAGGAGGGCATGTAATCAAAATTAAGAGGGGCACCTGGGTGGCTCAGTCGATTAAGGGTCCAACTTTAGCTTAGGTCATGATCTCAGTTTGTTTTGAGCCCCGCATTGGGGTCTCTGCTGTCGGCACAGAGAAACCGCTTCAGATCCTCTGTCCCCCTCTCTCTTCCATCCCCTCTGTCTCTCCAACATAAATAAACATTAAAAAAATTGTTTAAAAAATTAAGATAAGCTGAGTTCAAGCCTAGAAAGGTAGGAGTACGGAGGTGAAGTCAACAGGCTAAGATCTGAGGCTTGTAGAAAATGCTGAAGGCAAGTGAAAGGGAGTTTAAGTTTATATTTAGATTTTAAAAAAGTGGACAAGGTGAGAATATTAAAGAGAAGATATGTGAAGATCCCTAAAGGTAGGTGGGGAATTGCCAGGAAACAGCCTCGATTAATTGTAAGTCACAGGGGGTGCCTGGGTGGCTTAGTCAATTGAGCATCTGACTTCAGCTCAGGTCATGATCTCACGGTTCGTGAGTTCGAGCTCCGCGTCGAGTTCTGTGTTGACAGTTCAGAGCCTGGAGCCTGCTTCGGATTCTGTGTCTCCCTCTCTCTCTGTCCCTCCCCGGCTCATGTTCTGTCACTCTCTCTCAGAAATAAACATTAAAAAAAAAGATTAAAAAAAATAAGTCACATAAGGGGCATCCTACAGATCATGATCTCCTGCTTTTTGAGTTCCAGCTTCATGTCAGGCTCTGTGTTGATAGCTCAGAGCCTGGAGCCTGCTTCAGATTCTGTGTCTTCCTCTCTCTCTGACCCTCCTGTGCTCACGCTCTGTCTCTCCCTCTCTCTCAAAGATAAATAAATGTTAAAAAAAAAAAAAAAAAAAAAAAGTAACTCACACAAAACCAACAACACTTTAATTTTCCTTAGGTTCATTCATCTGATTGACAGGTATGTACTTAACATCTATTCTGAGCCAGATCCTATGCACAGACATAAAAACAAACAAACAAACAAACCCTGACAATGCTTCTGCCCTCTTGAAGATGATAATCTAGCACAGGGACAGATATGAATCAAATAACCAAACTGATCAATTTATTATCACAAGGTGAGACAAGGGCTTAGAAGTCAGGAAACAACGATCTCCAAACAACTATGCAAAGAAATGGAGTCCATTAACAGAAAACAGGGGTCCACGAACTTGGATGGTGGAGGAAAAAAGTAAATCTTTGTTTACATTAGCCTTTAACTGAAATTTAGCACTTCCTTCTACATGAACACTGGCAACAAACCACAGTACTTACGACTTTGCCACCAATAAAAATCACAGCTGTTTCCATATAACACTACTGCTATTGCAGATAATCTGAATGATCCTTCATACAATTTATCAAACCTGCCCTTCCTTTTATTATTTAATGTGGTAATAAGGAAGTATATATTTAATATTACAAGTGGTTTTCATACTTTGGTAACTATTTCTATGTCACTTTTCCCTTTTTAAACCCCATATTTTATTGTATACATTATCCTGAGAAACGGTCTAAAGGCTTTACCTGATTGTCAAACGAATGCAGGGCACAAGAAAGATTAACTATCATGCAGCTAAATTCCAGTGAAGTAGATAGGTATATATCGAAATGGACTATAAAATCAAGGAATTCAATTACTCTATACACATGACCTCAAGTAATGAAAGCAACCAAATCCTCCCCCAAAAATAAAATAAAATAAAATAAAATAAAATAAAATAAAATAAAATAAAATAAAATAAAAGTATCCTCAAACTTTTAATTTTGAGTCTAGTTGTTCAACAAGTATTTGCCAAGTGCTTACTTTGTGACAGCCACTGTGTGAGGCAATGGGGAAACAATAGCAAACCAATTCTATTAACGTGGCCTGTCCTGATCTTGGATCCTCAGTGTCCACCAAATTAACTGGTGGACAATCTATAAAAGTTTGCTAAATGCTGACAGAAGAATGTCTAAGAACAGAATAAGTGCCACCAGCATGTTATTCCATTTCTTGGGCAAGTTTCATCAACTCTCCAGCATTAAATAATTTCACTTTTCTCTTTCCTCCCGCCTTGTATCTCCTGTTGCTCAATTCAACAGTCTTTTTTTTTAAGAGAAATTGTTCTTCTGAAGAACATCTAACCAAAGGGAACAAGGACCAAGTGAATAGTAATAAATTCCTTTTAAGACTTGCACATATTGGTATGCTATAGCATGCACCACTATGAATTCTACCTATATAAAAACACTCACAGGCCTCAAAGATGAAGCTTCCAACCAGATTCTTGATCCAGTAAGAGAAAAAGAAACACAAGTAAAATAATAGAGGTCTAAACCAATTTCCCAGCAGCTTGGGGACAAGTGGAAGAAATGGACAGCAAAGCAAAGACCTCCCCCTCAGTCTCTTCACCTCACACTGTTACTAAGAAAGCTCTCACAAAATGGGCAGAACTATCTTCCAAACCAACACACCACTCAAAGTTGTGAGAACTGCATCATTACGCAAGAGCTTAGCAATTTCACCCCACACCTTCTTAACCCTTCAGACTCCTTTGGCCACTTATTTTACCATGGAAAGGAAAAATCTAAGCACTTCCAGTGAAATTGTGAGGTGAGCTTAGCATACAGCTGTGCTGATGAACTGCCAGCCCTGGGATGCATTACAGCAAAGGAGGCTACAGATTACTTTATAATCCTCTACTTGTAGACTTCAAGTTCAGCCTGACTGCTCCATGAAATCATTTTTTCCATCCTAGTGAAAGCAGTCCCTGCCTGCCCTCTGGTGAGCCCAGGCAAGGTGGCTTTAAATAAACTCTGTGTTCAAATGACCCAAGTAATTTAGAAATGGAAGCTAGAAAGAGAATGTAGTTATCCTATTATCTGTTCTCCTCTCCAAAAGGACAATAGTAACAACTTCTAATGAGCACGTGATGTGTTCAGGACTTGTGCTAATCATTTTACATATATATTGATCCTTACAAAACAACTTTATACGAAGGTATCATTATTATCCCCACTTTGCTAGCCAAGAAACAGGTCCGCAGGAACTAGGTCATTTTACAAGGTTAGAGACCTATTAGTGATGAGTGAGGATTTAAACCAGGCTGGCTGAGCCTATATTCTTAACCACAGTAACATTCTGCTTCTGGTCCTTGAATCTTACTATTAATTAACCTTGCTTTTTCCTTCAAATACTCTCAACAGCTCTTTCAGATATTAGGTGCAGAGTGTTAAGATACAGGGCAAACTAATGATTTATTCTAGGAGTGCTTGAAGAACTTGGGGGCTAGGGTCTGGGCACAGTAGAAAAAAGGTGAGAGAAGGGCACACACTGTTCAGGTTCCACAGGACTAAAATAGAAGATTTCTTTAAAATGAAGTGAGAAGGAAGCCACACTATCTTGTTCTCTCACTAGAGGAGTGGTTTTTCCTTAGTCTCTTCCTCTTTTCCCTTCAACCACTGCAGGAGCCACACAAAATAGCTCCACTTAGAAGGGAGGGTAGTTACTATTCAACTACAGCTTCCTAATAATTCAGCAGTGTGTGTTGCAGTAAAAAAAAAAATAGCACAGGGCTGGAAGCTACAAGACTTGGATTGTCTACCCAAGATCAACCACTAACTGACTGTTTTCAGGCAGTGTTCCCTCTGAGGTAAGTACGGGTATGATACTAGCCTAGGTCTGGGCCTCTTTCTGCTCCACAGCTAGGAGTTTGGGCCACATGAAAAAAGCCGGTATCTGGCCATTTCTGACCTACAGAGGTGTCAACTTCATACTGTCAACTAATACATGGATTCATACACAATCTTTCATGCTACACCACCTGTTTCTTATCTTCCTAATCTAATTCTACATAATTCCAGCATCTGCCAACCTTCTAACCTCCTGGCTGTCAAAAGAGATTCAAGTAGTGGTTCAAAGCAGAGAAATATCTAATTTCACTCAAGAATCCTTGGGATGTGAAAGGGGACTAATACTTCTAAAATAAGGAGGTAAGAGAAACACTTCCAGACAGACACCACTAATCACAGCTACCCTATTAGTTCCAATGGCTTGCTGGGTCAACACTGGGCCATAGTGTAGAGAGAATAATAAAAACCTCAGAATGTGTGTGTGTGTGTGTGTGTGTGTGTGTGTGTGTGTGTGTGTGTTGGCAGTGATGGTGGGCTGGTAGTAATTAATCAGCTTGCTTTCGACCAATATGCTTATGAACATTATGTAACAAGAAAAGGAGAGGTCACTTCAGTTATAAGAACTCAGAAAAAGGAAATCTAGTGTCTCTCAAATTTTTCTTGGCTGCAGTATTTATGCAGCTTGAATCAAGGTTTCATGACCTAATAGGGAAAGTCTGTTCGAAAGACTGAAACTGTGGCCACAAAAGATTAAAACAAAAGCTTATGTGGCTACAATGGTGAATCAATAGCTTATCATCAACCCAGATTTAAAAGAAAGTCAAGAAAATCCAGCAGAATCATTCCAAAACTTTATCTTACTAACTAGCTTGTTGAGTTTTTAAAAATTTATATACTCACATCTGTACACCTTTTTTTTTTCTTGCCCTACTGCTCTGGCTATGATTTCTAGTACTATATTGAATAAAACTGTCAAGAGTGAACATCTTTGTCTTGTTCCCATTTTTAGGGAGAAAGCATTCAGTCTTTCACAATTAAGTATGGTATTAGTAGTAAACTTGTCATTTTCACTCTTGGCCAAGTATCAAAGAGCAAGCTCTTTGAATAGAAATCTCAATGGAATACAGGTAGCAGAGGGGGGACAAACCGTGCCACTTTTGCCTACCTCCTTTCTCCCTCTTTCCTCATATAACAATGCTTTGATGTCTCCCTCAGGAGAAGTCAACATTCCCCCACCAGTGCAGTTCCAGGGCAGTGAGCAGCTGAGTCAGGTCTTGGCAATTCATCTATCCTACCCTCTGTTCCAGATATTTAGTCCAATAAAATTCAAAGATGGGACTTCTTTGAAATGATTCCATAAGGCTCTCTTTCTACTAAACTTATAGATTAGGGGTCAACAAAGTATGACCCATGACTGAAAGGTGTCCATCTGTTTGTTTTTTGGTAAATAAAGTTTTATTGCAATGTGGCCACACCCACTCATTCACCTATTGTCTACAGCTGCTTTTGAGTAACAACAGCAAAGAAGAGTAGCTACCACAGTGACCATAGGGCTCCCAAAGCCTAAATTCTAATCTGTCCCATTAACAGAGCCAGTTTCCTGTCTGCTGTTATTGATAGTATCTGGATACTATCTGGAAAGAACCTACTAGAAATGGCATTAACATAAAGGAAGAAAACAACTCCAAATATTAGGGAAGTTCCTGGATTTGGATGGGCCAGAACTATTATACCCCAACATTTTCAGTTCCATAGCCAATAAATCCAGCTTTTTTTTCTCAAGCAAGTATAAATGGGGCTTCCTTCATTTGAATTCAAATTTGCAACATAGATTAAAAACTATAATGCTCACTGCAAAATCACAATTCTAATTTCTTCCTCCGTTATACAGCTATGAATACCATAAAGATATCCAGAATTTCTTCTGGATGAGAAAGTCACTGAGCACTACAAACTGTAATTTCTGTAACCAAAACAGTGTACAAGCAACCAATTCAGGGTTCATTTTGGCTGTTTTTCCAACCAACCAACCTGAAGTGTTATTAAACAATAAAAGAACAAAAAAGATGTAAGCCCAAGTTACCCCTACCACACACACACACACACACACACACACAAAGAACATTGACAATCATCACAATCAATCATTCACAGAACAACCAAGCTATAAGTACAAAAACAAAAGTTAAGTGCTGCCATTATAATCTCCCTGAAATAAAGCAAACATTCCAAAACCAAGTAGAGAAAGAGGTTTCTGCTTCCTTTAACAAAGCCTAAACTTCTAAGGGGACACAGTTAACTAATTAATGAGGATGTGATTAAAATTGGAGCTGCTAATGGGCACCTGGGTGGCTCAGTCGGTTAAGCGTCCAACTTTGGCTCAGGTCATGAACTCGCAGTTTGTGGGTTCGAGCCCCGCGTGGGGACATATGCTGACAGCTCAGAGCCTGGAGCCTGCTTCAGATTCTGTGTCTCCCGCTCCGTGCCTCCCCTGCTCAGCCTCTGTCTCTGTCTCTCAATAATAAATAAAAATGCCTAAGAAAAAAATTGGAGCTAATTGTCTACTGGGTATATAGCTCCAGGAATATTCCCTAGAGGCTCTCAGCAATGGGAGACAAAATTAAGCCTAATATTCCTGCCACTTATGCAATTATCATTTGTCTGTCTCTCTCTCTTCAGCAAACTTAAAAGTACATAGAGGTATGGTCCTTAATGCAAGCTCTATGTTCCCGTGTGGAAATAATTTTATATTATGTTTAGAAACTATTATTTTGTGTTTCAACTTGTTTTAACGTGTACATTCTGGAGCAAGGAGATGTTTCTTTCAACAGCTTGCTTTCCATCTGCAGAAGCCAGATGTTAACCTACGGGAAAACTCAAGTGTTTAGTAAGACCAATTCCATACAGAGAACAAGTATCAAGTGGTGGGGAGAGGGAGGAAGAGGAGGCTTCAAAGGGAGTTGGTTAGGCAGTGTAATTGCGAACTGCAGCTTTCGAGGAGGGGCGGGGAGACAGATACCAAGAATAGTATGCCCTGACAAGATGTTTTCTTCCTGGGTGTATCTTCCCCTAGAATTGCAGAATCATTCAAGGGAGTCAGAGACAGGACTATAAAAATGAAATGAGTGAGAATTCTTAGAAGGCAATTTCACATTTCATCTCTATTAATGATAAAAACCAAACTTATCTAGGGCCACACACAGGTTCATATTCTAGCTCTCCACTGTGGTGGAAACTGTCAACCACCCCACAGTCTTCTTTCTCTTCTTCTGCCTGCAAGTGATAAAATACCCCAGGTACTGCCTAGGGCCCTGACTGCCTATGTTCAAACTCGATTTCCCATCCTCCTCTGTAGACAGATGTGGCCAATGTAAGTATGTTAGGGCCAATGAAAGTGATGTGTACACCTTCTGGGTCCTGAATGCTTTCATCTCCATTACTTGGATGAAGAATAGTAATGACTAGAGCACGGGTTGCGTATGGCAGAATGACCCTGCAAAGCATCGACTACTCATTTCTGGGCTTGGAGAAAGAAATAAGCTTCTATGTTATTTAAGCTACTATACCATGGGGTCTCCTTGTTATGGCAGCCCAGCCCACATCCTACTATTACAGCCACTTACTGTCTGAGCTACTGAGTCAAGTTATTTAACCTAAGTCCCAGTTTACTCATCTGTAAAATGCTAGTATTTTGTGATGTGCTAATAAGATCCTATTTACTTAGTAAGGTACTAAGAAGAATAAATGGGTTGAAATGTGACATGCCAAATCTGTGACTTACACACACACACAAGGGCTCAATTAAGGGGAGCGACAGTAGCAAAGATAAATGACACCTTGCCAAGTGGCTTTCAAAGACCTCTGACAACAAGCAGCGACTGTGCCCACAAAACCCTCAAGGTAGAGAATGTGTGTCTGCTATATATAACACAAGTGCCTTCTCTTCTGGCCTCTGTGGTCTCAGCAGGAGAAACAAGATGACAAAGGGGACGTCATCTGGAAAGCATCGTAATACGACACACCTGTCGTGCTGCCGCTGTGGCGATGAGGAAAGATACTGCATGACCGGAAGGCAATGAGGAAAGATACTGAATGATCTGTATACACTTTTCTGATCATTTATCCCATTCAAATAGGTTCGAGATAATGTTTGCATCCTAGTATATGGAGGCATCAATACTCAGCAAGCCAGACTCTACCTCTTCTAAGAGACCTAGGGACAATACAACTTCCCTGGCCGAGGGGAGTAGCACACAGACTGAAAGGCCTCAGAGGCCAAAGCTCAGGGACTGCAGCCACAGCATCACTATCACTACCAACATCAACATCTACCAAAGTCAGTCCAAAGTTAAAGACTCCCTCTGGTACACTGGTCTTGAGAAACCAAGGCTTGAGATCAACGACAAAAATTCCTGCACTCGGAAGCAGCAAACAACTTAGGCCTTTATTTCTGTTCCACTTCCCTCAATTGTTACTTACAGGTTCCCGGCCATCCATGGCCTCCATCCAGAGCCTCCGGTCCTCTTCCGACAACGCCTGCATGGTGATGACTCCTGGCCTGTGGAGAAAGGAGGACGCAGATATGAACCCAAG
Source organism: Leopardus geoffroyi (assembly GCF_018350155.1). Lineage (NCBI taxonomy): Eukaryota > Metazoa > Chordata > Mammalia > Carnivora > Felidae > Leopardus > Leopardus geoffroyi. The sequence continues at coordinate 118,561,739 of NC_059326.1, read as the reverse complement.
GCCACAGGCAGAGAGATCTTGATGAAGGTGAATCTTCAAGAAATATCTGCACAGCATAGTGAGGGGTTGGTGAGATTAACAACTCAAAGACAGACACACACGTGGCTCTTCAGAGCCACCTTCCAGTGTCAGAAAGCAAAGCCATCCCCTAAATGCCCCTCAGTGAACCCATTTCCCTCAGGGAGCAAGGAAAAAAAACACAGTAGACAAGACCCTAGAGTTACTCAACACAAATGATTAAAGTGATTACTTTAGGGGCACCCGGGTGGCTCAGTCGGTTAAGCATCCAACTTCGGCTCAGGTCATGATCCGCTGGTTCATGACTTCAAGCCCCATGTTGGGCTCTATGCTGACAGCTGAGAACCTGGAGCCTGCTTTGGATTCTGTGTCTCCCTCTCTCTCTGCCCCTCCTCCACCCCCCACCTGCCAGGTGTTAAGTTCTTCACATGCATTACCTCTTTTCACTGCTCACTGAAATCTGTCTGCTCTTACAAAGTGAGCACAAACCCTCCAGAAAGCTTGTACATAGTATCAAATGTTGTTTGTTGAGTCCCCCTTACAGACAGCACCCCACAACAAGAGACTTGCACCATGGAAACATCCTGGGGAGAAGGGGCTAAATGCCCTCTGTGCTCATTAAAGTATGAGTTCTTAGGGTGCACAGATGGGTCCCAGAGTGTCTATGAACCTTGCTTCCATCTTCGCATGTACATATGTATATTCTTCTGTATTAACAGTTTAATCTATCCCATCATCAAAAAAGACTGCAACCCTCAAAAAGTTAAGAACTGCTGATTAAAACCCCCATTTTAAAGCTTGAGAAAGCCCAAAAGGCAGTCAGAGGTCGAATGAGCAAGGATTCCATTCCATTACCACGTGAGTCTGTGGTACTGTTCATGATCACAGAACACTATGGTATTGACACATATATGGGCCTGGCCATACCCTCAACAGCATGAGTCTATTCATTCTGACCCATTATATCACTGCTTTATTTCCAAAGTTCCAATGAATATGCCAGGTCTATTTATGTTGAACATATTTCAAATATCACATTTGCCTCTTTTCATTCATCGTCCCTCAACATCCCCTAAGGAAAAAATGTTCCAAAGATGTGAGCATGTAAGTACATGGGGACTGCGAATTCAAGGGGTGGGGTGTGAATGTGTGTGCACGTTTTGTGTGTGGAGGGGTAGGTGGACAAAAGTGGTGGTAGGTGAGTAAGCGGGTGCATGAGTGGATTCGTTGAGCATGAGAACACTAATTCCCTTCCTGTGAAGGCCATTCTGGGCAATGCCACCCTAACACAAAGGGGACTTCGAAAATATAGTAAGGTCTTCCTCCACCAGCCCCTGCCGGGGCCCTACCTCCTCCTCTCAGAAATTCTCATTCTCAGACCCAAGTACCCATCTCCCACCATCAGCCTATGCACTGTGCCATACCCATGGGTATCTGGGTCTTACTGGAAGCCCACAGCTCCACAGAGCTGATCCTTGGCTTGTGCGCAGATTGATTCTACTCTTCCACCTCGAGCAAAAGGCTTCAATAGCTTATAGATAAAAAGAATACAAAGCTGCAGTCCATTGCAGAGCTCTCAAGCCCCTAGATCTGGAACTTTGAGTGTTGCTCAAAGTGTTGTGCCTAGACCACCAGCTTCAGAATCAGGCATCCCTTAAAATGGAGATTCCCAACCCAAAACCACCTTCCTGAATCTGAATTTCTGGGCTGGGGCTGGGAACATGGATTTTAACCAACTTCCCAGGTGATCCTGCTGCACAGTGAGGTCTGAGGCCCACTACCCTGGGCTGCCCACAGGTCCCCCCCTTTCCTTCCTGTACCCCCACACTAAAAGAACAGACACCCTCTGGTATATGCTAGGATCAAGCAGCCAATGTGTCTCTGGTTCATTTCCTGCTAGGTGCTCACCAGCAAATAGTGAGACCATGGCAGTGGCCTAGCATACCAAGATTTCAGGGGCCTTGCAGATGTCACATCAACTTCATGGCACACAGTGTGAGATACCCAGCCAGAGCCACAAAGAGGAAGTTCAGACAAACTCAGAGGCCACTTGGCCCTAGTAACCAGGAAAGTCAACAGGATTTGTTTTCACTTCAAGAAGAAATATCAAAATGTGAGTTCTTTTCCACATGTGGTTTTGTTCCCCTTTGGGGGGGGGGGGGGCAATACAGAACTGAATAAAGTGGATTTAACACACTTAGTTCCAATCCTATCACCCACCCCAAGTTCAGTTAATTTTCTCCCAGTCTCATGTATGTACATCTGGATCACAGTACTATCCTTTCTAGACATCTAGAAAACACCCCTTTGGCTCCAACTTTCTTTTCCTCAGTTACAATTTAAACCACAGGTAAACAAATCTCTTAAGTGTGAATTTCCAAGAACCAAGGTGAAAGGGTCAACTTTATGTTGGAATCAAGCAGTAAGTTTCTTTGCATATTTGCCTTCACTATGTCCCTACTAGCCATCATGCCTCAAAACAAAACAAAATGAGCAAAACTCTCTATAATCCTATACTTTCTGTGTCCGTCCTGTGCGACAGCACACTTTTCTAGGGGCATCAGCTTAGTTCACATGTGAAAAGCGCTGGCTTTTCCTAACAAAGGGGAGAGGAGGAAGGAAAAGAAGAATTCCAGACTGGGATATGCAATGAGGAAGGGAAAACGTAAAACAATGGACAAGAACTGAAGAGCTCTTTCTAGCTCTACAAAGAATCATGACATTATCAAACACCGTTACAGAATAAAAACTACAATAATAAATATCCTAGGAGGACATGTCAGATGCTGTGCTAAGAACCATATATATGTATACATATATATATATATATATATATATATATATATGCATATATATATGTATAATGTGTATATATATATAAATTCATTTAATCTTGACAACTACATCATAAGGAAGGTATACTCTCATTATCCTACAGGGCAGATGAAAAAACCAAGGGTCAAAAAGGTTAAGTACTTTGTCCACAGTCCCAGAACCAGGATCTGAACCCAGCAGTCTGCTGCTTCTTCCTTGCAGGCAAGACCACAGCAAATGTGAAGGTGCCCTAGGCCACAGTGAGCTAATATTGACCACCCAAGTCCTCTGTCATCAAAAAGGACTAGGCCCTTCCTTAAGCATCAGAGTGAGCTCCTGCATGGCATCAAATAATATCAAACAATAAAGGGCTCTGTAAAACCTAAAGGATCTCATAAATATGATCACCACTAGAATACCACTCAAACAGCCAATCCAAAACAAGAATATGATGGTGGCCAGTGTGACGGTGACTCACTTTCTACAGCAGTGGTTCTCCACATTTTTTTATGCCTTAACATTCTCAAGAGATGGAAAGGTGAGGACTTCTTTTTAAAGAACACAAAAAGCACTAATCGTAAAGGAGAAAAAAAATGAGACACCTAGACTTCACCAAAATGAGTAATTTTCATTATAAAAAGGTAACATTAAAAGAGTGAAAAGGCAAACTACAGAGAAAGAGAAGATGTTTGTGGTTTGTATCTTCAGTGAGACTCTTAACCAAAATATGTAAAGAATTCCAACAAATAAGAAAAAATGAATGCAATTAATAAAATGGATAAAAGACTTGAAGAGGCACTTCAGGAAGGACAAAAAAAAAAAAAAAAAAAAAAAAAGACCAACAAGTGTAAGAAATAGGGCCCAACATGATGTCTCTTCAAGGAAATGCAACTGAAACCACAATGAAATATAACAGATGGAGAGCATTCAGAAGACCACCAATACCAAGTAGTGGCAAGAATGCAAAGCCACTACAACTCTCATACACTGCTAGAGAGAAAATTGATAAAACCTTTCTGGCATTATCCACTAATACTAAACATACACCTGCTCTATGACCTAGCATTTCTACCTCTACTTACATATCCAAGATAAATGAGTGCATATATGTCTACCAAAAGACACATTCGAGAACTCAGTTTTATTCATAATGGTCAAGTTTTACAACAACAAAAAATTCAAATATCCATCTAGGAAAGTCAATTGTTTATATTTAAACAAGGGAACACCACACAACAATAAAAAAGAACAACCCCTAGGTACACTCAACAAAATGAATGAACCTTATACACATAATAATGAGACAATCCAAACACAAAAGACTACTAACGGTATAATTCCATTGATATGATGTTCAAACACTAGTAAAAGTCATCTATGGTGACAGAATTCAGAACAGTGATTTCATCTTGGGGGAAAGGTAGGAGCACACTGGAAAGAAACCTTCCGAGGTGACTGCTATGTTCTGTAACTTGATCTGGGTGGTTACATAGGTAAGGATGTTGGGTGGGGAGTTATAAAGATATAGAATTAAGATCTGTGCATCTTACTGTGATTACAACTCAATTTAAAAAAAAAAAAAAAAGGTTTTAAATACCAAAGAAAGAGTACTTGTCATTACTAACTTAGGCTCGCTTCCCCTGACTGTGGTGCTTCATACCGATATAAGCGCCTAGCGGACAACTAACTGAACTACTCTATGCTAGTCTTTACAATGTAGATTTAAAAAGTATCTACTTCATCCGGTTGTTGTGAAGGTGAAGTGAAATATTCATAAAGCATTTCAAAGTGTCAGACACGCGGTAAATGCTCCAAAAATTAGTTGTTATAACGGGGCTAAATGGAGGTGGGGGGTGGAGCGAAAAAGATGTCAAGTGTGCACAAGGGTCAAAATTACAGAGGGAGAAGGGCAGGTGTATGTATATAGTTTAAAAAAGGAAAAGAAACCAGCCACAGGTGCTTCTGCTACACAGGACCCCACCCCTAAAAAACTCACACACAGCACTGAAAATCACACCTCTACCACAAAGCCAGCCAGGCCAGGGGCTGCAGTGACACACAGGCTCTGACATCATGGCCATTTCCTTTTTCCTCCAGAGTAAAAGCATCAAAGTGGCCTGCTTCCCCCTTTTGGGATTAATGTCATATAATTGATACGGACAAAGAAGAGGTCTTTAGCAAATTCTAGAAAATCTGCCAAGGAGCTCCCTCTGCTTCCTAGCTGGGAGAAGTAACAAAGGACCTGCAATCCTTTCTACAGCTCAATCCTAAAATACTACTTAAGATATGGCACCTCATTTTCACTCTGAATAAATCCTTGGTTAGTGCTCTATCTTTATCAGCTTGAGAACTGTGAACAAGTATCTGCAATTTTTTCTAAGCTGGCACTCCACCTGTCACACGACTGGGGAGGAGATGCAGAAAATGGTTACTCATCTGTCACAGGGCAAACTGTGCCCCAGCACCATATCCCCTTCAATTCTGGCCTCCAGAAAGAGCCCAGGGAGAACAGGACACCGTTTACTGCCACATTCAGGAGGTGGGACCACTCATGTTAGCTCACAGCCTCCTCAGCAGCAGAGAGCAAGCAGAAACTGAACCAGCCCTGATTCCAGGGCCACTCAACAGCTTTCCTGCTCTAATCTGATTCCTGAATCTGAGTCAACAATAGTGATCTCAGGGGCTTGGCAATTCCACTACTTCCTACTGGACAAGGAAATGCTGTTACTAACTCCACCCCACCGAAACAAACACACGCAGAATCTAATAGTACTGTTCTTTCTAAATCAACCTCCAAAGATCTAGGGGTTACCCATTCCTAAGACTCTAAGTATTCTGTTGGCAAGAACTCATCCCCCAGCTTGCATCCACACAACAAGACTCATGTAAAAGTCAAGTTCAGAGTGAAAAAAGGGATGTGGCACCCACAGAAACACACATTCCCTCAGCCTGTGTTTGAAGCCTCTATGCTTAGACAGGGCGACAGGGACTGGTGAAGGCTTGGAAAAATAGGCTGCCATCCACAGGTGAAAACACACTGCTTCTCACATGCCACTGGGAAAACAGGCCCCAACCATTCCTGGACCATTACACGGGTTTAAGGTTCAGTACATCTTCATTGACACAAACGTACAGCCAAAGTCATGCCAAATAACCTTAGAGAATGACATTTCTTTCTTGTCCATAAAATTACACACTCAAATGTCTATAGCCAACAGGCAAGTAGGCAAAAGGGAGTGAAATTGAATAAAAAAGTATTTACTGTCCCAGGGAAAACAGGCTCAGTCTCACTTTCCTCATAACATGCAGCCCTTTTTTTTTTTTCTTTTGCATATTTACTTTTTTGATAGAATCAAAGGAACAAAGGAAATATTTGCCTTCTGTGGAAAAGGTAACAACGCAATGCAAAGTGGCAGCTGTCACCTGTCATCACAGTGAAACAGCGGGGCATGGTGGAGACTGCAGCAAAGTAAAGAGCACATGCGTCACCTAAAGGAGGCATCCCCCCGGGCACCTAAATATCTCGGTCAATTAAGCCTCTGACTTTGGCTCCGGTCATGATCTCACAGTTCATGAGTTCAAGGCTTGCATGGGGCTCTGTGCTGACAGCTCAGAGCCTGAACCTTGCTTCACATTCTTTGTCTCCCTTGCTCTCTGCCCCTCCCCCACTCATACTTTGTCTCTCTCTCAAAATAAACAAACATGAAAAAGATTTTAAAAAAAATAAAGGAGGCATCCACCATTCAGCTCTATCAACAGCTGGCACATGGGAAGGGGGATCAATATTAACAGATTTTTCCAGCTTCAAAATGTTGCCTCAAACAGTAGTCAAACCAAACCAAACATGTCTGTGGACCACCAATCTGCAACTTCTAGTGTCTATGTCTGACTTCCTCTGCCTCTGTCCCTGAGCTTCACCCCAGGTTATCATGGCATAATATAAAGTCATCTCACGCACTAGAACCAACAACAATGTGTTTCTGTATTCTTGATTCATCTCACAAATTCAACAGAGCATCTCCAGATCTTCAAAAAAAAAAAAAAAAAAAGGACAAACAGGGGCACCTAGGTGTCTCAGTTAAGTATTGATCTCAGCTCAGGTCATGATCTAAGGGTGCTGTAAGTTTGAGCCCCATATCAGGCTACACACTGTCAGTGCAGAGCCTATTTGGGATTCTCTCTCTCCTTCTCTTTCTGTCCCTCCCCAGCTCGTGCGCTTTGCACATGCTATCCCTCTCTAAAAATAAATAAACTTAAAAAAAAGGAGAAACATGGGCTACTTCCTCTTCTTCCCAATACTCAGTACCTTGTGTCATCCCTGGAGGGCAACATTCATCTATTTAGCGATAAAAAGTTATGAATCTGCACAACTGTAAATGCACTAATGACCCACTGAAAGTTCTTGTGCACTACAGATCCTTCTGCGTGAAAAGAATACGCCACCACAACCTGAGCAGGTTATAGGAAGAAACAGAAAAAGTGAGAAAGAAACCAGAAGTTGCAAACTGGGGGCCCATTAACTGTGGCTGAGTATTTACCAAGGGCCAAGTCCTGTACTAAAGACTTCACTTGTGTTATCATTTGTCCTTCATAATAACAACTATATGAAGTAGGTATTATCATTATACCTCTTTTAAAAATTGAGGCTCAAAATATTGTAAAATGTCACACCACCAGTAAGTGACAAAGCCTCAACCTGCTAACTCTGAAGGCAAACCCATGTATAACCACAGTACTATATTGCCTCCATGTGTATGCAGTGTATGTGCCCTGGGATCCATGGTAACCAGCTCCTTAAGTGCAGGAAGGGAAAGAGGGGTAACACACACACACACACACACACACACACACACACACACACACACCTGACCAAGTTTTCGGAAGCAGGCTTCTCATCAATTTAGAAACGATCAGATCCTTTCAATAACGAATGAATTATAACCTAGTACGGCCTATAGCACTGGCCTCTTCAGAGGAAAGATCCTAAAATAATTAGCGTCATAGCAGTAATAATATTTACTCTCAAGAGTAAATACTGCCAATCGTATCAGATAATTTCCTACTTTTTTATTTTTTTGATGTTTTTATTATTTATTTTTGAGACAGAGAACCAGCGGGGGAGGGGCAGAGAGACAGAGAGGGAGTCACAGAATCTGAAGCAGGCTCTAGGCTCCAAGCTATCAGCACAAACCTGGATGCAGGGCTCAAACTCATGGACTGCAACATCATGACCTGAGCCGAAGTCAGAGGCTCAACTGACTGAGCCACCCAGGTGCTCCCTACTTTTTTATTTTAAGGGAGAGTGGTTGTAACATCAGGAAGCCCACAGAAAGAAATCTTTGGCACATTAAACTGCATGGTCCCAAAGAAACAGATACTGATTACCTATTACGGGCCAGCCATGATGCTAGGTAACATAGGCATAAGCAAATGTTAACACCCAGCAGAAGAAAGCATTATTAATTGCCACAATGAATAAGACTCAGGGAGAATGAAAATACTTGTTACCACTATTGATAACAAATTGAAAAAACATTCTAATTCAAAAAATTTATTACTTCATTTACCAAGTTTTCAGTTTTACTATTCTTGTTCATAGTGAATAGAAATGTAAGTTAGTGGAATTTACTGATTGAGTTCTTTCCTCTCCTTAGATTTATTTAACAGCAACATTCTGGTTTAGATTCTTAAAAAACAAAACTCACTTTATATTTAGAAGTTGGCTAATGAACTGGCATTCACCATTAGTAAAACATCAAATTTCAGTACACAGAAGACTAGAAATAAGGTTGCCCCAGTCTCCCTCCACAAAATCCATGAACCACCACAACCCGTTCTTACTTAAGCCAGAATCAAACAGTAAAGACTCTCTTCGTGTACAAAAAGGAAGAGGAGTAAGATCACTCGATGGCAAGTTCAAACTGCCTCAGTTTTAAAGACTCCAAGAACTTCTCAACTAGTTTACTTTACAGAATGGCCAAGAAGCAATCCAGAAAGCACAATATTTCCCTCCAGTCTACCTCCACCCAAGTCATGGAAGTTAGAGGAGAACACCCTCTGAGGAAGGAAAAGCCATTTCCTCTCTGAAATGTCAGTGGTACTGAGACCAGCACTCTAATCCAACCACCAGGAAGGCAAAAATCAAATATTATTTCAAACAAGGGATGAGGAGGGGAGGGGAGGGGAGGGGAAATCTGAAACCAGGAAAAAGAGGTTCATCTGTTGGAAAAGATAAAGGCGCACTGCACCAAGAAGGGAAAGCGGATCTGCCTGGGGCTCAGCAAACACCGGACAGACAGCCTAAATCACCCATCTGTTTTCTTCATCATCCTCAAATAAGCCATCCCTGAAGCAAAGGGCCTGACGTTTTTCATTTAGAAAGCAAGGTAAAATGTAACGTTTTAACAGAGATTGGACTGAGCATGCCTGCTTTTGCAGGGAAGCGGGTATGAAATGATCCATCACAAAAGGGTGGGAGGAAGGATTTCCAAAGAATGAGTCATTTAGAAAACCTCTCCTTTAAGGAGTAAGTCACATCATTTCTTCTATAGCGCTTGCATGTGCATGCGCACACACACACACACACACACACACACACACACACACACACACACACCGCTGACTCCTAATTGTCGATGTATATAGGACAGCTAATTTTCAAATGGACCTTCTTAATAGTTACTAATAAATATACAAAACTGCCACCTAGAGGCTTAACACTGTAGCAAGTCTGTTACATAATATGATCCTTTTAGGAAAACACGCACCATCTTATTCATGCAACCTCACCAAGACATGCAAACAAGTTCAGGCACACATGACACATACGAAATTAGAAGCAAAAGTACTATTTAACCTTAGGATAGTTCCCTTTTGAGATAAGAAACTGTAGGGAAAGGCATAAAAACGGTTTATCTTTTATAGGGAATATATAGAAGTAACAGGTTAACACATACATAATTTGAAAAAGGAATCTTCCCCCACCAACCCCTTTGCACATATACACTGAACACATCTGCATTCACTCTTACTTTATAGAGGACTTGAAAAATCATGACACTGTAAGAAAAGAAACAACATCAAAATGGAAAAAACAAGCTCCAATAAACATCCTCCAAAGTAAAGGTTCAACCTAAGAACAATGAATTCCCAGGTTTGGGGGGAGAGAAAAAAAATCCAAAAGCACAACTTTCTCTGACACAGGACAGCATCAGGAAGGAGTATCACTGCATTCCATCTTCACAAGAAGCCTTCAAGGGAAGTATGACTCACCCCATCTTAAGATGTAGCCCAAGACCTCGTGCAGTCACAGAGCTAGTTAAGGGGGAGGCCCTAAATTGAAAGTGAAGGCTCCATGCATCTTTTACCTGCATCATGCACCCTGCCATAAAAACATCCTTGAAATAAGGGTGGTAACTGATTAGAGGGCGTGGGTAGATTTTTCAGACCTTCCATAAATCTTCTAAGCCTCCACTATTCTTACTTTAACCAACCTTTCATTTTCATGGAATTTGTTTCATCCTACCTATATTAAAAGCACATTATGTAAGTACGTGCTCACGTTTTAATTTAAATAGCAACTAACGTGATTAAGCTCCTGTAGTCTCACACACAATAGTTCACCAAAGTCCCAAAGAAAAGAACAAAATGATCTAGCTCAAAAATTGCATTTTCCGTAAGAAACAAACAACCACAAGCACATAGTACCGTATCAGAGCTGTATGAAATGACGGAGTAAGGAAATTACAGACATTCAAATTGAGACTTGAAGAGAGGTATACAGAACTTACCTAATTAAACAACCATCCAAGCATTACCATGAAAAGCTCATACACTGTTCAAATACCCAGTACATACAGTGGGAAGACGGCAGAGTTGATAATGGGTATGGCATGCCAGGTTGGTACTGGACAGAGAAAAGAGGTTTTTCTTCACCTTATTTGTGAAAGCTTGCAAAAGGAGGGCTTCAGGTTTGGTTTGGAAGAAAAATCGGGTGATGGCTTTTAAAAAGGAAAGTCCATTAGATTCAGAGTGCCTCAGTAAACTTTCTAACTTCACAGTCAGTAAATTCTCCAGCATATAGTAGTGCTTAATAAATGAGGGAGGGAGAGAAGGAGATACGGAATGGATTCAGAATATTCTGGTCATGCCATCAATCTCTGTAAGAACAGAGGGATTAAGTCCCTGTGTTTGTTACATTTTCCTACAAGTTTGTTGGAACACTCAACACCCCAGTTTATACCTGTAGTTGCGTGATTAAGTGTGTATGTGTGTGTGTTTGTGTGTGTCCATTCCACAATCAAAGGTAAGCTCTGTGAAGGCAAGGACTAAGCTCATCTTGGCCCCCATGTCAATAGCGGGAATGGGGTACTTAGTACCCTACATAATGTTTTCAAACATATTAACTCCTGTTGGAGTCAGCTAGTCCTGGAAAAAATAAAGCATTCTAATTGTTTCCTTTCCCCAAGTACAAACAACGCCCCTCAAGAGACTACACTGATTTAGTACATCACAATGCAGACTTTTGTTTCTATTATTTTCCATATAGTTTAGTGGCTCCTCCTGGAAAACATATGGGAGAAAATATCCATGTGTCACATCTGTGAGAAATTTCTTAAAAATAAACAAATCCAGGGATGCTGGGAGAAGACTGCCACCATGATCCTTTAGTTTGAACAAATATTTTCTCTACTTTTGCTTATTAATTGCAATAGGATGCTGCATGGTGGAGTCAATTATTCAAAGTGACTAAAGTGAGGCATCGATTGGCAAGTATTAGTAACAGCTACTTTTAGATGGAATCCCGTTTCTACCCAGGGACTTTACACTGAACTCCCTCAAAAAGAGCTGACACAGTTTAAGGGGAAAAAGTGATAAATCTAGTCTTTGTTCGATCAACCAATATAAAATATAAACCTTCAAGTACTCGGTGCTATGGCAAGGTAAACCAAACAGAGCTTCTTTATTGTGATATAAGAAAGAATGATTTTTGTAAAGCTCACAAAAGCTTAGGCTACCTTCAAGAATAGCCAAAACAAGGAAGATAATTTATGTCAATATGCTGTTTGTGAAGTGAGGCTCCTTGCCAGTTGGATTATTCAACAGGTGCGTGTTGGGCCATCCATCTAAAAGGCTGTCAGGGATACTGTTGCTGCTGCTTGATTGAGGGAGGTCCTCCCTATTCAATACTGTGTTCATTTGCTCGGACTGCTGTAACAAAGTACCACAAATTGGGTTACACCCCAACAAGAAATCCAGCCTCTCATACGTTTAGAGGCTGTCAAGTAAGTTCAAGAGCAAGTAGTTAGCGGGGTTCCTTCTGAGGTATGTGAAGGAGAATCCTCTCCATGCCTCTCTACTAGCTTCCAGTGTTTCCTGGCCAATCTTTGCCATTCCTTGCCTTGAAGACACATCGCCCCTATCTCTGCCTTCATGTTTGCATGGTTTTCTCCTTGTGTGCCTAGCTGTCTCACTGTCCAAATTACTCCTTTTTATAAGGACATCAGTCATAGGGGATTAGGGCCCACCCTAATGACCTCACTTTAATTTGATTACCCCTGTAAAGACCCTATTTCCAAATAATTTTAATTTTTAGATACTGGGAATTAGAACTTCCACATGTGAATTGGGAAGTACACAATTCAACTCATAGTAACTATCTTCTAAGAAAGTAAGAAAATACTCCTCTTTGTACCATGTTGTGGCAATAGACTACAACTACTCCAAGTGCTACACACTCATTTAAAGTCCTATTACAGTCTTAATGAGTCCTGAAATTCAACTTTAAAACACCACCAGAAGGGAAAAATCAAAGCAGTATCACATTGATTTAACAGACATAATATCTTGATCTAAGCAGGTTTTCACTTCATAACTGAAGAAAGACTCAAGAATTTCTACTCACAGTAACTTCTCAGTGTTGGTAACAATAAAGCCCTTACAAAGGAAAGCCAAAGACATGAGAAACTAGTATCAGCCTGTGAAATATTTACTCAGAATAGTCAAGGGTCCTCAACAAACTCTTGGGTCTGAAAACTAGTTCTGAAAAACGGCATCAGAGGCAGGCACTAGAGAATAAGGGATAGAAGATGTAATTATGTAGAATTATGTAACCATATGAAGTCAATATAGAAGGTTCTAAGATACTGAGAAGAGACTATAGGCCTAGTTGAAATACCAAAGGAAAAACAATTAGATAAAAGAATTAAAAGATTTCTGAAATGTATTTGGTTTATAGACAATCTCTAACACACAGTTCAAGAACTATAGTTCTAAATCCTATAGCTCTGAATTAACAGTTAATTTGACTTCAAGCTTATTCATGAGTCAGAGTCACAATACAGCTTCCTTTAAGACAAATGTCAGAGACTAACCCCTTTTCATCAGAATTTGAGGGCGAGCAAACTGACGGCATTGTATTATGATCCAATGAAATTAATTGATAAATGGCATTGTCACTATGATTTCTTACTCATGTTAGTCTCCCGCAATAAAGAGAAATGAATGTCATCTTAAAAGGGAGAAGAGGTATACCAAAAAAAACATAGCACTCATGGAACACCTGTGTGCATGTGTCCAGCCTGTGCTATCTGCATTGCCTATTTAAAGTATTAGCCATGTGAGGATTTTCTGAAGGTCACAAGGTAGTAAGTATAAGAACAGAAGCTAGTTTGCAACTTGAGTTCATCCATTTGTTTATGATGCCACGTGCAAGTGATTACAGTGAGAAAGCACTTCTCAGATTTCACACCCAGGAAGTTGAACACACAGCAGGGTCTCTGAAACCCAAGTACCGACAGCACTGGGCTTATCACTGGAAAGCATTTCTAAAATACCCTCAGTTTTGAGGCAAGGTGCCCTGCAGTGAGCTCCTATACACATCAGTTCAAATCCCTCCTGAGCCTTGGTGAAGACTCACATCTCTAAAACGCAGATTTCCCATCAGTAACAGGGATTAATGGAGCACAGTCCTCCTTGGACTATCGTGAGGATTACAGGAGACATGTATGAATGGCATTCAACTTCCAGAAAATATTCTCTTACTGCTAGTTCCCTCACCCCTCCTCTATCTTGAACTTAAAAAGTGAGTTTTACTGTGGTTGTTGTGGTTGCTTTTTTCCTGGTCATCTAGCTATATTCTCCTCTATAGGAGTAAGAATAAAGCTCCTCGGTAAAGGAGCTTGAGTTTTCTGGTTTTCTGTTTTGTTTCACTATTGTTCCTTGTTACAGTATTTCTAATAAGGAACCATTTTTATACACTGTGAAAAAACTGTACTGTGATATGCATGGTGTTTAACGTACCAATTATGAGTAAAAATAAAGGACAAATGAAGAGCTTGTTCCAAAAGTGGATTTCAAAGTCCCTCTCCCATAGAGTCAGACTATGTAGATCTGGGGCAGAGGCCAAGAAGCTGTAGTGTTTTTTTGTTTGTTTGTTTGGTTGGTTTTTTTAAATTTACATGCCAGTTAGTTAGCATATAGTGCAATAATGATTTCAGGAGTAGAATCCAGTGATTCATTCCCTATGTGTAACACCCAGCGCTCATCCCAACAAGTGTCCTCCTTAATGCCCCTTGCCCATTTAGCCCATGCCCCCACCCACAACCCCTCCAGTAACCCTCTGTTCTCCGTATTTAAGAGTCTCTTATGTTTTGTCCCCCTCCTTGCTTTTATATTATTTTTGCTTCCCTTCCCTTATGTTCATCTGTTCTGTATCTTAAATTCCACAAGTGAAGTCATTCTCTAATTTTGCTTGTGTATATATACATATGGTACATATACACAAATGGTATATATATACACACCACATCTTCTTTATCCATTCATCTGTCGATGGACATTTGGGCTCCTTCCATACGTTGGATGTTATCAATAGCACTGCTATAAACATTGGGATGCATGTGCCCTTCGAAATAGCACACCTGTATCCTTTAGATAATTACCAAGTAATGCAATTGCTGAGTCATAGGGTAGCTCTATTTTTAATTTTTTGAGGAACCTCCATACTGTTTTCCAGAGTGGCTGCACCAGTTTGCATTCCCACCAGCAAAAGAGATCCTCTTTCTCTGCATCCTGGCCAGCATGAGGTTAATTTTAGCCATTCTGACAGGTGTGAGGTGGTATCTCATTGTGGTTTTGATTTGTATTTCCCTGATGATGAGTGATGTTGAACATTTTTGAAGTGTCTTTTAGCCATCTGGATGACTTCTTTAGAAAAGCAACTATTTATGTTTTTTGCCCATTTCTTTACTGGATTATTTGTTTTTTGGGTGTTGAGTTTGATAAGTTCTTTATGGATTTTGGATACTAACCCTTTATCTGATTTGTCATTTGCAATTATCTTCTCCCATTCTGTCCGTTGCCTTTTAGTTTTGCTGATTGTTTCCTTTGCCACACAGAAGCTTTCTATCTTGATGAGGTCTCAAAAGTTCATTTTTGCTTTGTTTTCCCTTGCCCCCGGAGACATGGTGAGTAAGAAGTTACTGTGGCCGAGGTCAAAGAGGTTGTTGCCTGTTTTCTCCTCGAGGATTTTGATGGCTTCCTGTCTTATGATGAGGTCCTTCATCCATTTTGAGTTTATTTTTGCGTATGGTGTAAGAAAGTGGTCCAGGTTCATTCTTCTGCATGTCGCTGTCCAGTTTTCCCAGCACCACTTGCTGAAGAGACTGTCTTTGTTCCATTGGATATTCTTTCCTGCTTTGTCAAAGATTAGTTGGCCATATGTTTGTGGGGTCCATTTCTGGGTTCTCCATTCTGTTCCATTGATCTAAGTGTCTGTTTTTGTGCCAGTACCATACTGTTTTGATGATTACAAAAAGCTATAGTTCTAACAAGCACCCCCAAGGATGCTGGGCACAGGTGGTTCCCACCACACAGTAAGACATGCTAACATAATCAACTCAAAGATGCTGACCTCCTGGAATATCACTTCCTAAAGGCTATCGCCTCTGTTATAAAATAACATGAACTATCAGCACTAAGCCTAAAAGGTAGAAGTATTTGACCCTAAAAACCCAACACATCGGACATTCTATGTGAAAAACTACTACTTCAGCATTTATGTGTATCTTAGTAGAGTAAAACCTTAATTGCCAGTACATAAACGTTTATAAATACAACCATCTCCTCTTTTCCTTCCACATTTCCTAAGTGCTAAACTTGCATTTTACCCCTCTATCTCTCTAGCCATTCAGGTACAGGTGAAAATCTGTGGAAGGCACAGATTGGAAAGACAGCGGAATCATCTCCTGGCTAAAGTGCACTGGGGAAAAACTAAGGCGTAAGAATCTTCCAGAAGACAGAACAATGGGCAGAGTTGCCAGGAATGCAGCTAAGAAATCCATGGAAATGCTTTTCCTTCTCTTCTTAGTCCCTTTCTGGATGGGTTAAGGAAAATGCAGAATGACACTGGAGTCACAACAGGATACATAAGGAAAATGCTGCGAAACTGTAACCTAATCTTTGGGATCAAAGATGATGACCTATATAGAACACATACAAGGTGTTTCATACATGTTCTGTGTTATTTTAGGTGACTGTCAGGTGGCCACATCTAGGTAGTGGCTGTTACTGGAGTTGCCAAGGGAACGGCAAAGCAGGGAAGGGGGCAACAGCGTATTGACGAGTAGGAATAACTTCAGGGGGGTCTAAGCTAGAGGAGTATCCTTCCTTGCCTGGTACCTGGAACTCAGACAATTAAAGCAGAGAAATATTGCCTCCTGGAGATTAAGGGAAGAGGCATGACTGTGGGCTGGTTCATTTTCATGTCAATGGCATGCTCCAGGCTGCTCCCTTTGCTATCTCTAAGAGTTGGCTAGCTCTGGAAGGGAAAGTCTGTTCCCAATCAGGAAGGTTTTTAAGGTGTCCCGACACCATAATATACAGAAAGTGTTAAATTTAAACAATACAACAGAACTATCCACTCACCTCCTGCTTATTAAAAGGAGATTTAGCAGCCTCTTTCTGAACTACAAACGAAACCCTTCCAGGTCATCCTAAGGGAATCAGAGACAGCAGCTTAAGATAAATCCACTTCCCAAACCCACTCAGTATCTTCAATGTGACACATTTGCTCTCAGCTTTTAACTGGGACATGCAAAGCTTTTAAGGGGATAAAGGGGAAAGATGGTAGGAAGGGTTTGAAAGGTGGAAATGAGACGGAGGCACCACGCTGAGTTTTAATTGCCTTAAGAGCAACTCGCCAAAACTTCTGTGAAGACTTCTGAGGCAGAAAACAGGAAAGCATGAAGCTTCGGAAATCATCTCTGCACTGATTTTCACTCTAAGGGACAGCCACTGTGGGAGGCACACCCTTTTCCAAATAACCATGCGAAGAGATGCAGTCTCTAGAAACAACAGTTGGCAAGGCAAACAACTAACTCTGCTTCTAAACACACACATCTTCTCCGCCTCTGTCACAGACGCCAACAATAGGAATTCCCTTAGATTCCACGCTAAGAACAGAGAGCACACACGTGCTTAAAGCATCCTGAGTTAGGATTTGTTTAAAACCAAGAATCACCAGTTTTGGTGTGAGGTAGACATTTGGCAATTCCCCTTTGCTACCCTAGTTCAACCTACATCCCCATGCAACCCTCCCCACCCACATCCCCAAACACAGGGATACTGGGGTATCCAGTACTGGGGATACTCTCTTTTCTTCATAACATGAAGCATGAACATAACATGAAACAAATGTAATTTGTTTACTTCTCAGAATTTAGAGTCTAACCTTACAAAATAATCAAGTCTGGTGAACAAGTGGGACAAACTAATTAACAAATAACAATTTGCTGAGCATATATTATTTGCCAGCCTGCCAAGCATTTTCCGAGCATTATCTCCACGAATCCTTACAATTCTAGGAACTAGGTACTATTACCATCTTCATTTTCCAGGTAAGGAAATCACGGCCCTGAGAGATTAAGTAGTTAGCTGAAAGTCACATGGCTATGAAGCAGCCAAGTCCAAATTTAGACCCCAGTTGCCTAACGTGAGAGCCCAAGCCCATGTGTAATGACTAAGTGCTGAAGAGATGAGATGAGTTTCCATGATCTTGTGATTAAAGCTAAAAGGACATGTTCCCTCCATGGGAGCTCTAACAACCGCCAAGCAGTCACAGCACAGGCAGACATCATGCCACAAGAAGGCATTCCCAACTGCCAACACCCCACAAGGTACTCAGCCTCTGCATCTTATAGGATCAGGAAAGAGTGGCCAGAGATAAATGTTCCAGAAAGGGCAGAAGTACTGGCCTGACAAGATGGTGTATGTGTTTGTGTGTGTGTGTGGGGGGGGGGGGGGGGGGGGGTTAAATAAAGGGGAGAAAGTAAATGGCATTAGAGGAGACTCATGCTGAGATTCAAAGATCTTCAAATGCTGGCACTGCTGATCTTGAACAGATAGCACAAAAACGCTTAGCACGTGGCTTTCACTCAAAGAATTAACCTGTTGCCAAGTAAAGTGTTTCAAAGAACTGGAATGTTGTCAAACTAGCTTAACACCATGAAATGGTACAACTTAATGAGACTCCATATATATTGAGGAATACAATGCACAGCTCCCTCTGCAAAAAGTGATTTCACAAGGGGTTTGCTATCTTTCCCAGGCACATACACACAGTGGTTGGTGAAATGCTACAGCTGAAAGCTGTCTGTTTTTTTTTGTTTTTTTTTTTTAGCTGAGTACAACTTGTTCCACCCTTCACCTCACCCAATTCCTTTTGAACCGTTTTTTAAATTAAAAAAAGTAAATATGTTTTAAAGTAAAATCTTAAATAGCTCATATAGTCATGCTAAACAGTTTTCTTTAAACACCTACTCAACCTCGTAAGAAATAACACCATTCCTTCTCAGGAAACCCCTAATGTTAAAGCAAACCAAACCAGAGGCTCAGCACTGTACCTACAAGCGGGAGAAGCTATACTGATCCTTGCAGACCAGCAAGTGGCCTGAGGTCTGCTCCAAATTGCAGCAGGGTGGAGCAGCAATTTGCAGCAGGGTGGAGAAGGAGGGGAAGGGTGGGATTGGAGGACAGAAAAGCTCTGACTGAATGGAAAAAGTAAAAAATCCAAATTCAGTAGTTTTTGTTCCTGAGCAAAATGGGACAGCTACTCACCTGTCTACTGCTTCTACGTCAAAGCAAAACCTCTTCTCGATAGAGTCTGTTTTCCGCCGTGTGCAGGATTTCAGGATGACAGATTCATCTTCTCCCTGTTGGGAGTACACAGACTATCACGATGAGGCCTGGACATGGGCTATGCTCTGTGCCTCTGCAGGGTAACACAAATACATCACACCAACGAGAGCAATCACTCCATCTTCTCAAGCCTGAGTGTTCACGACCATAGGAAGGTGGAATATTGATCCAAAACTCTCCCTCAGCTAACAGCCTCATGCATCTAAAACCTGTAAACCATGTTATACTTAACATGAAATATCTCTAGTTTTAGTTCACTTCTAGCACGTCATGATGGTACAGCATCAACCCCTGCTGGATAAACTCTTGCTGATAATATTTGAGGCTGAGTTAATTTACAAGTTTGAAAAGGGTTACACAAGATGGCCTGCAGGCCTCCTCCTGACTCTGAGTTTCTATGGTCTTGAGTCAGTCATCATTTTTTCAGGAAAGCCTTCCTGGACCAGGTCAAACATCCCCAAGACATGTTCACATACACCATGTACTTTGTCTCCCTCACAGCACTGATCATAGCTGGAATTGTCCGTTGATGTGGGCAATGACTCCAATCATGTCTCCCTCTTCATTAGACTCTAAGCTCCCTGACAGCAGGGACTATCAGTTTTTACTGATTCCTGCGTACCCAGAGAACAAACCGGCCCAAGGACAGAGTAAGTGGTCAATAAATGGGTTTTAACAGCTTTATAGAGGTATAACTAATGTATAATTAACTGTACGTGTCCATTTATGAGTTTTAACATCTGTATACATCCATAAAATCAACACCACAATCAAGCTAATGAACATTTCCATCACCCCCAAAAGTTTCCTTGTGTTTTTGAATTCTATCCCTCCGCCTAGTCTATCTACCCTCAAGCAAAAACTGAATCTGTTTTCCATCATACAAATTAGTTTGCATGCCCTATATAATTTTATATAAAGTGAATCACACAGTATGTGCCCTTTTATTTTTGACTTCTTTGACTTGGCACAATTCTTCTGCGATTCACGTTATGCTGTTGTACAAATCAAGAGTTTGTTTCTTTTTACCGCTGGGTATTATCCCACTGTACAAATGGAATCTAACAGTTTCATCGCATAGTGCTCTCTTATTGCCTAAAAATAGAGGGGTTTCTATCCCTGATTTCTTTTCTTTTTTCCACATAAGAATTTCAGGTTCATTGGGGCACCCGGTTGGTTCCGTCAGTTAAGCATCTGGTTCTTAGATATCAACTCAGGTCTTGATCTCACAGTCGTGGGATCAAGCCCTGCTTCAGGCACTGCACTGAGAGCACAGAGCCTGCTTGGGATTCTCTCTCTCCCTCTCCCCCTCCCCTGGCCTGTGCCTGCTCTCTCTCTCTCTCTCTCTCTCTCTGAAAGTAAATAAAATTAAAAAAAAAAAAAAAAAAGAATTTAGTATTCATGTTCCTCTTGCCCTTGCCAATCTTTTTCTCTCAACAAGAGGAAAAATTAGCAAACTTGTCTAGTCTGTTGAAATAGAAAATGTGACTGCATATGGTAAAACTTAACCACCCTCTAGTATCACAATACCACATAATACACAGAAGACCTAGCAAGAGACAGTTTATGGAAAGTCACAAGCCTTCCATCTACTATCTACTTTGGGAATAGAGAACAGCGGATGTAAAGGCCTGTGGTCAGGGTCCATGGGCCTGGGAGGAATTTAAAGCTAGGCAGTATGGCTGAATCCCAGAGCGAGAGGCAAAGTGGCATGAGAAAGAGTATAAAGGAATCAAAAGCCACATTATGCAGATTGTGGTCCTTATCCTGAGAGCACAGGAAAAATAATGAGGGGGTTCAAGCAAGGGAATGGACAAGGTCAGCTCTGGGCCGCCCCAAACCTCACACGGAGAGCAGCCTCATCTCAGAGGCTAGGATACAGGAGACTTCTGTTTCACCACACAGAGGGTCTGGTCTCCAAGATGATGGAACATCTAGTGGCCTAAAACTAAGAAAAAAGCAGGGACTTTTAAAGAAAAATAACTCAAATAAAATGGACAGCAAAGTGAAGAAAGGGGAATAAAAAAGCCCGTTAGGAAAAAAACGAAAACAAAAACAAACACCACATTATCCATTTTAAGTCTACCTCCACCTCCTAAGAGAGCTTTGTACAAACATATATATGGAAGATGCCACATGATTCTCCTGTACAAATGGAGATGCAATCACCTCTAGACAGCCAGTCTTCATATTCCCTCTACCCTAAAGCTGAGGAAATAGAGTGACATCATGGAAAGCTACTGTTTTATATATTTTTTTCTATGATTATGATGATGATTATGATTATGATTATTACTAATATTAGCAGCAGCCACTCTGACTCAAGAGATGCAGACTCCAGGGTCTGAGTATTGGCTTTGTACCTCAGGACTTGTATGGCTTTATAAATCATTTTCTCTTCTGGACCGCCATTTCCTCCTTTATGAAGGAGAAAACTGGATCAAACAGGATAATACAGGACAATACAAGGACTCAGAAAAATGTAAAATAAACTTAAGGAATGATTAGGAAAAATAATTACTGTAATATCAACCCCCTAATACAGAACTCATCATGTGTCAAGATCTGTTCCAAGAGTGTATGTACTAATTCACATAAACTTCTTAACAACCCAGTGAGGTGTTTACTATTACCTCACTAAAGACTTAGGAGTCCCAAACATCTACCATTACTGGCCTCTGCATTCACTTTCAAGTGGGATAAGACCAAACACGAGGGAGTTAGTTCTTCTTTTAAGCTTTAGGAAAGCACAAGGTAAAAGGCCCCAAAATAAAGACTGAGAGAGAATAATTGAGTGAAGCTCACTTCTAGAAAGACAGAGTTAGAAAAGGACCATGGCTCAACCCAAGGAAGTGAGTCTAACTCTATTTCCATTGCATGAAAACTAGGGCACAACTAATGACTGGTGCCTACTATCACTTCCGATTCTGTCATTTCTTTATGTTTCTCTATTTGAACGATGTTGTTTTCCTGAGAGTTCTCCACCCCTGACTGGAAACACTAATAGGGCTTTGGGGTTTTTTTTGCTATAATACATGGAAGAAAAAGAGATGCTGATAGATTCCTGTATTGTGGCCCAAGTAAAAGAAAGCCAGGAAGAAAAATTCAAAGTGGTAGACAGCAAGGAGGCAGCCTGGCAGAGTAACTAACACTCTTGACAAATGCATCTAATGTTACTGAGCCTGGCAGTCCAATTTCAAAGATGGTGGGTGCTCTTGGTCTCTGTAAAGCACCCCCGCCCCCCCCCACACACGCACCCAACACATGGTACCATAATGAACCACAAAGAGGACCAGAGATGGCATGCTTATTACCGAAGACTCATTTATCAATATATTGGAAACAGCTTAAAAATTACTTAAACTACAGAAACAGAGAAGTTATGCTAAATGGAGTCTGAAGATTCGAACAGATGAAAAATATAAATACTTCTCTTAAAAATATTTAGCTATCTCCCAAAGGAGTTATGTCCAGAAGGAGATATGGGGAGGAGGCAAAATTCGAAGTGATAATTGATAAGAATTTCTCAAAGTTACTCAAAGACACCAATCCCCAAATACAGAAAGGCCCCAAATTCCCAAGTACAACAGAATGGGGGAAAAAGTCACACATAAGACCATCATAATGAAATGTCCAATACCAAAAGGAAAAAACAGAAGACATTAAGAGCAGCCAGAGAAAAAAATGGATCACCGGAAGAGGAAATGCATTCAGGCTGCAGTGAACAAGCTGGGAGGAAAGGACAAATGCCGGAGCACAGCAGAGAGCTCCACAGCAGTGACTGTAGGGCATGTGAGGACCAGAGCCAGCTCCAAGAGTATCTCTCTGCCACAGGAGCCTCACGTCACAGGGTGTGACTCTGCATCCTCTCCCAGTTAAAGTGAGTGGGCTTGGGGGGGCTTCTGCGACTGCTTCAACCAACAGAGCAAAAGGAAGGCTATATGACTTCTGAGGCTACATGGGGTCTCAGCTTTCATGCTGGAATATTCCCTCTTGACACCTTGAGCTGCCCTGAGGCCACCAAGCTGTGAGGAAACCCAAACTATCTCCCATGGAGAGACCAGATGGACAGGCCCTGAGACTATCCAGAGCAGGAGGGAAACAGAGAAGGGGAGGAAGAAGGAGATCAGAAGAAAGGAAGAGAGCTATGGCTGACCAGCCTTCAGCAGCTTCAAACCCTCACTGTTCCAGCCCCAACCATCTGATGAAAACCACCTGAGAAACCCTGAGCCCAATTCCTGACCCACAGAATCTGTGAGAAATACTAAAATGACTTGTGTAGTTTTAAGAGTTGCTAAATTTTTTGGTCATCTGCTCCACAGCAACAGATAATCGCAACACTCACACCCACCAACTGGCAGCTCTCTTTGTATCAGGTAAGAGCGATATCCATC
This sequence comes from Leopardus geoffroyi, assembly GCF_018350155.1. Classification (NCBI taxonomy): domain Eukaryota; kingdom Metazoa; phylum Chordata; class Mammalia; order Carnivora; family Felidae; genus Leopardus; species Leopardus geoffroyi. The sequence goes on along the minus strand of NC_059326.1, from coordinate 118,538,316 downwards.
AGCTTCACAGGACAAAACCATCCAAGAATTTCTAGCCTCCAAACACATTTGACATACTTAATACTGTATGCATATGAAATACAAGAATCTTTCTTAGTTGCAGTTCCTAATAGAACTTAAAGCTAAAAATAATCGTCTTGCTTTAATTCCCGTCTAGGGTACCATTCCTCCTGGAACTATTATGTAAAAAATTAAGAAAATTACCGCAAAGCAATGTTAAGAGAAAGGAACAAAGTTCGAGCTATCACAATCTCCAATTTCAAGATATACTACAAAGCTGAAGTAATCAAAACAGTATGGTACAGGCACAAAAAGAGACATTACGGATCAATGGAACAAGATTTACAGAGGCCAGAAATAAACCCACACCTATATGATCAAGTAATCTACAACAAAGGAGGCAAGAATATACAATGGGGAAAATACAGCCTCTTCAACAAATGGTGCTGGGAGAACTGGACAGCTACATGCAAAAGAAACGGGACCACTTTCTTACACCATTCACAAAAATAAACTCAAAATGAATTAAAGACCTAAATGTGAGACAGGAAACCATGAAATTTCTAGAAGAAAACATAGGCAGTAATTTCTTCGTCATTTGCCACAGAAACATTTTTCTATGTCTCCTCAAGCAGGAGTAACAGAAGGAAAATTAAACTATTGGGACTATAACACAATAAAAAGCCTTTGCACAGCAAAGAAAACCACCAACAAAATGATAAGGCAACCTACTGAATGGGGGAAAGTATCTGCAAATCATGTAACTGATAGGGGGTTAATATCCAAAATATTTGAAGAACTTCTGTAACTCAACACAAAATAAACAATCTTACTGAAAAATGGGCAGAAGACCCAAACAGATACTCTTTCCAAACAAGACACACAAATGGGTAGCAGACACATGTAAAGATGCTCAACATCGCTAATCATCAGGGAAATACAAATCAAAACCACAATTACATATCACCTCACACCTCTCAGAATGACTAAGGTAAAAAAAAAGACAAGAAATCACAATGGTTGGTGAGAATGTGGAGAAAAAGGAACCCCTGTGCACTGCTGGTGGGAATGCAAATTACTATAGGCACTGTGGAAAACAGAATGGACATTTCCTCACAAAACTAAAAGTAGAGTTACCATATGATTGAGCAATTCCACTACTGGGTATTTACCCAAAGAAAACAAATACCGATACAAAATACAAAAAGATATACGCACCTACTTTCTGCAGTATTATTTACAATAACCAAAATATGGAAGCAACCAATTGATAGACAACATGGCTACAGAAGATGTGAGAGATAGGTAGGTAGGTAGACAGACAGACAGATAGACAGACAGAGAGAGACAGGAATATTACTCAGCCATGAAAGAGAATGAGATCTTCCCACTGGCAACAACATGGGTAGATCTAGAGGCTATAATGCTAAGTGAAATAAGTCAGACAGACTAAGACAAATACCATAGGATTTCATTCCCATGTGCCATTTAAGAGACAAATGAACCAACAAAGAAAACAAAAAAAAGATGGACAAAAAGCAGACTCTTAAATATGAAGAACTGGTGGTTACCAGAGGGGAGGGGAGTGGGGGCATGGGTGGAATAAAGGGGGTTAAGAGTACAGTTATTGTGATGAGCACTGAGTAATATATAGAAATGTTGAATCATTACATTACGTACCCAAAACTAGTTTAACACTATATATTATACTTTAATTAGAAATTTTTTTTTAAAAAGAAAATTACAGTGCAGTATCGAAGATGTTACTTAACACTAGCATTATAATCAACCTATGTTAGCCAAGCAAATCAAGCATGAAATTAAAAAAATGAACTTACCCCCTTTCCTCCTGACTTTTGGTCAAATGGTACCATGGTAATTTGTTTGGAATCCCGTTGATAGGTACAGTAGTGCTTCACCCAAGAAGTTCCAAAGTGCCCTGCAAGGTAACATTTCCCATGAAGCGTCGCCATGTGTCCAGTGCATACTGGAAACACACACAACCCATAACCCACAATGCTCATCTCCCCTTCAACTGTTTCTAGGGGCAATATACTGGAAGAGGAAGAAATCTGATCCTACAGGCTGGAACTGGAAATGACCCAAGGCTTTCCCCAGGGGCCAAGGAAGACCGTTTCCCACTAAATGCAGCATCCAATGAGTCTTAAAATATAAGGGAAGGAGAGGTTCCCTGGGGAAATTAATTCACTTTCCCATCATTAATCTCCACTTGACATTTCCTTTCTCTTGACAGGATTAAGATGACTGAGGAAAGAACAGAAGAGCTCCTCAGAGTGCCTGTCACTGTCCCCATCTGCTATGACGACTTCATGCTTCCCACAGCTGCTCTGCGAGTCTCTGCAAAGACATACATGGATTCTGACCTACTGCCAAACCCCTCATTTGTACTTTAGCAGAACTCAAGCAGACAGGCCAACTCTGACACAGAGATGTAAATGGGAGGGACTATAAATACCCCAAAGTAATGTGAGAGGTCTGTCCCTCAATACTGTCCCTCAGGAAAGGCAGACATGCCTCACAGTCAAATCCTGACAGTCCTCGATTTTCCCTGGTGGTCAGCCAACTACTTTATTTTGAATTAAAAATATTATTAGAGAAAGAAGGCATAATTAGCATTATTAGCCTCCAAGGTCCTCAGTCAACACTAGCCTTACAGGCTCCTGGAGATCACAGAGCAGAAATGGTTTGTTTTTCGTTTAAAAGAATAACATGAGATTTAACAAAGATTTAGTAATTATTTTTTAGGGTATCAGCGCCCATTTCAAGTGTGAAATGTCAATTAGGAAACTAAAAAATAAAAAGCAATATAGTAAGTGCCTACATTGAAGCATCAAAGACAAAAATACCAACCATTGTCATTTATTTTTGTGGCTTAGAGAAAAAATTCCAGTGATACCACAACACAAAGATTCCAAAAGTGCTCTATCTTAGAAACACTTTGAGCATCCAAGCAAGTAAGGCCAGTAATGGATTTAGCCTACTGAATAGACGAGAAATCCTTAAGTCCATACTGACAATAGAAAGATGGCTAGGGGCACCTGGGTGGCTCAGGAGGTTGAGCATCCAACTCTTGATTTCAGCTCAGGTCATGATTTCACATTCAAAGGATTAAGCCCCATGTCGGGCTCCACAATGACACTCTGAAGTCTGCTTAGGATTCTCTCTCTCTTTCTCTCTGCCCCTCCCACACTCATGTGCTCTAAGTAAATAAACAAACATTTAAAAAAAAATTTTTTTTAAAGGGGCACCTGGGTGGCTCAGTCAGTTAAGTGTCTGACTTCGGCTCAGGTCATGATCTCGCAGCTCCTGAGTTCAAACCCGCGTCAGGCTCTGTGCTGACAGTTCAGAGCCTGGAGGCTGTTTCAGATCTGTGCCTCCTTCTCTCTCTGCCCCTCCCTCACTCGTGCTCTGTCTCTGTCTCTCTCAAAAATAAACAAACATTAAAAAAAACAACTTAACTTTTTTTTTAAAAAGATGGACAGATGGATGGGAAAGGAGAGGAGAGAATGAGACACGGAGGGAGTCACTTGCTTATAGTACACTAAATGGCAACTAATAAATGTGGAGAGAGTGCCAGAGCTGAGAAATCACCACTTTGCAACCAACATAGTAACAATCATGTAGGCAAGAATTGCCGACAGATGCTATCTAAGTCTATAGAGGGCAAAGTTTGATGAGAAGGGTCTCCCCATAGACTGTTAATTAGCTACGAGGGAAAAATAGTGATTGTATGGTGGATAAACCAAATAATACCTTGACTGAGTGACCAAAAACATCACCACTAAGGGGCAGATGGCCATCCTGTGCCCCTGGATGTGGGACCCAGAGGAGAACACCATTTGACAAGGGACACCTAACCTGAATCTAATTATCGGGAAACAGACAAACCCACAGCGAAGAAAATTCTAGAAAAGAACTGTCCTATATTCTTCAAAAATGTCAATGTCATGAAAGACAAAGAAAAGCTGAGGCACTTGTTACAGAATAAAGGAGTCTAAAATGGTCACAAGTAAGTGCAGTACAAAATCCTATCTACACAGAAGGAAAAGAAAATGCTTTAAAAGGGCTAATGTCAGGGACAACTGACAAAATTGGAATATGAACTATCATTTGCATTAAATGTCTTATCACTGTTAACTGCTGGACATGGTAACTATACTGTGGCTACATAAAATAAAATCCTTATTTTTAAAAAGCGTACTCTAAAGTAAAGGAGCATTAGCTGTGCAACCTGTTCTCAAAAGGTTCAGAAAAAACGGAAATGTGTGTCTCTGACTGTGACACATGTACACATACCCACAAAGAAAAAGAAAGAGAGAACTGTGGGAAAAAGGTAAAAATTCACGCATATGGATAAAGGGCATATGGGGTTTCTTCATACTCTTCTTGTAATCTTTCTCTAAGTTTCAAATTTCTAAGTGGTAAGTTACCAAAACTTGCAAATGGAAACAGCTGTATCCCATTGGTATGCTCTGGACTAATGTGTTAGAGAATTAAAATCTAGCTCTAATGAAGACATTCATGTTTCAAAAAGCATGTGAGGTGTTTGAATAAAATTGGGTAACAAATGTGAAAGTGCCAAATTCATATATATAGGGGAACAGTATTAATAAATTAAGTATTACAAGTGGACACATATTCAAGATGACCTTAAACTTTTTGGGATGGATCTCCTCATTGGGCAAAAAAGCTATCACCTTACATTGAGGCCTACACAAAACACCACTACAGTACCCTCCATCTGTTAAAACCTCAACAAGCTCATCCCTGTAATAAAACCCTCATGACGGCCAACGCCTCCAACCTCAAACCCCACGACTGCCCCCACTACGGCCAGGCAACAATTTGAAGCCCAAGCAAATTTTTGAGGAATCACTGACTAAAATAATCAATGAAATCAAGTGTTCTGTTCCATCAGGAAGCTTCTAGGAGTAAAGACAGTTGCTTCGCACTCCGACAACAGAAGGGCAGTAAAGAGCACAAAACTAGCAAATCTCTGAAAGGAGTAATAGGCTCAACTGAAAAAGTAGGGCAGACTAGGCAACTATCCATTGAAGAAAAAAAAAATTACCTTCTCTTATCCCTACCACTTTGTAAGCTAAGTCTGAAAGTGCTACCCTCAAAGCATAGCCCTGTCAAAAAAGCCTCTCCCCAGGCCTAGTGCAGGAGTTTGTGAGTCATCACAGAAAAGTCTAGATTAGCAGCACCTGGCATTTCTTTCCTTGACATCTCATCGGCAGGACAATGGATTTCTCTTCCTACCTCTTGGAGTAAGCTTGTGTTTCTACTTTTCATAAAATTTCAGTGTTGAGATGACAGCAGTTGAAGAGAGGAAGGAGAGGACCTAAGTCATGACTATGTGGTCCTTGCTGAAACCAATCTTGAAGTAAACAAAATCACTCCATATTAAATCCACCCAAAGATAGGACAGCTGATAGAAAATAAGGTCTAGCATACAAGGCCGTTCCAAAGCCTCTATGCCAAACGTGTGATGATAAACCCATGCTAAGTGTGCAGAGACCTCAAGCTTGACACTACGGAGAAAAAAAAAAACCATCACAGAGCCTCACTGAATTCCAGGTCCCCAAGGGAATGCCCAGTGATAAAGAACAAAGAACACAGCACTTGGAGGTGGACAAGACCTTATGAACATCTCTGCCTTAAAAAGCCCAACTATAAGCTACCTTCATTCACCCAAATCTATAATTACAGAACCACTGCTCTAGGCCAGGCACTACTAGGTACACCCTCCACATCCCGGCTAAAAGGCATGAGTGTAACCCAAGCTATGGTTCATCACTGGCACTCACGTTTCTCCTGAACGTACAGGTACCCTTCCATGGTGTAGGGACTGATGGTCTTGTGCTCAAGGGGATTCTCCTTCATCTTTTTCATCAGTGATTCCACTTCTGACCTGGTACCTTCGAAGCGGTTTCTTGTCTAGGATGAAAGGAATTTTATTCACATCAAAGAAATCAAACCTTATTCCCAACCGTAACAATTCAAAACATCAACCTAGTGAACCCTCAGATCGAAAACCAGGTAACAGTCAGCCGCCTAGGAATTAGGCAAATACTTTCGAGAAATACCCATTAACCTTAAAGTCCTATCCCAGAATGACTCTCAAATGCTCAAGACCATCAAAATCACCTGGAAAATATGGAGAAAATGCAAATGTCCAGGCCTCACCCCTAAAGATTAATTTAGTACCTCTGGACCCAGAAATGTGCATTTTAAATAAGCATCCCAGGGGTGCCTGGGTGGCTCAGCCGGTTAAGCGTCCGACTTTGGCTCAGGTCATGATCTCAAGGTTTCTGAGTTCGAGCCCCGCATCAGCATGTGTGCTGACAGCTCAGAGCCTGTAGTCTGCTTCAGATTCTGTGTCTTCCTCTCTCTGCTCCTCCTCCACTCACACTCTATTTCAAAAATAAATAAAAAGTTTAAAAAATTAAAAAAAATAAGTAAGCATCCCAAGGGATTCTGATTCAAGTGGCTCACAGGAAATGGTCTTCACAGTCCCCTTCAAGACAGAACTTACTTCTCCAGCTATAGGGACTATTACTTGCTAATGGTTCATAGATGGTCCCCTCCTGAAAAGGGAGCTGCTTCACTCAAGGTAATCTGCACCCCAGCACTAGTCAAGGCTAGGGGCAAAGGGGGAAGGGGTCCCAAGTCCGGCACCCTTTCTTTTTTTCCCCACACTCTGAAGGTCCATGCCAGCGTCAGGGTGCCCCAGGGCACTGACTGAGGCCTCACAGCTCAATTTCTCCTGGAGGGGTCTGCTGCCCTCTCTCTCCCAGGTGATTCTGCTAACCCTGCTCCCCTATAAACCTGCCGCAGGTAAACCTGCACTTCAGAGTCTACCTTCGGAGGAGGAAGGTGGCCTAAGGGGAAGCCATGCTTTGTGAAACCTTGTCTGTGATTCTGCAACTTCCTGTTTTCCAAAACAACAAAGAGAACCATAGGGGAAAAGGCTCCAGGCTTCTAAACCCATGCAATACAACCCGCAAGGACACACTTGGGTTTCTTTGCTACACAGGATCATCCAGAGACAAAGACAACATACAGACTAACACAGCCAGTCATACAGCGAAGAAGGGGCTTGAGCCTGCTCACTGCTAACCAAAGGGCCCTTAGCAGGATTCGGAGCATCAAAAGGTCCTGCTGGTTAAAATCTGGGGAAGGAGACTGGGAGTCAACAGCTCTGACTTGGATTTCCTGTCAGCCTTACTGAAAGCTGAACAAGAGTACATCCTTTGAGCTGGAGGCCAGCATGTATGCCCCACCCCCATCCCCTGAACACACTCCAAGGTTCTTGTGGCCAGGCAGCTAGATGCACAGAAGGGAGGCTGGGCCTTCCACTGCCAAAGGAAATCCTGATCCTGGTGCTACAGATTTAAAACAAAAATAGCAGGACTTCCGAGAACATAAATAGTGCTTAGAAATAACGGAAAAAAGGATGATGCTCTAACCTGGGGCCACCAAGCACCCGAGAAATGCCTGCCCCCAGCTGCCCTTTGAACCCAAGCAAGACCCATGCTCCTCATGCATTCTAATCCACGTAAGTGATCTCTATGCAACCAGACCCATACTTTGTTCTTTCCTTTCCTGAACCAGGGAAAGAAGCCTGCCCTTTGGCCACTCACGTTCTGTATGCTAATGGTCAACTGCGTCTTGAAGTCACCAAAGTCCTTGGCCAGTTCATAACCATGGTGATAGAAAGTGAAGAGTCCTTGCAAGAACGCCAGTAGCTGTAAGGAAGGAAGGAGGGCAGAGGTCACATCAGCACGCTCAAGAGAGATTATGTAGCTTTATCGGAATTCCCAACCTTGGTTTGAAAGCCTCGAATAAAGTAATAAAAATGCCTATCATTTAATGAGTGCTAGCTACTTGCATGCCCGACACTGTAACGTCTTATGCCTGCCCTCACTAAATGCTCATAAAGACCTAGAAGTTGAGTACTATTGTTGTCTCCATTTTAATATTGAGAAAGCAAGTTCAGAAACATTAAATAACTCGCTCCAAAATCTTAAGTAACAATCAGGATTTGAAACCAGATTCACCTGGCACCAACATTCAAGCTCATACTCTGAGCCTCAGCACTTTCTAAGAAAATCACTTCTTCAGAAACTGAAGACCAGTCTCCAAGTGCAACTCAGTCTCCTTCAAATACACCTGTAGTATCAGGGTACCATGCAGGAAAGTACGGTTATACTGAGAGCCAACAAAGAGGGAAGACAAGGAAGCTGTATGTCCCAAACCTGCAGTGTAACAGGCAAAGTTAAAAAAAAAAAAAAAAAAATCACCCAGAGCAGGCTTCAGCTCAAGTGTGCTTCTGTGCTTTCCTTTAAGCAGGTAAACACTATGGATGCCGTAATTAAAATATTCCCATGTTTCCACATTTTCAGTTATGATGGCTCCCCTAAATTCTCCTTTAAATCCCCCTAAGCTAAAACATAGTAAGTCCATTCACTATTTAGTCTTGTCTTAAATGAAGAATGAAAACATCTGTTCAGCATGATTCTCATAATACACCTTCATACACTTAAAACTACTAAGATCCCCACCCTGAGCCCTGCCAGTCTTTACTTTTTCAGCCTCAACAAATGTTCATGCCATGTTTCCTCCCAGAACCTACACGCAAACCTACTGTTGTTAGGTTTCCCTTGCCCCTTCCCAAACTCTACACATCCTGCCTCAGTACCAAACCTCAATCGGAAGAAAGGACTGTAATAAAAGTCTAAACAAGGTTTAAAAGAACCACAACTTTACTTTGTTACAAGCTCAGTCATACTGCATTTGGGGACCATCCCTGTGGTCCGAGTGGTCCACTCTGATTTCACTGACCTGCCTCCAATACATGTTACATAAAGATGCAGCTGCTTTAAACAGATGTTGGCAAGGATGTGAGAATGCAGGGAAAAAGGAACCCTCTTGCACTGTTGGTGGGAATGCAAAGTGGTGCAGCCACTCTGGAAAACGGTATTGAAGTTCCTCAAAAAATTACAAATAGAACTACCCTACAACCCAGCAATTGCACTACTAGGAACTTATCCAAAGGACACAAAAATGCTGATTCGGAGGAGCACATGCACCCCAATGTTTATAGCAACATTATCAACAATAGCCAAATTATGGAAATGCCCACTGACCTATGAATGGATCAAGAAGATGTGGTATGTGTATATATATATATATGTATGTGTATGTGTATATATATATATATATATATATGTATATATATATGTATATATACGTGTGTATATATATACACACACACATATATATATATAGGAATACTACTAAACAATGAAAAAGAATGAAATCTTGCCATTTGCAACAACATGAATGGAACTAGAGGGTATTATGCTAAATGAGATAAGTCAGTCAGAGAAAGACACATATCATATGATTTCAATCATATGTGGAATTTAAGAAACAAGACAGATTAACATAGGGGAAGAAAATGAAAAATAAGATAAAAACAGAGAGGGAGACAAACCATAAGAGACTCTTAAACACAGAAGAAACTGAGGATTGCTGGAGGGGTGTTGGGTGGGGGATGAGCTAAACAAGCAAAGGACATTAAGGAGGGGAACTTGTTGGGACGAGCACTGGGTAGTGTAGGTAAGTGATGAATCACTAAATTCTATTCCTGAAATCATTATTATACTATATGTTAACTTAGATTTAAATAAATATAAGAAAGATAAAGCTGCTTTGCTTTACATTGTTTAATTTTCCAGTCCCTAAACTAACATACCTTTAGTAATTAAACATAATCTCATTTTTTTTTCCACCTACCTCTACTCCTCTATTAGCAGCGCTAATAATGTTCGCAAAGAAAATTCAGCCCATGGTAAGCACTAAGGTATGTGCTACTCTCCCTTAGTTCAAAGGAAAGAACAATCTTTAGACTAAGCCACATGACCAGCCCACTTTAGCAAAGAGCTTTGTACTGTGAAGTAAGGCAAAATCCAGCTTTCAATAATAAGAAATCCTGACTTCCCACCCCTATTATCCCCAGAGCAACTATCCCCTTAGATCCTCATGGGAGGTTGAGAAGCAGGCCCAGCTGGGTCCTCTGTTTCAAAAACTATCTAGTGACACCATATATAGATCACTAACATAAATCAATTAAAGGGTGGTACACCACATAGAATCACCAAAGACTAATAATGAATTCTTTTCTTCAAAGATGATAGAAGCTTTTGAACTCGCTGTATATAAAATACATTTTGGGGAGGAAACCTCATGATTTTCCTCCTGGAAGGCTCCAGTAATAGAGAAGAAGGAGCTCTTAAGCCAAACCTAGTGTCAGTGTTCACAATGAAAACTGTTTTTTCTGATCTCTTCCTTCCCCCACTCCCCCACCCCACCCGTCATTGAATGCTCCGCCCATCAATTTTCCAAGGCACTGAACCATCCTCTCCTGGAGAGTAATGCAGAAGATAAGCAGCTAATTCTAAAGTCATTCCTCCTATTAACTCTGATTTATCTTCCACTTAAAGTCAACAGGGCCTCTCACGCCAAATGTAATTAAACACACTCCAGAAGCTCACAAACACACCACCTGGACGTGCACACAAGTGCTCCAAAGGCAGAAAGTTACTAGTATTTATTTTGGTTCTCACTTCCTTTGGTGTCATGCTTCATTGTCCATTCGTCGATGGGAAATGATTCCATAGATATTGTTAACTTTGGCCCACTTCCCTCCCCCCCTGGCAACATATTTCTTCCCCACCCCACCCCCACCTTCTGACATCCCCTCCCCACACAATGCATGAAACTTTGAATCTATCACCCAGTGGGAAATCAAAGACCACTTCCCAGTGGGCGGGCGAGACCGACAGAAAGACCCCAGAGATGGGATCATCTGTCTGCCTCAAAGGAATTCTTGTACTCAAACCCACAGGAGACAAGTTCCTTGGAGCCCCACCTTGGCTGGCAGAGAGGCAACACACCCACACAGACTCTCCCCTGAACAGTCAGCAATGCAAAATCACAGCATGACAAAGGAAATACCAAAGAAAGACCTTCTCCACCTCCCTCTGCCTCCTTCCCCCGTCCTTGTTTTCCTCAGAAAGTAAGAAAAATCTATTTCTATTTCCTACCAGACAACATAAGCTGTATGTATTTTTTAAGTAAGTAAAAATGTAACTGCTTCATTTAGTGACAGCTGCATCATTCCAGACTATCTGCTAAATTTAGAAGGTTTCCATTCATACAACAAAGCTATTGTTATAGGCTGAATTGTGTTCCCCTACCCCAACAAAAAAACAAAATTATGTTAAAGTCCTAACCCCAGTAGCTCAGAATGTGATTTTATTTGGAACTAGTCTTTATGAAGGTAATCAAGTTAATGTTAGCCAGTAGGCCCTGATATAAAATGAATGGTGTCCTCATAGAAAGGGGATACAGTATTCAGACAGAAAAACACACGGAGAGAAGACACCTTTAGAGCACCTTTACAGCAAGGAATGCCGAATACTGTCAGCAAACTACCAGAAGCTAGAAGGAAGGAAAAATCATTTTCCTACAGGTTTCAGAGGGAGCATGGCCCTGCTGACACCTTGATCTTGGACTTCCAGCCTCTACAACTATGAGAACTCAGCACAGGCATGCTGACAGGATGCCTGTTCAGCAAGACAGATATACTCAGACTGATGTGTTACAAGATGCACTGTAGCATCAGTGTCCAGATCCGACCGGGGAAGGGGGAGGCCCAAGAAAGGATCCAACAAATCAAAGGAAAAATGAAGACCCGCACTGGGGCAGAAGACCAAGGGCAGGAAGGTACAGCACCAAAAAGTATTTACAAGATACATCTCAGAAGATGCAGTGCCTGATGAACGCAGGGAATGAGCTCTCCTCAGCACTAGATTACTTTCCATTATGAAAACTCAGGGAATGTGGCTTCATCCTCAAGAAGGGAGTAGGTCATTATCTGCAACCCAAAATCTCCAGAACATTTAGTACTTCAATAAGAAAATACAGGCTTCTAGGGCACACACAAGAAAATATGGTTTAGATCCCAGAAGTCTGAATTTTCTTCTTTGGAATACTCAAATCTTGCTTCTTTTTCTGAAGGTCAATAACATTCTAGTACTTGAAGTTACTTTGTAAGAAACAAATGAACATAGTCAATATGCACAGAGGTCCCTTGAAAGGCTGGAAACCAACTACAACCCTGACTACAACCAACGCAAAATATGAATATCCACACCAGGTGCCCCAGCAATTTAGTTCAGTAAATTTCCTGCTGGTTTCCTTTCCACCTGTAAGCAATCAAATACTGTTTTGTACAGACTAACAACCAGACCATTCCAGTTCTGCCAGGTAGCAGACGTCACCTTGGGGAATAAATGTGCTTCCATTTCCCCATCTGAAAACAGATATAAAGCAGCAATTACCTACCCTCAGAGATAGTATAAGGGTTGGACGGCCGTATGGGGGTGAAGTGATTCTTAGTGTACGACACAGTTTGACCTAATCCTCAATTGTTATTTCATGGTCTTCTGTACAATCTCAGCCAGGGGTTCAAACTTAAATGTGTGACACGATCGCCATAGAGGGTTTGGTGAAATAGGGATTACTGGGCCCCACCCCCAATTTTGGGGTCTCAGCTAGAGCCCGAGAGTCTGCATTTCGAAGACTTTGACAACCACTGATCTAATCGGCGGTGTTTTGATCAATCTCTCCCACTATCCATAGCTCCTGAAGCACTGACCAGCCCATAAACTGGTGGGTCGAGAAACGAGAACTTCTGTAAAAGGAGTGAACATGCGAATTCTACATCCAACCTCTCAACCACTCATTTATTTTCACTTTGGGCAAGTTCCTATCACTTTCTCTTCATTCTAATAAGGGGCCAGAAATCGTTCCTTTTTAGCTCTCCAGGTGCCTCAGTGCACGGCCTACGAAACATCTGCAAACCGCAAAGGTTTTCCATTCTTTACATCCCTCGGGCACTTCCCCATATCCTCCCTCCTGTCCAACCTGCTACTGCACTGCTTGCTACCTTGGCAACCTCTCTACTACATCCATCTTGCTTCCCAAATGAGGCTTTGAACTCCTCAGACACAGCATTGGGGTCTTCAGCCATTTCCCTGGTATTCACGAGGTAAACGCTTTCAGATTCACCAAGACTTTTTAGATTAAAACAGGCAGGCCCCATTAATATTGGCACTTGTCGCATGTGCTCATCTGAGGAGACCCTGGGTGACTGAAGCTTAGATATTCCTCTATCTTAGAATAAAAAAGTAATTGCTGGGGCGCCTGGGTGGCGCAGTCGGTTGAGCGTCCGACTTCAGCCAGGCACGATCTCGCGGTCCGTGAGTTCGAGCCCCGCGTCAGGCTCTGGGCTGATGGCTCAGAGCCTGGAGCCTGTTTCCGATTCTGTGTCTCCCTCTCTCTCTGCCCCTCCCCCGTTCATGCTCTGTCTCTCTCTGTCCCAAAAAGAAATAAACGTTGAAAAAAAAAAAGTAAAAAAAAAAAAAGTAATTGCTACCTGGGTGCCATTTAGGTTAGCTCCATTGTAAGCATCATACATGAGGAAACTGATTCCTCTTAACATCTTTATAGGATAGGTGGTATTATTTTACTCCTTTTGCAGATGAGGAAACTAAGGCTCAGAGAACTAAGTAACCCAAGAACATACAGCTAGAATGGCTGGGCTGAGATTTCAGTTTAAGCAGTCTGGCTCTGGAGCCCTTACCAGTGATGTTTTACTGCCTCTCAAACACTCAAGATATGGATATACTACAAATGGGAATCAGGAACTAGAAGGATTGTTCCTTGCAGGTTTCTTTAAAAAAAAAAAAAGAAAAAAAAAAAAAGAAGAGGAAAAGGAAAAGGAAAAGGAAGAGGAGGAGGAGGAGGAGGAGGAGGAGGAAGAGGAAAGCCCACCTAGATCAGCAGTCATCAGGCCAAGTCCAGCCTTAGCTGGCTGAAACCCACACATTCATGAGAAATCAATGTCTACTGCTCCAAGAGGTTATGTGTTGTTACCCAGCAAAAGCTTACAGACACAGTATCTGATTCACGAGGAACACCTACTGGGAGATACAAGGGGACAACAAGAACAACAAAAACACCTCAAAGAAGTAAGATAAGCCAATTAAAACCCTAGACATCAAAAGCAAGCAATTGTTGGGGAGCCTGGGTGGCTCGGTCGGTTAAGCGTCTGACTTCGGCTCAGGTCATGATCTCACGGTCCGTGAGTTCGAGCCCCGCGTTGGGCTCTGTGCTGACAGCTCAGAGCCTGGAGCCTGTTTCCGATTCTGTGTCTCCCTCTCTCTCTGCCCCTCCCCTGTTCATGCTCTGTCTCTCTCTGTCTCAAAAATAAATGTTAAAAAAAAAAAAAAAAATTTTTTTAAAAAAAAGCAAGCAATTGTAGAATAGTATCATTGTGCACCTAAAGACTATTACAATCACTGTTGTTTTCCTCTAAAATTCTGGTAAAATCAATTAAAAAACACCCAACGCTAATTCTGTGACAGCATTTGAATGCCTGCCCAGACCACAGGAAATAGGCTTCAGTAAACCTTTCTCTGAAAAGCTGGCTTTAACACCTCTGTGTCCTAAGCAAGGAAATCAATAAGCTCATTTTCTCTGTAGGATGGCCTCCCCCCCAACACAGACTGCAAAAACAAGGGGATTTTGACAGGAGACTGTGATAGAGACCACTACTAGACAGGAAGCTGGCTCTCAAGTTTCCAATATTCACATAAGAAGACTGAGGTAATTAAGGATATTAAAGAATTTGCCAGGGGTGCCTGGGTGACTCAGTCACTTGAGCGTCTGATTTTGCTCAGATCATGATCTCACAGTTCGGTAGTTCGAGTTTCACATCAGGCTCACTGCTGTCAGCCTGTCAGTGCAGAGCCCACTTTGGATCCTCTGTCCCCCTCTTTCTGCCCTTTCTCCACTTGCGCTCTTGCAAAAATAATTATTTTTTAAAAAGAAGAATTTGCCAGATGAGGTGGCTGAGAAGGAAAGCTCAAAATCCTAGTTCCAATACAGTAAAAAAAAAAAAAAAAATTAAGTATCAGATTCCAAAGCCACCAGAGTCTGATAAAACTATTACCAAGTTCACATCCCTATAAAGCATCCCAAAATTTTATGAATTAGAAATGGAGCACAGAACACTCTTTACTAAAACAAGTGGTTATTTTCTCTCCGTTTCTTATAGTTTTATTGTTTGCTTAAGAAAATCACTTTCTGAAATCTAGGTAGGTAAGAGTCTTACTTCTAGAGAGACTCCAGGCTTGGGTC
This sequence comes from Leopardus geoffroyi, assembly GCF_018350155.1. Taxonomy (NCBI): domain Eukaryota; kingdom Metazoa; phylum Chordata; class Mammalia; order Carnivora; family Felidae; genus Leopardus; species Leopardus geoffroyi. Next base: position 118,523,019 of record NC_059326.1, on the reverse strand, counting down.
TAAATCAGAGGCTGCGTTTTTAGTGAAAAATGCAAGGTCTGCACGAGTTTGAAATCGAGGCCCACGTGTTCTCTCAGTGTTTCCATGACATTTTTGTACTGTGCATTCTGAGTGCAACACAAGGGCAGGGCAGCACTACCACTGCACAAAGCCACACGCATGCTAAGGTGGCCTCAACTAAAGCCAGACTGGTTTGCACACTACAACCTTTCTCTCCCTGCTACTCAGTTATAACCAACTACAGTGAGAAATCACTTTATATAGTACCTTTTAATGCATGGAAGGAGCGTGGAGGGGCTTTGAACTCCGCAGACAAAAAGAGGAAAGTATCATGTACATTCCCCTTTTTCCTTGGGCAACTACTACGTTTGGATTATTTGAGGGAGAAAGGAAGAGGGTGGGAGGGTGGAAAGTTAAGGTGTAATCACTACTGTTGGGCAAGATGAACACTCCTCCCCCTGCCCTACTTCCACCTAGAAACCAATTAGCACAACACAGCAGGGCCAGAGGAAGCACTATCACTTCTGCTCAGGTTGCCCAAGAATGGCCACAGGGGACAGTCCAGGGTAGACAGACTGACAAAGCACTGTGACTTAGCAGAAGGCACAGTACCAGGGCTGATCAACCTCTTCATCAGCAACTTAGAGCATTTTGTAATCTAGGCAGTGAAATGAGGGCTGGAGGTCAAAGTGCGGGTATACCATTAAACCCTGAGCATCTACTTACCGGCTCCACGAACTCAAACATCTTTCTCTCTTGGACTTCCTGCACCTTGAAGACATACTCCAGGGATACTTCATAGAAATGCTGCCGGACCAAGTCCACTTGGCTGTCTGCCTGCAAACAAGACAGAATTTAAGAGGAAAGTCAAGTCACTACCCAAGGAGAGCATTCAGCAAGCAGCCCACAAAATTCCTTGGAGATGGTTTTTACACACAATTCAGACAGCATGAAACAGACGTAAGACTAGTGACAATGTCCTAGGCACCATGTCCTTAGGTATACATATGTTACGTGACATTATTCACTCCTCATTCACTATAGTGACTTAATCCTCATCCAATTCCTAAAAAGAAGATATTCTCATTACCTCTAAGTGACAGGAGGAAAATGATGTCTGCTAACATTAAGGAACCTGAAGCAGCCAGTACAGGGCAGAGTTGGGATTTTTGTGCTTGTGGATCTGCCTCCAAGACCCTTGATCATCTTTAAACTAGGAGGCTGTACCGCCTCCCCACACCCAGGGGCAGACCTGGGTTCTAAAGAAGACAGAGTTTTAAGGAGAAAAAAAGAAAACCTGCAGGGTTCTCCCCATCCCATTAGGAATGAACAAAACCAGCTGTTAGAGGGCAGGGGCCTTTAGGAAAGGACATTTCCACATGAGTTTCACCTATTTTCTTGTTTGTCAAGGGACAAACTGTCAGTTTACTTCAGCAGAGTAATTACACTATTCCATCTAAGCCTCCTTTCTCCGTCCATGCAGAGGGGGTGCTGCATAGGCCCACACATGCGTACAATCAAACCACTGATGCAGGATATAGACAGCAGGGGAGAAAATGAGCCTGGATAGAATAACAAGATGCTATTAAGTACCTCAACTATCACTGTGAAGTTCATAACATTTCCACACTATTGCTATGCCACCTCACTGTTACAGTGAATGCACATCTCAATGACAAAAAAATATTAGTATTTTTTTTAATTTTATCCACTTATTTTTTAGAGAGAGTATGCACGAGCAGGGGGAGGACAGACAGAGGGGGACAGAGAATCCCAAGCAGGCTACGCACTGTGAGCACAGAGCCCAACTGGGGCTCAAACTCACAAACCATGAGATCGTGCCCCTGAGCCGAAATCAAGAGCTGGACACTTAACCAACTGAGCCACCCAGGCGCCCCTTAAGATTTTTTAATAAAAATGAATATCCTGGTAGTGGGAAACAAACATATGCCTTCTTTAGAAGTGAAGGGGTGAGAAACCATTCTATAACATACTTCACAGAGACAGACAAAGCCCCCAAAGAAATACCTCTTCCAGTGTTCCTTTGTCAAGATCCCTGCAGAGGAAACTGGGGACATATCACCCATGACACCAAATATGACACTGCTATCTATCTAAAGAACGTGGCAAATCATTCATTCATTCAATCATCAAGCACAAAAAGAAATTTCCTTCATGGAACTCACAACATAGGGAAGCAAAGAGATTCTAAATAATTATGTCCATAAACAGAAAATTACAAACCCTGGTAAAGCACAAACAGCCCATTCAACTCTCCTGTGAGCAACTTCCTCCTAGGTCAACATATTAACACATAGAAGCTAATTGGCTAAGTGCTGGGTGGGGAGCCAACCAAAACACACACACACACACACACACACACACACAGCGAAGGGCTAAACTTGGGGGTATTTTCTAAGCCTCTAAGCAGGGGAAGCTGGTATTTGCGGACTGAGAGATCTTTATTTGGAGGCCCAGTTTCAGAAAGTGCTGTACCCTCCTTCCCCAGGTGTGGCTCTTCAGACCACTGGGCTGATCCCTTCCACCTGGGCTCCTGCCAGCTAAGCCCCATATGCTCCTGCAGCCTCTAATTTCCTCATAGCGCAAATCCAACACACTTACACCAGGGATGCATCCACTTCCCCTGACCACCCACACACCTCAAACATCCTCCTTGCTCAGGCTTGCCAACTGACACTCCAACTCAAGAAAGGGTCATTCTGGAAATTTGCAACGTGGGCTCCTGCCATTAGGCAGCAATAGAGGAAACTCCTAGGAGACAGACAGCAGAGCCCGGCATCAGTCAGGGAGCTAACAGCCCAAACATCTGGGTTGGACTGGCAGTTCTATCATTTTCTAGCTGGAGAGACCAACTCAAGTCACTTATCCTCTCTGGGGCTCTTTCCCACACCTGGAGGTAGTATCTGTCCTTGCGAGAAAATGAGCTAAAGGATGTGAACAATTTGAAAGCCAAAAAGGGCTGTGTGCACATCTGCTGTTACTACCACCAAGCCCTTCAGACAGATGGGCTTCAGCTCCTCCCCTCTAAGTCAACCATGGGTCTCGGGGTGACTAAACTCCTTTCCTAACTAGTCTCCCTGCTTTCTTTCTCTCCCCCACCCCAATCCAGCCTGCACCCAGCAGACAGAAGAGCTTTCTTAAAACTGGAATCAGAAGGGGGTGCCTGGGTGGCTCAGTCGGTTAAGTGTCTGACTTCGGCTCAGGTCATGATCTCACGGTTCGTGGGTTCGAGCCCTGCATCGGGCTCTGTGCTGACAGCTCGGAGCCTGGAGCCTGTTTCAGATTCTGTGCCTCCCTCTCTCTCTGCCCCCACTCGTGCTCGGTCTCCCTCTGTCTCAAACATGGTTTGCAAGACCCTGTGTGACCTGCCTCCCACCTCCTTGCCTCCCCGCCCCCGCAACGCATCCTCCCTGTACTCCAGCCTCCCAGATTGACTCCCTGTCCCCTAACACTCCAAATACTTTGCAATTCGTGTTCCTTCTGCTTGCAAACCTCTTCTCCTCAATATTCAGTTTTTTAAAACTTTAAGGCACCATAAGAAACTTTTACATTATGACCCAAAAAACATGCCTTGTAATTTTCTTCTGTTCTAGCTTCCTCTATTCTATTTCATGACCCAGTAATTCAGATTTTTATGACACTCAATTCTTAAAAAATACTTTATTTGAGAGAGAGACAGAGAGACAGAGGGAGTGGGAGCAAGCGCAAAGGAAGTGCAGAGAGAGAGACAAAGACAGATTACCAAGCAGACTCTGCGCTGATAGTGCGAAGCCTGAGGCCGGGCTCGATTCCACAAACCTTGATGCCATGACCTGAGCTGAAATCCAGAGTTTGACCCTTAACCAAATAGGGTCCCGAGGTACCCCTAAAATATGTTATTTTTAAATAATTTCTACACCCAGTGTGGGCCTCAAACTCACAACCTTGAGCTCAAGAGTTGTATGCACCACTGACTGAGCCAGCCAGGCACCGCAATACATGCACAACTTCAAGAACAGCGTCCTAGCTTTTCTCTTAGTGGTCCTTCTCATCCTTCTAGTTTCAATTCATTTGTTAACCTCTTTAGAAAAGGCTTTAGTGGGGCGCCTGGGTGGCGCAGTCGGTTAAGCGTCCGACTTCAGCCAGGTCACGATCTCGCGGTCCGTGAGTTCGAGCCCCGCGTCGGGCTCTGGGCTGATGGCTCGGAGCCTGGAGCCTGTTTCCGATTCTGTGTCTCCCTCTCTCTCTGCCCCTCCCCCGTTTATGCTCTGTCTCTCTCTGTCCCAAAAATAAATAAACGTTAAAAAAAAAATTTTTTTTTTTAATTTAAAAAAAAAAAAAAAAAGGTTTTAGTGACCATGTTAATGTACATAAGGTAAAAGGCGCTGGGGTAACCTACCCCCCCCCCAATTTATTTCCTTATCACTATGTAAAATTATTTTCAATGCTCTTCTCTGCCTGTGGCTCACCTAGTGCAATAGAATGTCAATGAGAACAAAGACTTTGTCTCATTTTTCCACTTTTCTATCCCAGCTTCCAGAACATTGCCTGGCTCATAGTAAGCATTCAAGAGATGCTTAAGGAATGAATAAATTGATCTCTACGTGGCCATCAGTGATCCAGTTCTCAGAAGAAATGCATAACTCAATGCATTTCCACAGGAAAGAGAAGAAGAAATCCAATTACAATGGTAGGTTTCTTGGGGCGCCTGGGTGGCTCAGTTGGCTGGTTGTCCATCTTCAGCTCAGGTCATGATCTCACAATCTGTGAGTCTGAGCTCCCAGTCGGGCTCTGTGCTGACAGCTCAGAGCCCAGAGCCTGCTTCAGATTCTGTGTCTCCCTCTCTCTCTGCCCCTCCCCCTCTCACACTTTCTCTCACTCTCAAAAATAAACATTTTTAAAAAACATTTTTTTAATTAAAAAAAAAAGAATGGTAGGTTTCTTTTACCAATGCCTTTGCTCACCTGAGCCATAGAGTTCTTCGCATCATTAGACCCCCTCCCCCCCCACCCTGCAGTGGACTGGTAGGCCAGGAGTCCAGCCCACCTGGCAAGCCACTCAAGATGGTTTCCCTGCTTGTTACTTGAGAAACGGTTCATCTACCAGCCTGTCTGAGATGCACCAACCACTGTATGCTACTTGGAAAACAAACACTGTCCTAGGCTCTAAGTTCATGAAAGCCAATCATTCATTTACTCTCCACAATACACTCAACACCTGAATGGACTCAAAGAAGTATGCAATGAATACTTGTTAAGTGCATATTGTCTTTAAAGCTTCTTAGCCCTTGGGGAAAAAAAAGTTAATTTATAAAATAATCATCCACTAGATGGCAGTGTCATTCCACATCACTGTACTATAATTTTATCCACCAAATGTACGGATTGGCTAGAATTTCAAAGTATTCAGTTCAGAGCTCTGCAATTAGGTAAGAATTCTGGATATTCAAAGAAAGTACATTTCATTAAAAGTGCACTAGGTGTCTGGTAATATTCCCAAATTGATTTTTTAATAAATGTGAGAAAATCATCACTTAATAGCTGAAAGACCTTGAACAAATCCCTTGACCTCTGCAAGGAACCCAGTTCCTTCAAATGTATTTCCAGTAGGTTCAATCAGAAGATTACCAAGGTCCCTCCTTCAGGTGGTGAATCCTATCTCAAGGACACTGGCATTGAATAACAATGGCTGCCTAGCTGCCCAGCAACAACCCTCCCTCCCAAGGTAAAGACTCAATTAGGAGAGTACAGTGAGTTAAAAGAGCTCCAGGGTCAGGGGCCAGGGTTCACAACCTCACTGACTAGCTACAGGCAGGCTACTGAATGGCAAGGGAATAAATCTGTCCCTCACAGAGTGGTTATAAGGATTTGAGAAGATTCCAAGTGCCTAACACAGTACCTAAATAAGCATCAGTAAATATTTGCTGGCCTTATTGTTGCGGTCAGTGAAAAGTATTGTATCGTTTTTGTTGTTATAAGATTTTTATCAATTTAATTCAGCTCAGGCACAACTAAAAAGCAATGCTCAAGAATACCCGGACCTTAAAGAAAGACTTACAGCCCACTCCTTGCCCTCAAAGTACTTAGAAAGCATAACGAGGTCAAAGACAAGCACACAAAGAACCACAAAAGAGTGTAATGTAGAAATGCCCACTAATACCTGTAACTGACAATGTCAGGGCTATAGAGTAAAAGTTGGTGTCCCTGCCAACATTCGTATGTTGAAACCTAAGCTCCAATGTGACAGCACATGGAGGTGGGGCCTTTGGGAGGCCCCAGAGAGCTCCCTTGGTCCTTTCACCACATGACACCGCATCAAGAAGAGTCATCTATAAGCTCTCACCAGATGCTAAATCTGCCAGCGCTACAATACTGGCCTTCCTAACCTCCAGAACTGTGAGAATTAAATTTCTGTCTCTATAAGCTGCCTCACCTATGGTATTCTCTTTTACTAGCCTGAACATGCCAAGGCAGTGACGAAGAGTACCATTCAATTTGGGAACGGGAAATGGGGAGGAACGAGCCAGTCATAGGGATAATACTTTATATTTGTTTAGCAGCCATAACACGCATCCCCATACATGAAATAGAGAGAACATGTACTTTGTATTTTACCAAAAAATGGAACTAAAAGATCAGAGAGGTGAGTACTTGCCCCAGGTCACACAGTGAAAACACGCAACAGCAGGCCTTGAAGTAAGGTATCACTTTCCCAGCCAGTGCTCTGGGCTGACACTGTACTATCTTGGGGGGAGAGGATATTGGCATGGCTTTAAAAGAGTGTGTTACAGTCATCCCAGACCAAGGAAGCAGCATCCAGGCATGGAGAGAATAGACCAGAAAAGCATCCTCACACTGGGGAATGCCATGCCTACAGACTAACTGTGCTATGGGCCCCTCAACACCAACAGGTGCTAGAACAATCACACAGTTGTTCAACTCTCAACGACCCTGACTCACCTAACTGCTTAGGAACTGCAGAGCTGGCCACATCTGGTCATTGCAAGCTGCAGCCAAAAAGACTTTCCTTAAAGGTAGTTTCCAAACCCTAAATGCTAAATGACTCTAAGAAGGGTAACTCACTCAACAGTGACGGCATCAGGACAGATCCTAATTTATCATGGATAATTGCATATTCTTGGGCATCTTCCAGTGCCCATACCCCACACACAGCTGGGATCCCATCCAAGGAATTAAGTACTTTATATACGATCCAGTGAAAATAGGTTTTCTTTAGCCTTCTCCAGCACATCTGACAAGATTCACCTAAGGAGCTAGGCTACCTTCAAGAATCACCTCCCCATGTGTTTGCTCCTTTTTCCCCAGTCAGGTATGAAATCTTCCAGGATAGGTTAGTGTTTTCTACTTTTCACACCAAGTACTCAGTTGCTATTAGCTGGCTGACCGGCCAAGAACTGACCTGCAAAGCCCATTACAAACACTTGTTGCTGGCAGTGTTGTTGACTCCTCTTCATCATTTACACAATTGGTTTAAATTCGCATTTCAAAGCAAAGGGATCTGAGAGCAAGACATTCCTAACTGAGGATGTGCAACAAATCGGGTTGGCTGGGGTTCAGACTCCACCATCTCCTATGTTATCTTCATTTTTCATCCTTTAACCATATGATCTTCATATTAACTTTCATGTGACAGAAGCACTGCATGGTATTTGCTCAAAAACAAAGTAAACTGAAGAATGAAGGCTAGCTTGACAAGTGTCCATTGAATGATGAACGGATAAAGATGTGGTATACACACACACATACATACATACACACACACACACACACACACACACACACACACAATGGAGCATTACTTGGGCATTAGAAAAGATACCTTGTTATTTTCAATAATGCAGATGGAGCTACATACAGAGTGTAATGCTAAGTGAAATAAATCAGAGAAAGACAAATACCATATGATTCTATTCATGGTATTTAAGAAACAAAATAAATGAGCAAAGGGAAAAAGAGAGAGAAGCCAAGAAACAGACTCTTAACTACAGAGAACAAGCAGATGGTTACACGGTGGGAGGTAGGTGGGGGGATGGGTGAAATAGACAATGGGGGTTAAGGAGTGCACTTGCTGTGATGACCACTGGGTGATGTATCAAAGCACTGAATCACTATATTGCACACCTGAAACTAATACCACACTGTATGTGAATTAACTGGGATTTATATTTAAAACTTAAAAAAAAAAAAAGAATGAGGGGCTAACTTGGAAGTCACAACCTCTCTTTACCACATACCTAAGAAAGGTGAAGTAAATTGTTAAGAGTTAAATAAAATGACATTCGTGTAGTCAACTTTGGAGTTCCACTAGTAATCTGCTCGGTCTTCCAGAAACCACTCCCTTACCATGGAAATCTCCATGAACTAAATGAGAATCATGACAGATCCATGGTTGCAAAGTTAACTTATCCTTCCAAGTGAATTACTCTTCATGCCAATCCAGAAAGTCCTAGGGCAGGCCAGATAATTTATCTCTTGTGAAACAAAGTTACCAAAGTGTAAAACATATGAATGACAATAAAATCCTGCTTAAAGAAAAAGGGACAGAGACAGACAGAGAGAGAGAGAGAGAGAGAGAGGGAAACAAAGAAAGAGAAGGAAGACTGCTGTGAAGTACCAATGGAAATATTTTTTAAAAAAATAGTAACAATAATATTGGAGGAAGAAAAAAGTGTTTCAGATGCTGACTTTTCAAATCAGTGATACAAAGCAGGAAGTCAAAAAGTAAAGCAATAGGGTACAGAACCAAGGTAAAGGGTGAGACAAACAGGAAAACACAAAATTTCAGTTTGAAAGGAAGAAGTACATTTCAGGGCTCACGGCTGCCCCACAAGGAGGTGAGTGACGTTGACCAGCAGTATGTGCCCCCGCCCACCTGGTAGGTTGGACAGCCACAAAAGGAGTGTTGTGGATGTGAAGATACAAAGGGAATCCAGGCATTAGGCATCTGATGAGGGATCGGGGTCAAGCTCCTGGTTTCTGAGGCCACTTCAAACCCTAGGATTTTCTGGCAAGGAGGAACGGCACATATTCTACAGCACCACATAGAAATTAAACACCTTGTTCAGGATATTAGTGAAGTTTCTTACCTCCTGAAGCTGAGATTCTTTCTTCTTAGAAGACAAATTCAAGTGTTTTTCTAAGACGCCACAATACTTTTCTGTCTCCTTGTCATACTTCTTTTTGGCTTCCTGGCAAAAAGAAGAGAGGAGGGAAAGAGTAAAGTGTTGCAGGAATAAAAGCAACCTTGTCAAGACCTGCCGGCTCAATTCCATAGGTCACCATTCCTTCAGACCCAGAACAGCCAACTACCTGTCTCTTCCTTCTCTTCAAATAATGCATATTAAGTCAAGCCAACCCTCCATCAACACACAGACCGACGGGTATGAATGTCTATCACAGAAGACAATGCCAGAGACAAGGTAAATACCAGTATTTAATAGTGGCAAAGCCAGGACTCCACTTTCTAAGAACCTCAACTGTGAAAGAGAAATGTCTAATTTCTAATTCAAAGGATGTTCAAAGCCAAAGAAAGGAGCAAAGTTACCTATGAAGCTAATCCCAAAGCAATAAGACCTACTTAAAGCTTAAATCGGACCAATCTAGGGTAAGGGCAGATTCAGCTTTAACAGCAGTCAAAAAGTACTTAATATATAGACCTAAATATTCCTGGGCACAATACTGAACACATGTGGGTCTCTGAACTGAAGAGGAATTCAAATGAAAACAAAGACAACAAATATGTTCACAGCAGCATCAGTTATAAAAACAAACAAAAAGGCAAAAGCACATCACTGCCCAAATACAGGGTTTCAGATAATTAAAGGGTGGGACATCCAATAAATGGAACTAGGAAGGCTAGGTGGTCATATGGCAAGCTGCTCATAATGTAAGGGAAAGTATTAGTATCATGATATGAACTTGGTGCATCCTACATAGAATGTATCTACCTCCAGACAAAGATTAGATGGAAAGATAAACGAAAATAATCAAGTTAAGAAAATGGGATAATGGGTGATTTTCTCCCTCCATTTGGGAAATTTTTATTTGCCTACATTAATAACTTTCAAAATGAAAAATAATATAAATATAATAACACACATAATCCCTGCCTTCCCACCAAATCAGTGAGTCACTGAGATTCTACTTTTATCTCCCATTTTACAGAGAAGAAAACTTAGATAAATGGAGGTTAACTTGTACAAAGTCATAGTGACAGAGCTGGGATCCGAGGTCAGGGCAGGCTGCCTCCAAAGCCCACCCTTCAACCGCACTTGAGACACATGTTCACGGGCAGTCTCTCTTCCTTCCACTTTCCGGGGGGCTGGGGGGTGGGGGTGGGGGGATGGCAAGCAAGGGGGCTGGAAAAGGCTGACACTGGCTTGAAGACAGGATCAACTTCACTAAGCGCATTATTCTTACTCCTTACTCAGGCAGAACCTAAACCAAGTATTTTTCTGCAACTCCAAGGGCTCCAAGAGGAGAAAAACTTTTGCAGCCAGGTAAGGAAATGCAGAGACATCTCCATTCATTCCACAAAGATAGAAGAAGCAATCACTCTGTGTCAGACGCCTGAAGCCACTGGAAATACAAAGTAGAAGTGGTCCCAAGCCTCATGGGGAGAATGTTCAAGTAGAAGGACGATCAACCAGGAAACATAGAAATAGCTTAATTATAGACTGCAACAAGTGCTATGAAGGAAATAAGGTGCACTCAGTCCACAGACAGGGTCCTCAGGAATGTGAGCTAAGACCTGCTAATCATATGAGGGACAGGGTGGAGGCTTCTAGAGCACAAGAGCAGTACCAATGCTCTGAGCAGACCACTGGGCAAGCCTAAATGGGACGGGGGACAGAAATCACCAAGAAGCTCCCACCTGAAGTCCCGGAAATCCCAGGCCATGTCAGAACACTATTTATCTGGTCAAAAGCGAGATTCTAAGCCTCTCAAAGCGGGCACAGTGATCACATACCCTTTTTAGCGGACATGTATCCACCTCTACAAATCTGAATTTTGCTTGAAAGACTACTTATACCTAAGAACAACTCAACATGCAGAAGCAAGTGAGGAAAAAGCCTGGGGAGGTACTACTCCTTCAAATTTGAGGAAGGGTACAGGCTACACATTGACTAAAGCAACTCTTTCCTTTGTAGAAACCGACAACTTTGACCTGGGGCTCCCATTCCACTTAATGCTTACAGATCCACTCCAGCAACCTGTCAGAAAGCCCCACAAGGAGAACCCTGTACTGGGCTAGCCCAGCTGGCCAGAGGTGAGAAAAGGCCAGGGAACATGAGTCACCAGCATTCTGTGACTTTTTGGCAATTCAAGCTGCCGCATTCCATGTTCAAGAAGACAGCCAGAGCTAAAGAGAAAGGGAAGCAGTTTCTGTCCTGAAAAAAACAGCAACAAGACAGCCAGGGAGTAACTCTACAAAGATTTAGATAACACTCTTAAGATGGAAGAGTGGTATTCATGACTGACTCAGGTAGGAGGTGGTGCTCGCCTCCCAGGGAACCTACTGTCAGTGGCTATAATGGAGAAAAGACAGAGTTAGAATCCTGTAACTTAGTCCCAACTTCTCGTGGACTGACTCTAAACAAATCACTGCCCCCTCCAAAACTGGGTTCCCTCATCTATAAACTGATGGGGGCTCAGGTTCAGGTTTCCTCTTTCAATTCAAAGGCTGTCTAACAAAATAGGAATAAAAACAGCCACCTCCTCATTGACCTATTAGGATAAAATGAGATTAACCATAGACAGTGCTTAGCAGAGGGCCCAGCAGACAGAAAGTGCACAATAAAATTCAGTAAAGATGATGATGGCGGCAGTGATCACAGTAGCCATGGTGGTAATGGCAGTCATCAGACTCATCATCTGAACATACCTCTTCCTTATCAAGAACACCACTTGCTTCCCATGCCCTGCTGTCCCATGAAGGTAAGGCTTCATGGCACCTACCGCAATTAGGAATTACGTTTATTTATTAGCTTTTTGTTTCATGTCGTTCTCTCTAGTCACACCATGAGCACAGTACGTCTACACTTGCTCTCCATCATCCTGGGGCCAGGCATAGAGTAAGTGTTCATGTATTTTTTTTTTAAATTAATGAACTGTGTGTACTGAATCTAACAGCTAACATCAAAGGACTATACGACAGGCACTGTTCTGAGCACTTACCTGCATTCGCTTGTCTTCCTCCTAAGAACTCTAGGAGGTAACTATTATCACTGTCTCCATTCTACAGATCAGGAAATGGGAAGAGGTTCAGCTACTCCCCAAGTTGACATGCCAATGGCATCAGTGAGGTTAGGGCCCACTCTTCACCATTGCTAACTTCTGTTTTACTCTCACTGCAGTGCCTGGCGCTCCAAATACACCTCGGCTGGCAGAAAAACAAACTCCCCCAAACTCAGAATTCTAAACATAGGGTCAAGGTTATGCCAAGCTCAGGGTCATGACCTGCTGCAGGCCAGCTACCTCTGCAGCAGAATGCCCAGGAGTCCTCCTCCCTGGCAGCCTTCACATCCAACACTAAATTCTGCTTCTTGCAAAGTAGCAACAGGTTGTTACAGCAACCGAAGCAGCACCAGAATGGGGAGAAAGGGTAATTTTAGCCCCACAGAGGCAGAGTTCAGAAACTTCCACTTGGCCGCTCAGGAGCCCTGGCTGGCTCTTAGGTATTCTTCAGTCTGCTCCCAAAACTGCCTGGTAAAGAGTTTGTTTCTTTGCTTTCTCTTAAAGGTACACAATCCTAGGATATAAATGTATGTATATGAGAAAAAGAAAGGACCAAAGGAGAGGGAGGGGAAATCATCCCCAATGGCATTACACTGTTTATTAAGAAGGAGAGATTAGAGTACGTGAGAGGCAATATGTTTTGATGAGCTATGATTTTATTTGAATTCTTTTATTCTCCTATTTCTCACCATCTACAGCCCCACCTCTACCGCACTTCTGGAAAAGTACCTGCTGCTATCATTAAGATCACTGGTATTACCCAAGAGTAGTCCACTCAGAATCCTGCTCCTCCTCTATGCCAACTCTGGGCTTTCAGGAACCCCGAAGGCAGGGCTGAGGGCAGAGGCCAGAGTGAGAAGGCTGAAAAGATTCTTGGAAAGAGAACTCGATAAAGCGGTCTGTCTGCTCTGCTGCTGTCTTAAAGCTCTTCAGAACGTCCAGAGCCACCGCCATCTATTATCATGAATAGGAAGCACAGGTCCCAAGGCCACTAAAGTGAAGGTCCCTGGGCCTACACACATGAGAACCCAGGGAAGGACACTCATGGCAAACTCAAAATCTTAGTGGAATTAGACTCCCTTTGAATTATATATTCCGTAATCTCTGATACAAAACCCATGAGCTCTAATCTTCATAAATGTAAAGGATAAAACTAGTAGAAAGTGACTTAGAACTGGAAGAAAAATCTTTGCTATGGTCTGTCCTTCAAACTACAGTCAACCATCCCTCTGAAAAACCCTGACTGAACGGCACATTTTCTTTGCAGACCCTCATCATATTCGTTTTCAGAAGGAGATGTGCTTAGGTGGGGAGGTTGGGTGAGGAGACAGATCCCACTTTGTTGTATTTCAGTTATCTTTCTCCCACGTACAGGCACCTACTTCTCAAGGCCATTTCATGACTGAGTAAAATCTAAGCATGCTAGTAGGTGAGTGATGTTGCCCAAAGCTCCCTGCAGGTGGCGCCAGCTGAAGGATTCACAGTTGCAGAAAAACAGGAAGAAAATGTCAAAAATCCTTTTGCTTTCATTGATTCCAGTGAAAACACTTTCCCTGCAGGTGGCCTCTAACACTCTACTGAAGGTCAAACTAGCTAGGATTTCCTGGTGATTTCTCACAGGGCAGGGGAACCCTGGAGAATCTACCTTTTAAAAATGAACAAGGGGCGCCTGGGTGGCTCAGTCGGTTGAACATCCGACTTCGGCTCAGGTCATGATCTCGCCATTTGTGGGTTTGGGCCCCGCGTCGGGCTCTGTGCTGACAGCTCAGAGCCTGGAGCCTGCTTCGGATTCTGTGTCTCCCTCTCACTCTGCCCCTTCCCCACTCATACTCTGTCTCTCAAAAATGAATAAACGTTAAAAAAAATAACAATAATAATAAATAAAAAATAAAAATAAACAAGATTCTCTTTACAGTCTTCTCAGGGACTGACAGAATCAGCCAAATTTTAGCTGCAGTCCTTCGCCATCAGCGCTAACAAATTGGGACCTAGGAGTTGAAGCAGTCCTGCTTTTTGACCAGCACAATGTGAAAGATGTACTTTTTTAAACTAGGAAATTTCAAAGAAAACCATGACTTTTCACTTTCTCTTGAAAAATGTCAAGATCTAGCAACAAAGGGCCCATTTTCAAACACTAGCAAAAATGAGCTGTGTCCCTCCCCACCCCTTCGGGGCCCCATCTGCAACCCAGTCTAGGCTCTGAGTCCTGGGTGTCCACAGTAAGTGCAATTCCACGTTGTCCAAGCACAGATGTATCTACTAACACAAGGAGGCACGGTTTCTACCTTTGCATGATTTATGAACTAGCATAAACCAATTAGGTAACAAAATGCTAGAATGACAGCTCTGGGGTTTGACCACACTCAGTCTTACTTCAGACACTTGTGAATAACAGATGAGCCACTATAAAATCCAAAAACAAGGCTGCCCTAAAATCCAAGAACAAAGTTTGTGTAATTCTCACCTTGGCAGCCCCAATCTGCTCCTTTCGAAACTTCTCCAAGGGAGTGATGAGCACCTCGCTGGCATTCTCAATCTGGTGAGGAGAGAAACAGAGCAGGGGAGTTGGGGGGGACATGTAACACAAAAGCAATGATCAGTTAAGAATTCCTTCCATGTCTCACTTTAAAATTTGAGTAAGCAACACTGTGCAGGTGTTGACTGTTCACGATACGTCAACTGAAAGCACGTCAGATCAAAATCTAGTCATCATCTCCAAACACGGAATTCTTCCCATGTGTGACTCACTCTTTACAGCGAGGACCTCTAAAAAAGTAAGCAACCACATGAAGGCAGAGGGGAGCTGGTGAGAGGGCAGGATTTAATTTCAGCCTTACGTGACTTCTTGTAAAGGCCAATTGACCAAGTTACATTTAAGTAGATATATTTTAGACAGATCAACATTGAGTCTAGGTTAAAAACAAGAAACACCTGTGGACATGCAGTGGCATGAACACCTTCTAAGCCGGACTTTGTGTATTCCTACCAGTACTGGACTAGGATCAGGACATTTGTGCCTCCAGGCCACGGCTGCCTCTCACCTTCACCCCAAGCACTCATCCCATCAGGTCCTGCACGCAACAATACCATCACCCCAAGGCACCTCAAATGCAACAAAACTTGTTCCACTTCCAAGTTTTGGCAGTTAGCCATTTCCTCAGACGCTCGATCCCTGAATTCTCTTGTGGACAACTCATTTCTTATTCTAATTCAGGTTTTGGCCTAAAGGTCACCTCTTTAGGGAGGCCTTTCCTGATCACCAGCATATTCCAAAGCAAACTTCTCACTACCTCACCACACGTTTTCTTCAGAAGACATAAGCCAGCTAAAGTTTTCTAATTTACCAGTACACACACACACACACCATCTTGCAAACGCTCACTTTCCCGCCATTCTCCTCCAAACACAGAAGAGTGCTGAAACGAAGGAGCACTCAAATATTTTTCGCACTCAAATATTTTTCATTGACTAAATCAATGAATGATTTCTTGACTGGCTGCCAACTGTGTGACCACAAGCGAAGCATTTAACCTCTCTGGGCTCTCATTTCCTAATGTGCAAAATGAGTAGGCTGGATTGTTCCAGCTCGAAGATTCCATGGTCTGTTCGAAGGCAGCAAAATATTTTACAATCTTTCCTTTTAAGTCATTCACTGCTTACTCGTCGCTCAACTAATTATTTCAGGAATCTTGTCCCAACAAAGGATTATTTTCCTAAATCACATGTGCATCCATCACAATGAAACCAACAGAGTAAATGCCAGAAGCCATAGATGGACACAGCCAAGAATTAAGTAAGCAATGTGAGGGATAAAAGGTGGCAGGTCTCCAAATTTACTGCCATTTGCCTTTTTCTCAATTTTGAGAGCACTTACCTCAGAAGAGAGCATTTTAACATGAGGGTAGCAATGTTTAACTTGTTTGCTTTTTATTATTATTTGATGTTGCTTAATGGGCTCCCTCATTTAAATCTTCCACAAATCAAGTGCAAGTCTCCAAAACTCACAGTGGTATGCTGAGCCAAGTTAGCATACACTTGAGCCAAGAGCACAAGTTAGCATACACTTGACAGTAAGTTATATTTTTTCAAGAAAAAGTAAACTTAACAACAACAAAAATCCCAACGTCCAGGCTGTATCTCAAACCAATGAAATCAGAATCTCTGTACTGTCCCAGGCATCAGTACGTTTTAAACTCCCTGAGTTGTTCCAATGGGCATCCACAGCTGAGAATCTAGCCTTAAGGAGAAGCACCCCCCTACACACACACACACACACACACACACACACACACACACACACACACGAAAGCACGAACTACACCTGGGAAACAGGACGCCCAAGACCTTGCCCCATTCCTTCTACTGCTTGCTATCGGACTTCACAAGACCTCAGTATTCCCATCTGGCCAACGAAAGACTACAGATAGTGAGAAATAAGGTTGTTCTGGGTCTAAGATTCTACGACTGTGTTATTTCCACTCCGGTCTAGGCACTGCACTGATACTGATGACACAGAAGCCCACTCTATGCTCTTCAAGAACTCACATTTACTATGGGACAGACACATGCAGTGATTATCAGACACAGTGGAGAATCAGATACATGAACCAGATACTACGAAAATACAAAGGATGGCCAAATATCCCAGAGAGTCAGAGAAGTCTTTGCAGACAGGCGCGGCTTTGGGAAGCTGAGCTGAATTGATGAGGCTGTCCCAGGATAAGGAGGTAGGGAAGGGGCTTGAGATGGCCAGATACTCGGATGCACATGGCAGAAAACTCAGTTCACAGACATTAATAGTAAAATTGCAGAGGCAAGCTGAAGAGTATAATCCAGTCATTGTTCCCTTACCACGGGCCATAGCAATAATCTGCAGGGTATTCATCGAGATCTGCTCACCACACCCCCCCCCACCCACAAATACTGACTCGGCCAAGAATCAGACTCAAAAGAATCACTTCCCTTTCTCAGGCAGTAGCACGTGCACAAACACACAAGCTTTCCCCTGCCTCCACCCACCACCAACCGTGCTGCAGCTACCAGCCTCCTGATTCTGATGCAAGCACCCAAAAATGGGCCATCAAAGTCAACAATGTCTCTCTGTCCAGGGCAGAAGGTGAGAACTTCCGCTCTGTGGGGAGTTTCAAAGAAATTCCCACATTCTTCAGTATAACACAAATTTGCGTTTGAATCCAAACTGTGACACTTTTTAACTACGTGACCTTGGGCATGTTAATTAACCATTCGAAACCTCAGTATCTTCATCTAGACAATGGGATGATATAGATACCACCTCACAGAGTCATCATGCAGGTTAAAATTAAAAATGCGTGCATACACAACGTCTTGGTCAAGGCTATGAACTGAATAACATCTCCTCAAAATTTATATGGCGAAGCCCTGACCTCTGTGAAATTAATTAAACAAAGATAAACAAAGAGGCCATTAGAGTAGGTGGCTCTAATGTTATAACAGCCTACATAAGCAAACCAAACCCCAAGGGCGTAAATCTCTCAAGGCTAAGAAATGGGAGACCAGTTAGGCATTCCCAAGTAAGACAAAAGCTTAAGCTATGGCCAATCAAATAATTAACTTGCTACTTCCATTTGTTCGCTATAAAAGTCTTTCCCTTATACTTCCTGCCAGTGGAGGGTCCCTAAACATATCCAGTTTGGTGCTGCCCCGTTTGAACCAATTTTTCTTTGAATAAAGTTGTAAAAATATGATATGCCGCAGTTTATCATTTAAAACTCCCAGGATGACAGTATCTGGAAATGGAGCCTTTGGAAGTAATTAGGTCATAAAAGTGGAGTCCTCACAATGGGATTAGTGACCTTGTAAGAAAAGATGTCACGGCCACTCTCTGGTATTTAAGGATATGGCAAGAAGGTGGCCATGGGCCAGCCAGGGAAAAGGTCCTCACCAGGAACCAAATCAGCTGGTTCCTTCATCTTTGACTACCCAGTCTCCACAACTATGCGAAATGAATATTTGCTGTAAAAACCATCCAGCCTATATTTTGTTCTGGCAGTCTAAGCAGATGAAGACAGGATTAGTCTCAAATGATCAGTTTTAGCATGGGAAGAGAGGGAACAAGTTGACAGACTCTTCCCTGGGCCTCTGGAGCACCACCTCTTAGGGCCAAGTCCCCCTAGGGACCAACTGCCATGAGGCCAGCAGGGGGATTTAGGTTCAGGCTTCATTCTTGATATCTTACTGACACAGAGAGGATGCAAAAGAACTTTTCACGGATGTGTTATCTATTGATGCCAAACTTCATCAGAATAATTTAGAATACAGAAGGTATCTCTTAAGAACCTAAAGATCAGCATTTGATTCTTCAGTTTGCACAATGCCCCCTTTGTAGAACCTCTTGTGATTGCTATCATTTAGTTAGTGCCCATTTACTTGGTGCATACTATACGGCAGACACTGGGTTAGGTGTTTCAGAATAAGAAGTGAAGGAGTGACCCCTGCCCTTCAGGAGCTCTTGGATACATTTAATAAGATGAGAATAGGGGGGTGTGGAGGGGGGCAGAGTGTGACACCTTCGTTCCCACCCTGCCCATGGGAATGGAAGGCCTCCCAAAGTTAAATAATTCAAAAGATCCACCCATAAGTCATACCTTACAGGTACACCTTACAGTCAATCTTTGGGAGTTCAACAACGTGGTCCTAAGTTGTCCACAGTAATCCCCTGACATGTATGAAAGGCTGACATGACCACACTGTATGGGACGAAGAGCAGCCTGGCCATACTCACCATCCGTATCCGTTCATCTTCAAGATTCCTGAGGACAGTGGCAAACTCCTGCAAAGACCTTGCTGGAAAAGAGAAAGTGCCATGAGAGGGACATAGACAAATGGGCCTTTGGGAGCCTTTCCAGGTACAGTTAGTATGTTATGGAATGAAATCCCTTGGCACATGCAGAATCCTAAAGTCAATTGCTTCCCAAGGCTCTCCCCTTATCTTTTCATCATTAACCATCCAGGATGACCCCTGAACGCAGGTTAATTTCACCTGGCACTCTAGCTCAGAAAGGATTTCCTTCAAAAACCTGCCTGTTCCTGACACTACCCAGGACTGATGAGATGCTGGCTGGCTCCCAGACTCTCGGCTGGAAGGGGCAGAGTTCCGCTTAGGAGGTGAAGGATTTCCTGCCCAGGATGTGACCCCTTCAACCTTGGTTGTGGGGCTGCGTCAGAAACCAACCTTTCCTCTGGCACCCGAACTACACCAGTGTAGCTCACAATGGAAGCCACATCTCCGGTTTCTCCCTGGATTCCTCCTCCTGAGTCTTCAAGCCACTTATTAATACAATGCAGTGTGCAACGTGGTGGTCAGACGTAGAGAGTCTCCTTCACCAGAATTATTCCCAAAGGGGACAGGCATTAGGTGCAACAGCCCTGAGGATATTCAGGACAAAGGTGGAGTCTTGGGAAAAGTACCCATGTATTCAGCAGTTACTACAATGATGCATTTTCACTGCTCTCATCTATCGTCCCAACTGCTTTTGCTCATGCTCAGATCGTGGCACTCTGCGTGACAACAGGGGATTCAATAAGCATTTGACAACTTTCTTCAGTTTAACTCTCTCAATGCTTGCTCACTCCATGGAACTAACGAAGACGCCCAATGTAAGAAGAGTCAAGTACAGTGACTAGGCCCTGCCAAAGACAGACATCTTGACTTTGCAAATCATCTGCGCACAGCATGGTAATCAACACTAACCCCACCCTCAGCTTCTGGTTAAGGAATGGGAGAGGAGATGGCGGGATGGGAGGGTGTGGGTCAGTCCATGTGCCATGAAAACAGAAGGATCAGGCCTTTAAGAACTGGGCGGAGAGAGGATTTTAGCTTTGCTCGCCACAGCACGTGGCACCTCAACAGAAACAACAGAAGGTGGCCAGAAGGAACTGTGTTGCGGGAGCCAGCATCAGCAAGCCCCACCACCCTCAGCCCTCAGCCCAGGAGCAGGCAGCAACTGTAGATCAGTCCCAAGCTCAGGCCTGCCCCACTGCCCCGCGCCCCACAACACCCTGGCCCTCTTCTCAGCCAGAGCAGTGCATGGGGGAGGGTGGTCCCAGAACAGATCTCCTCTCGTCCACAGACATCTTGCCAACACCTTGACCACTCTGCCTGAGATGCCAACTCCAGGGTACTCATGCATGATTTTTCTCCAGCACAAGGGGCCTAGTTCGCCACTTGGGATGAACAGGCCCCTTGACCTCCGACCCTCACTTCACTCTGTCCTCACCACTGTTGGTATGGGCTTCTTGATTCGTGACACTTAGACACTTCCTCTCACAGGAAAAAGGCTCAGCAAGGACACAGACAGTTATGGTAAACCGTGACCTTTCTTACACACACGGTTCAGACTTACCTATACACATTTCATCATCTGTTTCTGCATCTCCTATGCACTGGAATTTAAATTCATTTAAGGAATCAGCAAATTTCCTCTTCGCTGAAGATAGATCTAGCAAGAAAGAGAGAAAATATGAATTACGGACATAAACTGATGTTCTCATGTGCTGCACTTTTTAGTCGTTCTACTTCATGCAGCAGCTCGATTTGTTCCTGAGGCAATTTCAAACACAAAAGAATCTAAGTTCCAAAACGCTGAACGGCTGTTTCTAATGTGAAATTGTGATTGGCTTGACAAATTCATACTTGTGTTAACACTGCTTTAACCATTCTGCTTCCAGCTCTAACTCCTCCAGCCACACACTGAGTCTCGTCGTGGACACTGGTCCTGGTGGGAATCCACTTGCCTAAAGAGGTGTCAGGAGGCAGTGTGGGTCAGAGCAGACATCAGCATCCATCATCCCGTGGGTGAGCTCAGCCACGGACCTCCCACATCCCGATATCAGGTAGGGAGCTGGAAGGAAGGGCGAGGCGGGCACAGCCCCCGCCGCCCAGGAGCTCCTGGACTCCTTATTGTGACCCAGGCACAAGTGACGCCAAGTTCTCACAACCCTCGCAGTTCCCCTCACGGGGAGAGTGACTGGCCAGCCTGACCAATTTCCACCTGAACCATTTTCCTGGGTCACCACATTCCCCGCTGCCACAAGAACAAAGCCCTGGCAATGTTTTGAGTTGGGGTTAAAAACACACCCCACATATGTTCTCTGTAAAGAAAGCTCTTGGAAATCCTTGTCAAATTTAAAAAATAAGCTTCCATTTAAGACAGTATCAAAAGCCAATGATCCCTCCTGAACCCTCAGCTTCTGTTAAGGGTATAAAAGCACCCAGGTACCTTTAAGTGGCCTGACAGACACAGCTGCTCAGTCCAAATGCGCTTAACTTAATTCCACAGGCAGCCTTCCTGCACATTAGGCTAATCATTCAAATGACCCTCATAGATGTTTCCCTTATTGAAGGGGAAATGGTATTATGTTCAAATTCCCAGAGGAGGGAAATATGAGGCACAACTGGCAACACGGACTGGCTTTAATGAGATACGGGGAGGAGGCTGGGACAGCTCTGGCTTCACAGACCAACATCACCTAATGGAATAAAAGCATCCTTGTCTTGTTTAGTTCCTGGACCTGTTCCTTCAAGTTAGGGGTCATGGGTGGTTGTTTTTTCCTCCATCTTTTGGTTTTGCTGGTCTCCCTGGTGTACCTGCCAGTGCATCCTGCTCAGTGCATGAATACTGTGTGCACGTGGAGGGCAGTACATAAACTCCACCACCGGTGTGCAGCTCGCCAATCCCAGAGCTTATTCCAAGCGCTAGAAGTGAGTACAAGAGGCTGGCTGAGCAGTCGGGCTCTTCTCAGGTCTGGGGCTCAGGCTTTGACCACCTGGACAGCAGGAGCTCCTGCTGCGAGACTGCCCTCCCATGGGCTCCGGTGACACAAATCCCAAGACAGCTGCGGCTTGTGCAAGGAAGACCCTCAGCTCTACACCAAAAGAAGACAACACTTGGAGAAGGAGAACACAGAAGCCAACTGCCAATAGTCTCCAGTGTCTCCCTGGTCCAGTCACTTTAATGGAATGGTCTTTGGCAAAAAGTGCAGAGATGCCAGCAGAGGAATCGGGCATCTGTTAAACCTGGCAGACCCAAGCTGAGGATATCCCTAAGAACGCCAATCACTCCCTGGCAAGTCAGGAAAGAAACAGATGCATCTGAAAGTCAGAACGCTGTGGGGAGCAAAGACACGAGGCCACAGGCAGGCAGGATGAGAAAAAGGCAGAATCATCTTTCAGAACAGAAGACAAAGCCCCCCAGGAAGGCCGAAGAGTATCATGCCAAGAACGTGGACATGGCTGTGCTCAGTCGCACCGTAATTAGAATGTTCTTCAGAACAGAATTCACAAAGAAAGGCCTGCGCAAAGAGTAAGAACAGAATAGCTTCTCTATCCACCTAACAATCCTCTGTGCCTCCCCAGGAGGCAAGAAAAACTCAAACTGGAGAAGCATCTAAACAAAGTGGAAATAAGCCGAAATGTAAGCCAGGCTTGGGAAACCTCCCAACACGCACCTGAGAAGCTGTGCCGTCAGGGGCAGCTACCAATGAGGATCAAGGAGCAGCTAATAATGCACAACAGGGCCTTTGTGGGGCCTTTTTCACAGGAGGACCCATCTAAGCTATAGCAGGGCCTGTTAGCTTCTGACCAGAAAGTAACCTTATTTCATTGTCGACTGATACACAGCGACACCCTGCCACGACACAAACCTGAGAAGCCGCGTGGGACACCCACAGAGGACGCGTCTCTCGCTGATGGAAGAATTAGGTAATGAGTACTACTCCAGAGGCAATACTGGTTACAGACCAGTGAGCACAGTTAGGTAGACTAAAAAAATCCCAATTACTGGAATCTGAAAAGGAAGTCACCATTGGGCCTGAAGGATTTGTGCCTAAGAGACAAATCTTTCGGTCAAAGTGCAGGGAAACACCTGGTGTTTTGTTTATTCAGCATACTCCCTAGTCTTTGCAACAGCAGCTCAAGCTTTCTTTGGAGAATCTCCCCTTGAGGCTTTCTTGCTCGGGGTCCTAGTTGTAGGCTGATCAGCCTCTTGCCCTCACCCCAATCTTACCTAGCCCCTGGGCTCGAATTTCAGCTCCACTATTTCCTAGACAGGTAACTAACTCTGGGCTAGGCCTAACTTCATAGTCCCTTATCTGACAGAAGCTGTCGGCCCCACCTAACCCACCAGCTTATCAGGAGCCCCAGGGAGGCACACTGCACTGGCACTCTGTATGGCGTAAGCTTCAGTTCTAGGCAAGGCTGGGCTATTGTTCCCTACTAAGCGAATCGTGCAATGACAGAACCCAGGGAAGCGAAGCCTGACTACATGATGTTGAGAACTCAGGTAAGTTAAAAGAGTGACCTAACAGCAAAGAGCTCTAAGGTGGGGATCTGGGTCTCTCTAAGCTCATGCGTGCTAAGATCTTTGTAGCACATATACACCATGGCTACATATACACCATGATGCCTCACCCTGTTAACATAAAACCCCTACTGTTACTGGGGACAACAGAGAGGACACCAAAAAGAACACCTAAAACACAGTGCTTCTTGTCTACAACCCAGAACGACTGATGGCATCTTATGCAGATGATCACCTTTGACATGTAGCTGCAGAGAGATTTATTTCTGGAGACTTCACTCTGAGGCAACAAGAATCTAACGTGCACATTCCAGTAAGAAGAGCAGAGAAGCAAGAGAGGCCGGTACTGATGTTGAGTGCATGCCAAGCTTCATGACACCCTGCTCATAGAACCCCAGTGTTTCATGTTCAGTCCAAGATACAGCGAGGCACAAAAGTCAGTAATATTTACTCTGCAGAAAGATCTGTTGCTAGAAAGGCAGAATGCTGGCCAGAGCAGAGAGAAGTTGTAACTTGCAGCTGCTGGGGAGGACAAGTATTTGCCTTATAGAATTGAGTTGCCTCCACCTCAGTGAGACCAGGCAGCTAAGGGACACAGAAGCAGCTAGAAGTCCGGGCCTTGAAAGACAGCTCCCAAAGATGTCTACTTACTAGGGGACCAGAGAGAAGAGCCCTTCTCATCCTGGAGAAGCCATGCTCTCTGCCTCTGCAGTTACTAACCTGCACAGTTTTAAGACAATTTAACCTAACTATAATTCTTTTTTCAGTAAAAGAAGGTTGATAATTTTTTAAGTTAGGATCTACCTTAATTTACACAAGTTTTACCATTAGTACCATAAGTCAAGCCATTTCCATTTTCCCCTTGGGTAAAACTTAATATACAGGCGCACACACAAATACATAATGTGTACACACACATAATGAAGGACTCAAGGTAATTGTAGAATTCTATTTCTTTCAGGGCATCTGTCACCTTTCTTTGACCTCCAGTTACCAGAACTGTATATAAGTACCCATAAAATTTTTGCTCCTCAATCACATCTCCCAGGATTTGGAAACGGATTACCGTTAATGAAGTCCAACTGCCACGGTAAGTATTTGTGACAAGACTGGCCTCTTGGCTGCTTAAAGTGCAAACACCAAAGTCCCCAGGCCTACCTAACCTCTCCCTTCTCTGAAAACCAATTACACTTACTCTCTATGCCTGACTGCCTTGTATTTGGAATGATTCCAGAACTATGCATGAGTGGCTCCCTGGCAAATGCATAGTAAGTGCCTAAGACAAGGCTGAACAAGGTGGCCCTTAAGACAGGCTGGACTGATCTGGCCGGGCACAGCAACAGAAAAGGTGTCTTACAGATGGAACATGCGAGATCCCCAATTGAGAGGACCCACAGGTGGGTATGAGTTCCCCAAATAAGAGGGTTGACAGCTGGACATGAGTCCTCAGGATGGCAGCTTTGCCCACAACTCACATTCTCAGGTAAACTTCCCATTCTCCAAATCAAACTCTCTCTCCTCTCCTACGCTCCAACTAAGGGCCTCTTCCTGTGTCACCAGTTTGGCAAAGGGCACCACCATCTGTCCTGCCACACAAGTCAAAGTCACACACCCACGTGTCATCCCTGGCAGCACAGTGTCCTTCCCAAGTGTGTCCGTTTCACCTCCTAAGCATGTCTGTTCTATACACTCCTCCCCGTCACCATTCACAAACGTCTACATCAAATGCCCCCATTTTCCTGGGTAACTACAAATGCCTCTGCTCTGGACCCCACACTCAATTTCGTCCCTCCAATCAGTTCTCTCTCCAGTCATCACAACTCCAATAGTGAATCCTGCAATGGGTTCCCAGAGTTCTAAAACCCAAGACCAAAGTCTTTCCCCAAATCTTGCAAATCCTTCCCAGCCTTGCAAGGCCTGGGCCCCCAACTTCCTCTCTGGGTTCTGCCAGTTCCTGGAACTCCCTACTCATCCCTGCAGCCCTCAACTGAAAAGTTTAGTCCTCCAAGAAGCCTTCCCTGACCTCTGTAACCAGACCAAACCCCACCCTACCTTCACCCTAAGTCCTATGCACCTGTTTCTGCATAGTAATTTTATATTGTTCAGGTGACTCTGCAATTAGTATCTCCCCAACTAGTAAATTCCTTCAGGGTGAGGATCCTATCACTTCATGCTCACCAGGACAACCTCAGAACCTAGCACATCACCTGGCTGAAAGCAGGCATCACAGGAAGAACAAAGGGGGAGGGGAAGTTGGACACTCCACTAGTTCCCTGCACTCATCAAAGGTGAAATTCTCAGTTGTATACTTCGCAAGTGAAAATAAGATTAGATACATAATAGGATAAACGTCAAACTTCGTTAAGCTGGCCTGAAGTTTGCATATATAGGAATATGCTTACTTAACATAGAACCACCTCCCCTCATCTTCTCTGTTGAAGAAGATTCCCACAGAGCTGCAGAACCACCAGCAAGGACATGAAGCAAAACCTTCTCTAACCCAAGAGACCAGGAACAATGAGCTACAAACATGCCAGGTGTGGGCCACAGCCATGTGTGCCCTTTCAGCCCCAGCCTTTCCCCAAGCCTGGAGCTAAAACAGATGAAGGAAGGGTTCCGGAGACTCTTCTCTCCTTCCCCATACCTGGGCAAGTGGAAAACACATCCAATCAGAAACTGCCTGGGGAGAGGCATTTCCCAGTCGGCACTTCCTAGTGCCATTGCTTAATTATAAGAAAACCAACCATGTTCCTTTGTGAGGTACCATTCTACAGCCTGAAACCCTGCACTTCAGGAGCAAAAAGAGAGATGGTGTTCAAATCTTACAGTAGAACAAAACACACTCACAGCATTCATCTAGTTTCTGTGATGCAGTCTTACCTATGGCCACTAGGTGGCGGTGGACAATATCAGAGAAGAGGTGTTAATAACCCAAGGAGAAATGACAAAGCCTGACAAATGGTGCTGGGCACAGACCATGCCCTGCTGATGAAGACACCCACCCAAGAAGGGAAATGTCCAGTAGACACTCAATCAGCAATGCGGGGAGAAGCGCTGGCCTCCACGGGGGAAGAAATGCCCCAAAACATGCAGAGGACCTGCGTTCTTCTTATCCATTCAAGTCTGAGACATGGAGGGGAAGGGCTAGAGGGATGAAATCACCACCAGTATGTCTCTTCCATTTTTCCAATCTGGTTGGATCAGACTCAGAAAACCACTCATGTCACTAAAGGATGATATGCCCACCAGCCACATCAACCACCACATGTCACATCATGTGCATTCTGATGATACATTTGCATGCTTTTCCTGAGGCCATTTCCCTAAAGTTCTGTTACCTAAATGAGGACATAGCCAACCCTGACTCTGGAGAATTTGTTTCTCCAACCAGAGCACTAAGGCTAATGAAATTCTCGGAGTTATTTTAAAAATGAAATTCTGGGGCGCTTGGGTGACTCAGTTGATTGAGCACCCAACTCTTGATTTAGGTTCAGGTCATAGTCTCACAGTCATGGGATCAAGCCCTAGTTGGGCTCTGTGCTGGGTGTGGACCCTGCTTAAGATTCTCTCTCCCTCTCCCTGTGGACCTTCCCCACTCCCACCCCCTTGCATGCATGAACACGCTGCTCTCTCAAAATAAAGTAAAATAAAATAAAAATGAAATTCAATAGAAGGAAAGGGGCTTCACCACTTCCTAGACAATATTTCCAATTCCATTTACATGGAAACATCCTTTTTAGATTAAATATGGCGCTCCAACCTCGCCTTCACCTCCATCACAGTAACTGTAAATACATGATGCCTTCACTTACTGGGCACTTACTATATGTACCTACTGAGTACTTTAACTCATTTCATCCTTACAATAATCCTACAGGTAGGAATTATGAGTCCCATTTTGCAGATGGGGCAACAGATTCAGAGATTAAATCATGTGCCATGGTCACATAGCTAACGTGTGGTAGTGTGAGAAACCTGGTCCTTCTGACTCCTAAACTCTCAGCTACAATACTCCAAGGTGTAACTGACTCTAATATTTGAGAATCTGGTATCAGTGTATTCAAATTCTAAAAGTGATACATATACATTCCATACGCTTTAGGAGACTGCAAGTTAGAAGGACCTCATCTGTGAACAGATGTGCCTGTGCTTTCAGTCACTGCAATCAACCCCAGTCTAGAACAGATGACTCTCCCTCTGACTTAACATCACACAGTCAGTAGGAGCCTAACACTACACTGGGTCACAGTGCCTACCTCATTCACCTCGTCTCATCACGTAGGCATTTTATCATTTCACATCATCCCAAGAAGGGTGAATACGGTAAAATGTTTTTGAGACAGAGACCACATTCACTTAACTTTTATTACAGTATACTGTTATAATTGCTCTGTTGTACTTTTAATTATTGTTGCAAACATCTCACTGTGCCTAATCTATAAATCTAACTTGATCATTAGTATGTATGTGCAGTTTAAGTGCAGAAAATAAAAACAGTCTATATAGGTTTCTGCACTATCTGTGGTTTCAGACATCCACTGGGATCTTGGAACATACCCGCCGTTGGGGGAGGGGGATGTGGGAGAAGGACGGCTGTACATGAACTTGCAAATTAAGGGAGAACATGCTACAGCAGTCAGAGTAGGGGGGAAAAAACAGCTACAGATGTGCAATCAGGCTATTACTCCAGGTGGGGCCATTGGAGGAATCCTCCCAGGAAAAAAGAACAGGGAGTAGCTTTTGAAGACAGCCTTAAAAGTTCATGAGTCCAGTATTATTTAGAAATGAAAGGAGGTACACGGCACAGTAAGCAGGCATGGGAAGGTATTCTAGAAGTAGCAACAGGAAGCAAAGAGGACCCAGGGAAACACAGCAGGTAGTTCAGCCTCATGGACAGAAGCTAAGACTAGGAAGAGAGATTAGAATCCAAACATGGAAGGACTGGAACGCCAAGCTAAGGAATTCAGACTTCATCCCTCAAGAAATGGAAACCATATTTTTATAAAGAGAGACAAGGTCAACAAACATTGGTTACAACTTTCATTGAGGAGCTGGCCCAGAACTCAGCTTTGGGACCTCTACTCTGACTTCCCATCCTGCTTCACTGCCAAGAGTGTACAACCACAGTCAAGGGGCTTTCTCCTTAGGGAATGACTAGGTGACAGATGACACCTCTCAACCATGACATTGGGTGCACAGACCACTGGGCATTCAGAAGATAAGGAGAGAATGAGGGATTCAGAGGAACTCTACTCCCTACCAAAAACTCCAAGTTGAGAACTGATTGTGACTCATCAGTAGCATCATCACCATATACATGTAATTACATACAACGATGTATACAAACACATTTGTATTTCTGAAGTGCTACATGAGCTACTAGGAGCATCGAGTTTAAGTACTACCACTTGATCTTGTACAAAGAAATTTCAGACCAGTTTAATGTCATATAACAGGCACTTAATAAACATCTGCTAATCAAGGACCAGTATGTTAAATGATTAAGTCAGCATTAGACCTAGGATAAAAAGTCAAGCCCCAAAGAGCCCAGCCTCAAATGTGAATCCCTCAGCCCTGACACAAAGCAGAACAAGGACACAGAGGTACTGGATTCAGAACAATTATGTTCACATAAAGCCCCAAGACCTTCCAAGACAGCAGGTCAGCACAGGAAAAAATCCCTCAAGGAAAACAATGGTGATTTGCTTGGTTAAACAAAGAAACCCATTTTAAGAGAGACTGATCAAGTGTAAGAGCAAAAAAGAAAGGGTATTTCCATAGACTTCAAATATAAATGTCTCACACACACTCTGTCTCTCTGTCACACACACACACACACACACACACACACACACACACAGAGTAGGGCAATTCACAAGAGTATGAAGTGCATGGAATCCACAAACATGGATTCAAACCCTGGATGTGCCTATTACCAGCTCTATGATGGCATAAATTACTCAACCTTTCTGACAGTTGATGTCACTATGAGGGGAACAAGTACCTGACAGGGCTGCTGTGGGAATTAAAAATGAAGGGAAGAGGGGCGCCTGGGTGGCGCAGTCGGTTAAGCGTCCGACTTCAGCCAGGTCACGATCTCGCGGTCCGTGAGTTCGAGCCCCGCGTCAGGCTCTGGGCTGATGGCTCAGAGCCTGGAGCCTGTTTCTGATTCTGTGTCTCCCTCTCTCTCTGCCCCTCCCCCGTTCATGCTCTGTCTCTCTCTGTCCCAAAAATAAATAAACGTTGAAAAAAAAAAATTAAAAAAAAAAAAAAAAAATGAAGGGAAGGGGCGCCCGGGTGGCTCAGTTGGCTGAGCATCCGACTTCAGTTCAGGTCATGATCTCACAGCTCGTGGGTTCAAGCCCCATGTCAGGCTCTGTGCTGACAGCTCAGAGCCTGGAGCCTGCTTCAGATTCTGTGTCTCCCTCTCTCTCTGCCCCTCCCCCACTCGTGCCATGTCTCTGTCTCTCAAAAATAAACATTAAATTTTTTTTTTTTTAAATGAAGGAAAAACAACATTCGAAGAGCAGAGCACAGGGTTGCCCTTGGATGCTGGTTCTTTCCTCCCCACAAGTACAGGCTGAGCACAGGTTAGAGACAAGGGGATCAACAAAAGGAGCATCTTAGTTAGCTAAAGAATTAAGGAATTTTTGCCTCATTAGTTCATCAAATACAGGCATCCCTTGTTTTTCTAAAGTTCGAGTTATGCCACTTCACTTTAACAACCTATCGACATCCGTCCTTACTTTCACTAACCAAAAGAAATCCAGAGAGATTTTTCGCTTCTCCATGGAAAGCGAAAATAGCACTCAGTGTTTGTTTTGCAGTGAGCTGTGCGCGTGGAGCACTAGAGTGGCCACAGCTTTGAACTGTGTCTGTGAGCTTCTGCACCTCATCTTGGTTTATTTTGTGCACCATTAACAAGATGTGTCCTGAAGTATCAGAAAAGCGTTAAGAGAGGTTATTTTGGGGGCCTTGGGGATGCACGAGAGTTTTCCCACCTAAGTTAATAGTAACTGCTTCTTCATTTTATCCTATTTTAGCTTAGGAAAGGTTTCACAGGAACACTCTACTGTGGGTAGTGCAGTAAACCTGTCACCTCCTCCTAATGATCAGGCTACTAAAAATACATTGGAGTCCTTAAAGGTGTTCCTCAGATGCTTAGAAAAGTCTAACATACCTACCAAATTAAAATTTCTTTTTATCTGCTGCAGACAAAAGGAAAGAAAAAAAACCTGGACTAGAGCATGCTGTATTTTATCTGAACAGTAACTCAAGGTGGTGTGCAGGGCTTCCTGCAAAATTTACTAAGCTCAAGAGGTACCTCTTAAATGCACTGAGGCTAAGAGTGGTATCCTGAAACCCTTCTTTTCCACTGAGTGAGGGAGGAGGCCAGTACCAGGTAGAACGGAATCAGAATGCTAACAGGACAGCCACGATAAGTGGGCTTTACAGGGTGCACAGGCCTGAAGTGCCTGGCTTCCTGAGAAGGTGCCCAGAACGAACTGCATTGCAGGAGCCAGTGTGAGCATGCCCCATCACTCTCGGGCCTCAGCCCAGAACAGTTGCTCAGGCAGCAACTACAGAGCAGGTCACAATAGAACTTAAGGACCAGAGGGTCCAGATGGTGCAGAGCTAGAACTCAGGCAGAGAACGCTGAGCTTCCTCAAGCTCAACACCACTGCATTACTATTATGCTCAACACAGAGCTGACGAACCGTCTGAGGGAGGGCAACTGATTCTGGCTTGGGCCTCAAGACTTATTAGCTTTTGCTTCTACAATGTCCTACCATCTTAGAGGAAAGCTTCTCAGACTTTAACGTGCACTCTAAGACAGAGTGATCTTGTTAAAATGCTGAGTGTGATTCAGTAGGCCTGGGAGTCTGCATTTTGAACATGTTTCCAGGTGATACCGACGTTGCTGGTCCAGGCTCCATACTCTATGAGGCAAGGATGGGGATTTCCACGAGAAACCCTAAAAGTAAACAACACGGTGTCTTTCTAACTTCCAGCCCAGCACCTAGAATATCCAGGACCTCAGTACATACTGCAAGAAAGGATTCCTTGAAAGGACTTCAACTGTTGCACAAAACAAAGAGATGCTAGGATAAAAGTCAGAAATGGGCTGCGTCCTTGTTCACCCAGGAACAACGCATATGAACCTCAGGAAGGTAAATTAACACCTTAGCCTTAAAGAACTCATTTGAAAACCAGAAGGATGACCAGTCATCTTTAAGGCCCCTTCTAGCTTTAAAAAATTCCAGCTCTGAAATTCCACCCCAACTCTTTTTTCTGTGCCTTTAAAAAATTATTTTAATGGCCAGGGTATACACTGGCTCTCTCTACAGGGAGGCACACCTCTGTCATTCTCAGATCACAGTTTCCAAAACTCCAGTGGAGAGAACACAGACTCTGTTAGTCTCAGCAAATAACCATAGCAACTAATACCCCCAAATAAAATGATGTCTTCACAATGATGTGCTGGCTCAATTAGATTAAGAGGGTGACGTGTACCATCTCAAAATTTATGGTCGTAAACTTAGAGCAAAAGCCAGACTTTCTTGGAAGAGGTTTTTAAGAAAAAAAAGGGGGGGGGGGTGGTGAGGGGTGTCTTGCCAATAAAACGAAAGAAGGACAGGGAGCCAGAAAAACGGAGATGAGAACTGGACCAGAGCTGCCCTGCCAGTCCAGGTCCACAGAGACGAGGCCCAGGCACCCACGTGGGAATCCAGAACTTGGACAGATCTGAGTGCCACCACTTCCGCCAGGTTATTGAGAACGGCACTGTGTCCTCTTTCTGTGCCTTTCTTCATGCATATAATAAAAGGAGAATAAATACTGCCACCTTGGAAAAGAGTGATCTACCAAAGGGGCTGTGAGGCTTTTTAATGAAAAAGGAGAGACCTGCAAAATGGTTAATCTGGGTTGATAATGGATTTCCAAGCCCAATTCCCCACAGGTCATCCGGGATTCAGATGCTCCTGTTCCAAGGTCTTGAGATTAGAACTGGAATCGTGAAGGGAAAACCCAGGTCTGCCCCTTCCAGGGTCTGCAATCACAGTTGCTCTGAACACATTCATGCAGCAAGAGTCTCACTTGAAAAGCAAGAAAAGGGAAGCCAAGGCCCGTCACTTCCCTATAACCCCTGATCCTTTTCTAGCAAAGGACAAAAAGAGAAAAAGCAAACCAAAACCCCAGCCCAAAGAATCAGGGCTTGACTTGCATTCAAATGTAAACAACTTCTGTTACTAAGAAAGCCCCACAGCAGAACCTGGAGAAAATGCCCAAGTTCAGATCCACCTCTGGCTGCTCTCATCAACAGCTGAGATGAATTTGAGGGTAGTCAAGGCAAGACAAGGCACTGGGAGTAAAGAGAGGCCTTCCACCAGCCAAGTAAGCCTCAGATAAAGGGTAAGAATAATGAGTCAACTCAAAATCCCACCTCAGCCATCTAGAAGGCCTCTGTACTCTTTTCCACCTGCCTGAAATGGAGGTGAGCGGGGGAGGAAAGCTGCCTCCAGGGATTTCTGTGAGTAAAGAGATGATGCTCGGAAGTGCTCAGCAGCAGGCCTGCAGCCAGCACTCAAAAAACAATAGATATTAATAGTAGACAGTATTACCCAAGAACGTACTAACCAAAATGTCAGCCTGACTTATTTCTGTATAAAAATCAGACGACAGTCACTTGGCCTCCTACCACCTATGTTTACGCCGCCCTCATCCTGCTGACCTCCAAGCATTATGATGATCTAAATGGAACCCAGCTAATGACCGGGCACAGCTCACTCTTGCCCACTAATACCACAGGGAGCCGTGCAGCAGTTCCCCAGCGCCGAAGATCCATTTGAAAAGGAAAATTTGCCTGTCTCCCTGCGGATTAAATTAACATTTCCTGAAGAAAAAAAAAGAAAACAAAAGCACACAGCGTTTCTGAACAGAGCCACACCTAGTAACATCCCCCAAAATTAGTTTCACTTTCTTTTATCCTACGTTCAATGAGCCACATTCCTGCTGCACCTGGCCGAGGCTGTGCTCCCGGGACCAGGCAGCGAGGTACAGGTGGGCAACAATTGCCCGCCACACAGGTTCCCAAGAAAAGTCCAGGTTCCCTGCCATGCTACCTCCTTACCTAACACTGTCTCCTCCCCAGCTCTGCCCAGTCAGATAAGAAATTGTGCTTCAGGGGCACTTGGGTGGCTCAGTAGGTTGAGTAACCGACTTCAGCTCAGGTCATGAGCTCGGGGTTCACGATTCTGAGTCCCGTATCAGGCTCGCTGCTGTCTGCACGGAGCCCACTTTGGATCCTCTGTACCCCTCTCTCTGCCCCACCCCCACCTCGCACGGGTGCACAAGTTCGCTCTCTCTCACTCTCTCTCTCAAAAATAAACATTAAAAATTACTAAAAAGAAAGAAAAAAAGAAAAAAGAAATCGTGCTTCAGGTAGTTCTCAGAGAACCCTCTTAACTCCATACCATCACAGGACTTGACAGACCAAGATTAGTGTTTCTCCAATATACTGAGCATCACCTGTCGTAGACTTGCCTCAGGAGCACACCCCAGCCACCTCAAATTTGGGGGGCTGGGGTCCAGGAATCTAGGCTCGCAGGGGTTTTTTTCGCATGATGAAGTTAGAGAACGGCTATCATCTAAACCCTCAGAACATCTAGCATGAGGCACCAATAATGGAACCTCTCCTGATTACAAAGGTTGAGCTGCAAGGAGCAAGCCTGAACTTCCAGTTCCTGACAACAGGCTTACAAATGTTCCCAAAGCAGGCAATTAAGCCCTATAGAGGAAGAAATCTAAGTGACAGTAGAGGTGAGAGGAGGTAACACCAGAGTTCAATTAAAAAAAAAAATCACAAATTCTGAACCCTTAGCCTCTTTCCAAAAAAGTTCTCAATCATGTCTCTTATTCCACAAGCATCTAGGAAGGCAGCTCTGTTTAAGGCCTGATTTGTACGCCCCTTGCTTATGGCACCGGGAGCTGATGAACGGCCATGGTGATGACTGCCTAGAAACCCATCCGGAAACCATGCTTCCCAAAGAAGTGACAGCTGCCTTCAGCGCCTGGCAAGCCAAGCACTCTTGGCCCACAGGCCTGGGCTGGGGCTGCCAATACAGGACCTGCCCAGTTCATCTTCTCTAAGCCTGCTAACAGTCAACCTGACACAGACCCAAGTGAATCCATGATACAAGGCTCACAGGCGGCTGACAGGACTACCACTTCATGGACACGTAACCCATGTGGTCACACAGGAGCCCACACTCAGAAGGGCCACTTAGCTTAATGCTATCCTACCACCATCTTGACATTAGTTAAAAATGTATCTTTGAACTTATATTTTGTAACTGAAGTCTGGTGGGATAAGCAGAGCTGAGATCTCCAACATGGTGGCAGGCATGTCCACCGGGGTCCCCTGCAGCCCCATATGAGCACATGGTGTTTGCGATGGCCCATGAGCACAGAACTCTTGTGGACCCACAATGTCTGCAAGCTGAGCGAGACTAAAGCCAAGTACCAGCTGAGCATGTTCTGTCTGTAACTGAGTAAGCGGGAACACTGACAGCCCTGAAAGGCCACGTTTTCTTTCCAGACCAAAACCTGCCAAATGCAAAAAGAAGGCATTTGAAGAAACATGAATGACTGAGGGGCCCTGTCTTTCTTACTCATGTTATTTCCCTGGTTAAGTCAGCCACCTAACCCTGACCGTAAAGACACAGCACAGGGAAGGATGGAGCAAAGCCAAAGTCCCTTGCCCTTGTGGTCCTTCCTTACTCATCAGTGAGACAAAGGTAGAAAGTGTTCAAAGAACGTGTATTAAGTCTGGGTGGGGGGGTGGGGGAGTGGGGACAGCTGAACTAGGGCATTTTTCACAGAAATACAACAAGCTATCTTAAAATGTGTATGGAACCACAGAATATTCCAAAGAGCCAAAGTAATCTTGAGTTAGAAAAAAGCTGGTGGCATCGTGCTCTAATTTCAAACTATAATACAAAGCTATTATAATTAAAACAGTATGGTATTGGTATTAAAACAGATGCACAGATCAATGGAACAGAAGAGAGAGCCCAGAAATAAACCCACACTTAGATGGTAGATCAATTTATGCCAAAGCAATGAAAACTATACAAAGGGGGAAAGAGGCTTCAATTAACGGTGTTGGGAAAACTGAACTGCCACATTGAGAATGAAACCAGACCACTACCTTACACTACACACAAAAATTAATTCAAAACAGATTAAATAAGACCTGAAACCAGGCAACTCCTACAAGGAAATCTCCTTCACATCAATCTTGGTAAGGATTCTCTGGTTCTGACACCAAAAGCAAAGGCAAAAAAAGTAAAAATAAAAAAGTGGGACTACATCAAATTAAGAAGTTTCCGTACCACAAAGGAAACCATCAACAAAATGAAAAGGCAACCCACTGAACAGGACACAATATTTGCAAATCATATATGAGGCTAATACCCAAAATATATAAAGTACTCATGTAACAGCAGAAAAAAATCCAATTAAAATGGGCCAGAGGATTTGAAAAGACATTTTTCCAAAGATATGCAGAAGGTCAACAGGTACATGAAAAGGTGCTCAACATCACCAATCACCAGGAAAATGCAAATTAAAACAAGTGTTGGCAAGGATGTGGAAAAAAGAGAACACTTGCACAGTCAGTGGGAATGTAAACATATGCAACCACGATGGAAGACACTATGAAGTTCCTCAAAAAAATAAAAATACAACTACCATAGGATCCAGCAAGTCCACTTCTAAATATTTACCTGAAGGAAAATAACCCCCTAATTTGAAAAGATAAATATATCCCCATATTCACTGCTGCACTGTTTACAACGGCCAACACATGAAAACACCCTAAGTGTCTATCCATGGATGAATGAAGAAAATGAGGTGTGTATATATATATATGGTGGAGTATCACTAGCCCTGAAAAAAAATAAAATCCTGCCATTTGTGACAACATGGATGGACTCTGAGGGCATTACGCTAACGGAAATAATCAAAGAAAGACAAACAACATATTATCTCATTTATACACAGAATCTTAAACAAAACAAAAAAAGGTGGGCGGGGGGACGCCTAGGTGGCTCAGTCAGTTAAGCGTCCAACTTCGGCTCAGGTCATGATCTTGTGGTTTGCAAGGTTGAGCACCACATCGGGCTCTGTGCTGACAGCTCAGAGCCTGGAGCCTGCTTCAGATTCTGTGTCTCCCTCTCTCTCTGCCTCTCCCCCACTTGCACTTGATCTCTTTCTCTCCTGTCTCTCAAAAATAAATAAATGTTAAAAAAAAATATTGAAAAAAGAAGGTCACAGTAAAAAGGAGATTGGTGATTGTTAGAGTCAGGGGTAGGAGTGGGCAAAATAGATGAAGGCAGTCAAAAGGTAAAAATTTCCCATTATAAAATAAGTCATGGGATGCAATGTAACGGTAACTACGTGTAATAATACCGTATTCTAGGGGTGCCTGGGTGGCTTGGCCACTTGAATGTCTGACTGGATCTTGGCTCAAATCACAATCTCATGGATCGTGGGATCAAGCCCCGCATTGGGCTCTGCACAGAGTCTGCTTGGGATTCTCTGCCCCTCCCCTGCTTGCTCTAAGTAAAAATAAACATTAAAAAAAAAGTTTAAAAACATACTGTATTCCATACTTCAAAGTTGCTAAGAGAATAGATTTTATAAGTTCTTAACACAAAGAAAAAAATTGTAACTATGTTTGGTGACAGATGTTAATTAGACTTATTGTGGTGATCATTTCACAATACATACAAATATCAAATCATGGTGTACACCTGAAACCAATAAGTCAATCATACCTCAAAAAAAAAAAAACTATCTGCAAAAAGACATTGACACACAAAGTTGAGTTACCTTGAACAGTGTCTCCAATGTTCTAGTAAAAACAAAATTAATGTGCATCTGAGCTACGTAATATGGATGGCATGATTTCAGTGATTCCACATGCACATCAGTTTATCTTATTCTTACATTAAAAATTGGCACTACACAATACAGTTAAAATTCAGTAAATTTTTTATTTTTTGGGTTTTTTTTTTTTTTTTTACTTCTAACTAATCTCTACACCCAAAGTAGAGCTGGAACCCCAAGATCAAGAGTCATACACCAACTGAGCCAGCCAACTGAGCCAGCCAAGTGCCCCAAATTTTTATTTTTTTAAAAAAGCAAATGAAAACACCACAAATCAACAAAGAGACCATAAAAGAAAGGCTTTATATTGTTAATATCTTTAACAGTTCTTATTTGTGTTTTACGAATAAGGGCCCACAGGATAAGTAGCTAGTCCTGGACATAGGAACACCTGGGATTCCTTTTCTACCCCCATTTACTTTCTCACTTCCTCCACTGATACCCTGAGGAAGACCTTCATTCGTGCTGTATCACCAAGCCCATGCCAGCACCACCTGTGGTCTGGACTCCTAACTGGACTCCAGATGACTTGTAACTCAGCTGGCCCAGGATGGCCTTTCCAAAAAGCAGATCGTGATCTTGTCACTGCCCCCTCCACACCCTCCCAGACTGCAACTCTTCCTTTTCATTTCAGAATCCACCCAAGGCCTACAAAACGTGTCTTATCTGCACACCCTGCTAGCCTCGCCTGCCCTCAGTGCTCCAGCCCCATTGGCCCACTCAGATCCTCTGATGTGAGAGGACCATGCTAGCCACAAAGCCTGGTACAATGTGTTCCTTCCTCCCAGGAGGGAATCCTGTACTCTCGAGCCCTGATCAGAGACCACAGTGTTCCCCCAAGCCTCTCCACCTTTCAGATTCCACTTGAAGGGTCACTTCCTCCAGGAAGTGGCCTTCTCTCATCCTCCACCCACTCCCAGTGGTAAACTCTCACTGCTCTCTAGAATTTCCCTTCCCATCCCTTTACATGATGGCTAATTTCCTTTAATTCTGGTAACTGCTTAATGTGTACTACCTGATGAGATTATAAACACAGGCAGGCAACAGCCAGTGTCTGTTTTATACAGAAAAGGGCACTCATTGCAGTTCTGGCATGTAATATGCCCCAAGTAATGTTTTCAAATCAATAAATGAATACTAATAGGCAGGTGACTCTTTTTTTTTTTTTTTTTTTTTAATTTTTTTTTTCAACGTTTATTTATTTTTGGGACAGAGAGAGACAGAGCATGAACAGGGGAGGGGCAGAGAGAGAGGGAGACACAGAATCGGAAACAGGCTCCAGGCTCCGAGCCATCAGCCCAGAGCCCGACGCGGGGCTCGAACTCCCGGACCGCGAGATCGTGACCTGGCTGAAGTCGGACGCTTAACTGACTGCGCCACCCAGGCGCCCCTAGGCAGGTGACTCTTTTAAGAGTTCAGTCAGGAGAATGACAAACCCTACAGTCCCCTTTTTACAGAGAGGCCTACATCAGGTTCACTGCTGTCAGCACAGAGCCCGCTTCGCGTCCTGTTCCCCTCTCTCTGCCGCTCCCTCACTTGCACTCTCTCTCAAAAATAAGTAAAAACATTAAAAAAAAAAAAATCATTTTGCCTATAGGCAAATGACAAGCAAAGAATTTGCATTTGTATATCTAGACAGCGTATCTAGAATTTTAAATACATAATCTGATGACCAAGTGTGCCAATTAGCATCATGTAAATGCAGAAATCATCCTTTCTAATGCCCTAGGTATCACTAGAGGGAAAAAACCCACACAAAAAAACCTATCTTTTGGGGGAGAGGTTTCTCACTTTGGCATTTGGAATTCACCTGAATCACATCAGTCCAGACTCAACATAATCAGAAATTCCAGGAATCAAATGTGGAAATTAGCTCTGGAAATCAAATTCCCAGATTGGAAATCACAGGAGGTTTAAAAACCACTGTTAGAGGAAGACAGTGTTGAGTAATTTAAGTACCAGGGAAGTGGAAGAAGCACTGACACCAAACCTGAGAAAGCAGAGAAACAAGAAAGAAAAGGAAAACTACGTCCCGTAGACCTGGAAAGTCCCTGGCAACAGGCCTGCAAGAAGGCAGCAGGAAACTGTTCCCAGAGAAAAGAAGGACCGTGGAAAAACCCTAGACCATTGTTGGCTTGGGTCATTAATTATTGTGGCCAGTTTATTCTCATGGCCACTTCCTCCTCTCTCAAGGTGCTCCAGGGGCTGTCAGGAAGAAACCCTGATGTCTCTCGCTCGCTGCAGGAAGGACAGGGTGGACGCGACCGGCGAAAACATGACAAGGGCCACCTCCCACCGCCTCACAGCTTTGTTTAGGCACCTAAAGAAAGAACCCTGTACCTGCGCGCCCTCGCCAGACACTGGAATTCAAAGCCACAGCTGGCCCGCCCTCCCCACAACCAGGTCTGCGGTCTGCTTTCAACCCAAATGCCAGGAGGAGTGAGAAAACCCACCCGTGGGGAGCCTCCAAGCACTGTTGCACCAACTTCAGCATGCCCTCCTGTGGTGGGCTGAAACATGTCCCCTTTCTTATCTGCCTGGACCTCAGAATGTGAGCTTATTTCGAAATGGGGTCTTTGCAGAGGTAATTACTTAAGATTTTGTCATACTGGAATAAAATGGGGCCTAAATCCAAAGACTGGTGTCCTTCTGAGAGGAGGAGGAGAGAACAAAGACACACAGGGAAGGAGGAGGAGGCAGAGACTAGAGTCATCAGCTACAAGCCAAGGAACACCAAGGGCTGCCAGGGCTACCAAAACTACGAAGAGGCAGAGAAAGCTCCTTCCCTAGCAGAGGTGTTATTTTAAGCCACCCAGTTTGTGGCAATTTGTGATGGCAGCCACAGGTGGCTAATATACCTCCTTTCATAGGAAGCCTGAGTTGTTAAGTCACACTGCTACCAAAATCTAAAGCGTTCTGCAACCACACAAAAAGGAATACTTGCTGTTGAGATACTGGACACGGCCTGGCCCTAGCCTCTTTGAGAGCTGCTCTCCACATCCAGGCCATCCAGCTTCTTTCCCAGATCAGCGCCCTCAAAGACCTGCCTCCACCCTGCCGGACCCTGTCGGACCCTGCCAGCACCTGGCTTGCTCCAGGGAACCCTTCCCAGTGCGGCTTCCCACATGCTGCCCCCCTCGCCCCTACACCAGTCCAAGCTGGCCCCACTGTGCTCTGAGTTACCTGGCTCTCCCCCCTCCAGGCACTTTCCACACTTGCTCAGTATAGGCAGAGACCAGGTCAGTCCCATACCCCATCACAGCCCACGGAGGACCACAGCTCAGCACGAGGAGCAGCTCAAACAATGCCACTGAGTGCATGAGCATATGTAGGGTTAATGGCATTCACAGACATCCCACATTCTTCCTTACTTGGCCCAGATAGTAACGGTCTTCTGCGTGACTTCTCACAGTTTAATTATACTCATGTTAAAGCATGTCCCACACTATACAGATCACTCATCGATTCCGTTATTCGTTTTAAAAAAACAAAACAAAACTCTATGTTGACTACCCATGTGCCTGATATACTTATCAGTGAGGAGACAAAGGTAAGCAAAAGGCAGACCAAGCACGTATCTTCACAGCATTACAGTGAAGGGCATCAGTCGTTAATAACCTCACATCGAAGCTGAAAAACAATAGGACACTCTTGTTCACAAGCCTGGCTCTTCTGCTAAATTGTTCCCTACTCTGGGTTCCTAGGACCTACAACAGAACCTGCCACATAATAGGCTATCAATAAACGGGGGGGGGGGGGGGGGGGGCAGGGAATGGATAGAAGAAGGGAGGGAGGGCAGGTGAAGAGGTAGATAGGTAGGTAGGTAGGTAGGTAGGCAAGGTATGTGTACATAACAATCAGTCAATAATAGGATAGGTGGGCACATGGATGGATGAATAGACAGAAATATGTATGGATACATTGCCTGGTACCTAACAGGGAGTCAATGGTCACGGACAGATAGAAGGATGAAAGACGATCTAGGGAAAAGAGCACCTGGGATGAGACGTGCACAAAATACAACTTCAAAGCGCAAAAGCTGCCTCCTCTTAAGTGGTACCTCTAGAACAATCACATTTTATCACAAACCAACTAGCTGCCTCCCAGCTGCTGAAACAGTAGCTCAAAATCAATCTGGCATCCACCTCTCCTGTAAACATTTAGTAGAAAATCAGCCTCACCCACACAAATACGCTCTCTCGTTTCCCACCTTTCCCTTACTTGATGT
Organism: Leopardus geoffroyi; assembly: GCF_018350155.1. Classification (NCBI taxonomy): domain Eukaryota; kingdom Metazoa; phylum Chordata; class Mammalia; order Carnivora; family Felidae; genus Leopardus; species Leopardus geoffroyi. The sequence goes on along the minus strand of NC_059326.1, from coordinate 118,481,245 downwards.
AGTGGGGGTTTGAAAAGCGTGCTTTGCTGGTTCTTCTCTACCACAGAGAGTATTTACTGCTCTAAAATGTTGCCTCTTGCCAAAATGCACACCACAGAACGCTACCTAGTTGTGTCATTTTTAATTATTATTTTTGTGCTGCTTCTTTTAGCACCTAAGAGACTTTTCTCTGAGGTAATCGGAGCTGACTCTCAAATTTTCATTGTCATTGATGACGCAGTGGGGGAAGAGGGAGAGGGAAGAGGGAGGGAGGGTTATATCACAAGCTTGAGAGAGGAGAAAAAAAAAAAAAGACCTGGGGGTCCTTCTAGCAGCATACTTAAAGCACCCTGTAATATCTACATAGAACACTGCATGGAACAGTTGCATGGAAGACTCATCCTCGCAATGACAGACAATGTCCCCTTGTACCTCATTTTGGGGTCTGGTTTGTGTCATGGCAGATTCCCTGCATCTCCAGGGTTTCCTTATTGTCACATCAGGAATGAAGTAATTCAGACCCTAAGAGGCCTTTCTTGTCTTTGATTTCCTCTGATGAAGGCAAGAACAACTGTGAGTCTCTGGGAACTCGATCCTTCGTGCTCCCATTTCAGGCCCAACAGTGCTGTGTATCTATTCTGGCAAGGGGTGAATGAACGAACCTTTTCACCTCTCCACTGAGTGCCTCCTATGAGGTGGGGACTATGGGAGGCAATGCAAATACCACACTGAACTAAACTGACAAGAGTCCTTGCACTCACCAGCATGCAACCTGCTTCAGACAGACACTCAAAGACACACACACACAGTCATCATCTCAAATTCCATGGCAAGAACATAAAAGTGCACATGATGACTAGAAAGGAATGCTGTGACAAGGACGAATGCAGCAAACCCCCACCGCCATCCTTGTGAAGCAGCCAGCCACATGCACGGCCGAAGGGTAAAGTGGTTTATCAGCCACAGAGAAAGAAAACACTTGTGACATAGGCATTAAGGAGTCCCCTAATGCTGTGCAGATGGCTTCACAGGTGTATACAGATGTCAGAATTTGTCAATTTGTACAATTTAACATACGCAGTTTTTGTATGCCAATTAAGCAGTTTAAAAAAAAAAAAAATTTCCCCTAAACATGCTACCTACCGTCGTGATCTCCAAGATGAGGAAGGGTCCTGTAGCTACAAACTTAACAAAAATGACCCAGCTACACCCAACGTGCCACCCAACCATATTGCTATCCTTGATCTGCTCACAGCTTCACTCATTCAACAAGGAATTATGTAACACATACTATGGGCCAGGTACTATCCACTTGTGTTCTCCATTATATTGCAAACAAAAAAACCATGCATGACCCAGCCGTCCAAGAACTCGTAACTTCCTACAAATGCGCACACAAGTAGAAAAGACAAGTACTGTCCACACAGTGAGAGAAACTGGAGGCATTCTCACATGAAGTTAATGCTAAGTCTTAAGGATTTTCAACACTGCCATAAACAGCAATTTATCGAAATCTCCCAGTATGCCAGGCCCCGAGTGCTTTAAAGAGATCATTTCGTTCTCCCAAAATCCCTTCGAGGTAAGTACTATTGTTTAAATCCCTTTTACAAATGGGAGAATTGTCAGTAAGTGACAAAACCAACATATGAACCCAGGAACCTGACTCTAGACTCCCACAATTTTAAAATCTAAGCTCCACTACCATAAAGGATAATTTGCCCATCAACTGCCCGAGAAAGCTACTGTGTAGTCAGAAGGATTCTTCCAGTCCAAACTTTGCTGAGCAGACTCTCTGACCCTCCCCAGGAGTACTTCCACCACCTCTAGAGCTCGAACAAGGCAAGTCTGACAAGTGAGGGAGGTCACAGGTTTCAGAGCAGCAAGCCTCTACAAAAGGGACACTGACTCTGACATCTCTCTGTGGCAAGGAAAGGGCTCAGGGTCATGAGACTTCAATGGCACAAGGAAAGACAACAGCTCAGTTCTCTGCCTGCAAGCAAACTGTGCCCGGGCCTTCTGGCTGGTAAACTTTTCTGTTCTGTTGGTCTTCTAAGGCCCAAGTAAGACATACACTTCCAGGGCAAGATCACTATTGTAATGATGACCGAGTCCAGAGGAACAGTGAGTCCTCCTTTGGATCAAACAATCTCTGTACCTTTCCCCATGCGGGACACTCAACCAGGTCACATAAAAATCCAATCCAACTACTGGCAGTTGACAGGAGTCAAAATACTTCACCATTCAAGAATGCATGTAACAAATAGGTAAAATCCCCTGTGGTTGTGAGGCACAGGCATATTTATTAATAGCATGAGTCCCATTATTAAGATCACCTAGGGAAAAATAAAATAGATCTCCTCTGAGACAGCTTCCATAAAGAAACCCAACTCTGAATTTTGTGAGATCCAAGGATGGTTTTCAAAAATCTAGATCCTGCCACCCTGGCTTTGTTTCCCAAGCAAGCCTTTTACCCTGGCCACAAGATTTATTTATAAAGAGGAGTCTGACAATGCCCCTACCGAGGGATGGTCCCATGTCCCCAGAGGACAATGGGTTCTCCTTAAGAATACCAACTAATATCTGTGAACATTCCACAAGTCCTCCAAGGCTAAATAATTCCCATCTGAGTACTGCCTCTTGCAAACTACCTGTGGCTGCTCAGAGCCCCTACCTGGTAAACCATCCCCTAATGCTTCACCCTACTTACCTCACATACAAGGCCCTTTACTCGTTATCATTTCTCTGCACAGCATTACCTGCCTCTTCACAGAAAACCAATAGAAACCTCTAGCACTTATCATTACTTTGTCAAGCTCCAGAGGAAGAACAAGTGGCAAATCCAAACTATTGCGACAGTACAGTTTAACCTCTATCTTTCTGGCCAAAGAGAACCATCTTTCAAGGTTGAGGAGGGGGTGTGTGCCTATGTACAACAAACCCTACAAATACAGAAACCCTATGAATGATCCGCCATGACTCAGGCAAATCTCCTCCTATTTCTGGACCTCAGTCAGATGAAGAACGGAGAAGGACTTGCCGCTGCTGCAGAGAGGTCTGGGAATCAGGTACACATGGTGGTGACAGAGGCCAGGACTGGAGAGATCAGTAACACAGAGAGACAGATCATTTTGTCTGGGAGGTTAAAGATTGCCAGAAATCTCATCAAGATCCACAGGACACAGAGGATGAGCTAGGAAGGGACTCTCAGAAGGAGCAAAGGAAGCCTGGAGAGCATCCTGTCAATGAAGGAAAAAGAGGACTCTCGAGAAAGGAGAGGAATGCTAAGAAGAATCTGGTTTAATTAACTAGGTTGTCCCAGGGACCTCTGAGACATCAGGTACAAGAAAGAACTAGGGGGCAAGAGCCAGACTTCCAGGCTTTTGGTGCATAAAGCAACAGAGGCAGTAAATACAGAATATTCTTCTAAGAAGCTTAGCTATAAAGAGGCATCTGCACATGATGGCACATAATAGGACAAGTACAAAGTGAAGTTTTGTTGGGATTGCTTCCCCCTCCCCCCGTTGTTTTAAAGATAATAAAGACTTTAGCATGTTTGCAGACAAAGAGGAAAACATCCTACTGATCGAGTAGTCTAAAGCTGCCCAGTTGGGGGGGCGGGGGGGGGGGGGACTCTGGAAAAAGCATCCAAAGGCAGGAGGGCTATGCCTAAGAGGAAGAACATTAAGAGGGCCAGTGGGTGGGCCTTGGGGAGGAGGGGGACTGCTTGCTCTACTGAGTAACTGACTGTATTAGTTACAGGGACAGCTCCTTTTTCTCTCCACCCACATAGTACAGGATATTCAAAAACCACAGGGTAGGTAATATTTGACTATGGACACACACCTTCCCAAGCATCCTTCATCTCTGTGGAAGACAAGCCAATGCACACGTGAGTGCTTTGGGAGGAGAGAGACAAAAAGTGCAACTGCCACTGCTCCATCTGTTCTCAAGTCCTGTGGTTTTCATTACTGGTTTTGGCTGTGTGTGTGTTTAGTATGGTAGCCTGTGTCACTCAACGGTGAGGAATACTAGAGCGATGACAAAGCCCAACCTACTTCACCATGAAAACCTACTTGAATTGCTTTAGTTAAGGTGAAAATTACCCTATCTTCTCAATGGTTTGAATCTTTAAAAACTTATTTTCTAAAACTGCAGACCTCTATTCCCATCCGTTTGCCCCCTTTTAAGCTGTAGTTTGTGGCTCAGAAAACATGATGATAAAACCTTTTTTTGTTTTCCGGATCAAGTTGGAGGTTGGGATGGAACTGTCATGGAACTGATAAACACCACAGCAGAGACAGTCAGAGATCAACTAGATCACTACCTCCGGTTTATAAAGAATTTAGGGCAAAGGCCTGGAAACCAAACAGGAACTAAAGACAAACTGCATGACCCATGAGTCAGAAGTCCATTGGTTAATTCCTACAAGCCATGCCTGGACTACCAACGCTGAGGGAGCAGGTCCCTCTTCTAAAGAGCTTCGAGTCTTGTAGCCTGCTCCAGAAAAACTGAATGCAAGGAAATCAGGCAAAGAATCTTACGTTAGGACTCAGATGTTCAAAACTAAAGTAATTTTTTGTCCAAAAGAATTTATTGTAGGCAGGCTTGTTACACCTGGGCAGCATGTACACCCTCTAAAGAGAGACTTACACACAACTGCTCTCTACCAAATACGTTACATCAAATGAGAAGCATTTGTCTTTTACTGGTGAACCAAGGCCTGAGAGTTGCCTATAGTGAAGGTGTGATCACAGACAATACAGAAAAATACAGAGAGGGTAAAGACGGGAAGCATAATTGGGAAAACCACAAGGCCACACATGATATTTACTTCCAACAAGCTTTAACTTTGTTCAAGGTTCTGAGGTCTCAAATTTAAAAGACCCCAGGGAGAGAGATCGCCACTGTTACATCAGAATGCTGACCAACAGCTCAAGAAGTAGCTGATTCACAGTCGAGGTAAAATCAAATCTAGTGTCTACAAGAACTTACAGTTTAAGTAAGGTGGCTGAAGTCAATGTTTCACAGCATAAATAATCCCAGGCCTCACTTCAAGCAGAAATCCCTTCTCCAACTGAAGTTCAATATTTTTCTCTCCCAAGTCACTCCCCTTCACCAATTAAAATTGTCCCACCTCCAGACACTGACATTCAGTTGGGCTGAACAACTTTACCAGGAGCCCCTCCCAGGTGCAGGCCCTACCATAGGTCAGAATAAACCCAGCCCAGCCCCACCCTCCTGGGGCTTACACAGCCCCGTTCCTTCTGCTCTGAATCAAATGGTTGCTGAACTCACACACCACCCAATTCTCAGTGCTGAGCATTTGTCCTTGCTGTTCCCTCCACCAACCATGTTCAGCTTGCCCATCTCCACTTGTCCAGATGGGCCAAACTTTCCAATGCCACCTCCTCCATGAAGTCTTCCTCAAGTCCAGGCCAGTCTGCCTGCAGCACCTCCCTCTACCCAAACAAAGCAGGTGCCACATCCCTCCCTTGGACCTCTTTATGACATTCTGTGCCATGTAACGGCAGTTAAAACATTACCGTCCATGGGGCGCCTGGGTGGCGCAGTCGGTTGGGCGTCCGACTTCAGCCAGGTCACGATCTCGCGGTCCGTGAGTTCGAGCCCCGCGTCAGGCTCTGGGCTGATGGCTCAGAGCCTGGAGCCTGTTTCCGATTCTGTGTCTCCCTCTCTCTCTGCCCCTCCCCCGTTCATGCTCTGTCTCTCTCTGTCCCAAAAATAAATAAATGTTGAAAAAAAAAAAAAATTAAAAAAAAAAAAAAACATTACCGTCCTTTGCTGTATCCACCGTGACCTGGGTTTGGACAGCCTCCCCAAGGCTGGGTTTCCTTACCTTTAAAACAAGGAAAGGGGTGCCTGGGTGGCTCAGTCAGTTGAGTGCCCGACTTCAGCTCAGGTCATGATCTCATGGTTCCTGAGTTCAAGCCCCGCATCTGGCTCTGTGCTGACAGCTGAGAGCCTGGATGGAGCCTGCTTCAAATTCTGTGTCTCCCTCTTTCTCTGCCCCTCCTGTGCTCACGCTGTCTGTCTCTCTCTCAAAAACGTACAAACATTTTTTTTTAATTTAAAACAAGGAGAGAAGATTAGCAATAATAAGGGAGAAAACAGCCACGTTTTACTGAGGCCTTCCTATCAACCAGAGGAATGCTATGAAACTGAAGAATGCTGTCTCATTTGTTCCTCAAAATCTTATGAAGCAAGTAGGCACTATTATCCCCACTTCACAGATGAGCACAACAAAAGGTCAGAGAGGTCAAGTAACTTGTTCCAGGTCCATAGATAGCAAACAAAAAAGCAGAGATTCTCCCTGTAGCAGTCCCGCATCCGGGCCTCATCTCAGTCACTAGTCCCTACTGCCCCATTTTCTTCAGGGTCCTATCTACCTCACAGGGTTGTTCTGAGATAATACATGAGAAATCCCTAGCATATTGGCTGGCTCTGCGTCTTTCTGTCCCCATGGCAACCTCCTTTAAGGGAGAGCTACCGACATATGTGTATGCTTTAATCATACTAATCAACAGATAATGAAGGAACTAATGAATCAAAAAGAATGAAGGACATCTGTTAAACTACCATAATGAGAGAAGGAAGTGTCTTACGAGTGTTGCTTAACATCCTATACACAGGATGGTGCACGACAGCATAAAACGTGGCCTCCTCTTCTCCCTCAAGTCTTTCCAACCATGCAGTCTCCAGTCAGGGTACAAAGGGGAAGAGGTGGGGAAGTGAGAACCGCAGTTGCAAATGAGTGAGGAAGACAATGCACATCGCAAAGTGGCAGGCCCAGTTCTGCAGCCCTCCCTAGGACAAAATCCCCACCCCACCCCACCCCCCAAGGCAATCCCATCCAAATCCTCTTTGTCAGAGCAGAAGAAGGTCAAAGAGACTAATCCTCCAAAGGACCTGAAATTCTGGCCTGCCCGTGCCACACCACCAAAGGACAACCTCCTGGAAGCATGAAGATGGGCACTCTCTCCTGTGCCGACTTGTCCTGGCTTCACACATGCACCCAAGCTCCCACCCAAGTGCAGGCACTACCTCAGCCATGTGACTGTGGGCAGGTCGCAGGCTCATCCAAGCCTCAGTATTCCCACCTGGAAAATCAGTAAATACCAGAACCACCTTTAAACTGCTAGTGGGAAGAGCAAACAGATAATCCATGGAACCAGTGTCGGGCATGCAAGGAGCACTGCGTATGTGTCAGCTGTAAACGTGGGCAGGTAATGGGGACGCAGAGGGCCCTACATGAACTCCAAGCAGCCAGTGCTCAGTTTTCTACCTGGATGCCTGAGGTGGCCAATTTCACTTGGCACCCAAGCTACAGCTCTTTGACAGCAACATCTCGGAATGCAGTTGGTCTTAGAGGCAGGGAAAAGCTTTGTGGGTGGGGTGGGTGTAGGGAGGCAAAAGGGGGGAAATGCAAACAGGGAAACAGAAGAAAAGGATGTCGCCTGACCAGCTGCCAACAGGCCAAGAGCTGTGCTGGTGGCGAGCCCAGACGGGGGAGCTGAGTGAGGGAGGGGCAGCAACAGATCCCTATGCAGACTCAGCACTCAGACGAGGCTATCAAGACAACAGACGGGAGGCCGACACAGCCAGCCAAAAGATGGAGCCACCAGCAAGGGGACGTCCACCAGGGCTGACACTCCGTTGCTTTAGCTTGTTTTAGTACTCAGACTGAAATGTCCCTGGACGTAAACAGTACAACCAGAAGTCTCTTCCTTTTCTAAAAATACATGTCTGCAGTTGGGCACTGAAAAGGCCACCTAGAGCACAAAACAAAGCCGGCATCCACAGATGGAGGAAAAGCATTTCCTTTATCAACAGCAAAGGGTGAGAAGTTACCCTTCCCTCCAGAGGCCAACTCCAGTCTCCGAAGCAACATGGCACAGAGAAGCTCGTGACTGACACAGACTGGACCAGACTCCCATCTCATCCACTTGCCTAACTTCTCTCAGCCTCAGTTTCCTCGTCAGCAAAGTGGGATTCGTAACAGCATCCACCTGGTAGAGTTCTTAAAGGACTGGAAAAGATGACTGCAAAGCACCTACCACAGTTGCTGGCACAGAGCAGGCCACAGGACACAGGAGCTCTGTTATTCCTGGGATCCCCGAGGCTGCGGCTCCCTCCCCCTTCCCCCTTCTCTCATCTCTGAAATAACCCAGCCAAGGAAGACAAAGACGGATTTTCCCTGCTCCTCTGGCAGCTCCCTCAAGAGCTGCAGCTTCTGAAGGACACTGCTGGTGCTTGTTCTGGGCAGCACCGCCAGGGCCAAAACATCAGGAGGCTGCTTGTTAGTGAATGGAGCAGAGAAGCACGAAGCACGGTCGCTGTAGGCCTCATGGAAAGGCTTTTCTACATGGCCTGGCCTGGGTCAAGGGTCAGCAGGCATCTCTGTGGAAAGGAGGCTATAATCGTTGAATGGGTCACCTTCAGGAGGTCACAGACAAGGAGCTTTGGAAGGTCCTGAACCCTGCGAAAATGAGTGTGATTTGGATAAACACGCATTTTCTTGGGAGAAAGTCCAAAACATTCATCAGAATTCTCAACAAGGTCTGTGACACTCCCCTCAAAGGGGGGGGGGGGGGGGCGGCGGGGAGGGCTTTAAAACCACCCACTCATTAAGAGAAAACAAGAATCTCTGGAAAAGAATAACGTAAAACAATCTTAATTTTTATCTCAAATGTACCAACACCTACCAGGTGCTTTACCATGTGCTGTACTATTTAGTCCCTACAACGGTGGAAGGAGACGATCATCAATCCCAGATGAGGAAACGGAGGCCCAGAGGAGGCCGCCACTTACCAAGGCCCCTTAATCAGCAAATGGCAGAGCCAGGACTCAACCCTGAGAACATCTGTCTGAGACCAGAGCTTAGGATCCCAATCACCACATGAGTGTCACCTTCTCCTAGCCAAGCTTGGGGGAGAAACTGGTTATCTATCATCTTAGAGATCAACCATCTTTCTATGCATGCCTGGCATGTAGCAAACCATTCAGTGAATGGCAGACATCATTTTAATTACTGCAATCTGATGAAACAGCATGTCCTAGCAATCTAAGGTGCCATCTTTATGCTGATGAACTCCACGTTGTTTGCTTCAATGAGCCCGTCACCCTGCATCCTGAACTCTACTCAGATGCTGGTGAGAGACAGGCCTCGATCTGGCTCCCAGGAGCTATCACTCTTCCCCCAGCTGCAAGCTCAGGAAACCAGCAGCAGCAGCCAGCAAGACTTGGGAACAAGCCTGGGTTCCAGAGCCAACTATCCGACGTCATCCAAGGTGCCGAGAGGTCTTGGAAGCCTCCAGGGTGGTTACAGGAGATAGGGAATATTCGTGGCAAGCTTCTCCAGATGCAGGAAAACAAAAACATAACAAAACAAAAACAAAATAAGTTTAAGAAGTTATCAAGGTGGGACGGTTTACCTCTGAGCCTCGGAAGACAAGAGACTTCCATACTAGGGGTTTTGGAAGACCAGGGTTTGGGAGAACAAAGGTTTGGGTGACTTTTGACTCAAAGCTTCTTTATCCCTACAAGAAATTCATCTAACTGATAGGATTCTTCAAGGAAGGTAATTTTCATGACTTAGTCCCACTCTTCACAGCTAGAATATACCATCTGTCAAGTCTTCACACACAAATGGCACCTGTTACTGTTAACAGTTGTTTTATGTATTAAATTTTACTAAGGGCTTAGCCCTTTCCATATAGTATGTCATCTAACCCTCAAAATGAAATTTTGAAGTGCCACCTTATTTTACAGACGGGAAATTGGCCTTGGAAAGGTTAAAGCAGCCCATTCAAGGTCAGAGGGCTGGTAAGTGACAAAGATTTCTAAATACCATTCGCTTAACTACTATTTGTTTCCAGAAAAAATACTGGGTTCCACCCATGGGGTACCGAGACACTTTTTTCTCCTCATCCTTCCGGAAATATATGAACTAATTTATTTCAATCTATCCTAATCCAAAAGACTTCTTATGTGGAGTACTGAACCCAAGATAAACTCCATTAGCCCATGAAGGTCACATGTAATCAGAAATACACATGACAGGGGCGCCTGTCATGGCAACACATGCCAGTTGGTTAATCATCCGACTTCTGCTCAGGTCATGATCTCACAGTTCATGGGTTTGAGCCCCACATCGGGCTCTGCACTGACAGGTCAGAGCCTGGAGCCTGTTTCAGAGTCTGTCTTCCTCTCTCTCTCTCTCTGCCCTTCCCCTGCTCACACTCTGTCAATCTCTCTTTCGAAAAATAAACATTAAAAAAAAGAAAAGAAAGAAATACACACGACAAAGGTGAGAATATTAACATTAAGGGAAAGGGGGAAATGACCACAAACCTTCTGTCTTACACACTCACAGGCCCAGAACATTCCACACTCCTGTGTTCAAAACAATTTCAAGGAAAGATGACTTCTCAGAAGACAATAAAGTTCTGAAAATATCAGTGGATTATTTGTAGAACAAGGAAAGGTGACCACAGAAGAATACAGAAGAAATAGCACTTGAAAAAAAAGCAAACCCCTAACACCCTACAAGTGTTCTCCATTAGATTTCCTAAAATAAGTCATGACTTTGGAACCAACCGGTTAACACAAATCAAAATAATCTGAACCAAATGTTCCCATTTAAAGGCTCTTTCCCCCCTGAAGAGTTGCACAGTGTTCTACAAGGGTAAATGCACTCTCACACACCAGGCCACCTTACTCCAGTAATTACCACCAGGCTTGAGGGGCTCTGACCAAGCCAGATAGTCGATGAACTCCAAAACCAAGAGCAGAGATCACAAGGGAAGTGGGGAGAGGTAAACACAATGAACGTGGGAAATTTTGCAATAGGACCTCCCTCTGGAATCTCTCTCTCTCTCTCTCTCTTTCTCTCTCTCCCTCCCTCCCTCTGCCCCCCATCTCTCTCTCTTTCTGGATTTTTGTTCCTAGAAGTCTTCTTTTAACAGGACTCACACTACACTACTCCACTTGTCTCCACCCTTTTCCATTGGCCACCTCCTTTGCTCCAGCCACAGTGATCTGTCACTTAGCAACTACTCTCCAACAAAAATACGAAGCCAAGATGAGGTCAGGCTTTTGACACCTCTTGCTCACTAGCACTCATGGGATAAGCTTCAGGTAGAGCCAACAAATCTACCGGCTCCATCAGACCAGCTCAGAACAGGAGGAGCTCCGCAGAAGTACACTCACTCAGTGTCACTAGTCACCCTGGACGACTCCAGCGAGGGCAAAGGTTATTAGACTTCAAGGATACAAGGACTTAATACACTGCAGGAAGCACAGCGTCCAACAGCTCCCATCCAAGCGTTTCTCAATTACAGTTGAAACATGGTGGTACTGATATCCTGGATTTGGGCCAATATATCTTCCAGTGTGGGCTGCTGGCTGAGCACCACAACAACTGACCCCCCGTATTCACCTCCTCAGAGACCTTCTGGGACACCTCACCTGCAGTCCCTCCCTATCATCTATGATTTGTTTCTTTCCTGGTTATTTTTATGACCTATTTTGTCTCATTGTTTCTTTTATGTCTCCCTCCCTGAACACAGGGACCGTGATTACTGTTTATCCTCAGCCCCAAGGAGCTGACCAAACAAGGCAGACAATTACTGTTTATCGAAATGGATGGGATAAGATGGTGAAAGGAAAATCACGTAGAGGCCCTTATAGATTCTTAAGTGGTAAGAAACATATCCTAACATTACTGCCTTCCCTAAATAACCTGTTACTGACCCGGTTTTCATAAACTTATAAAATCTTTTTTTTTAATCTTTTCACACTTTCAGTCTCAGGGAAAATGAATGAATTACATGCGCTTACTATGTGAAAGTAATACTTCTTTTTATGTTCCTAAATTACCTCTATTGAACCTTCCTTTGGAGGGGGAGAGAAATAAAACTGGTAAAGTAGATATTGAAGGTGTGGCTAATCCAACTATTATTCTAGGATTTTGTCAGCAAGCCCATGCTTACATTAGCCATTCCTTGACAATTTCATCTCCACTTATGAATGCGATACATACATGGAGCCCCAGGGGAAGAGGGCTAAGTGAAACTTCTCAGAAGTATCTTCTGATGACTCTTTTGACCAACTAACTCAGATTCTGACCACATAACACTAATGCAACTATCATTTATCCTGGGCTCTCCCATTTGTTTACCTAGGAACCTTATAACTATTTGAAAGTCTTATCCACTGACTTGTGTACGGTCTCCCTTTTCTGCAAGAATCTAAGTTTTATGTATGAGAAAAACCTTGTACATCTTGTTCATAAGCTCCTTAAACATTTTAGACTCCATTAAACAAATGTCAAAAGAACTTACAGTAACTAAGCGCTTTGCAAAGTTGGCTAGATTTGTGGACAAAGAAATGTGTTCCCTTGTGAAAGAAAAAATAATCTAAGGATTATTCCTCCATGATGAGGTAAGGCTTTGCCAGCCACTCCCCATCATATATATATATATATGCACATGGCTGTGCGTAAACTCAGTTCAGGTTCCACCCAAAAACTGTTAGCCTTTCGGACATCTGAAAATTCGTAAATCATGCTAAGTATGAGAATAAAGGGACTCAATAAACTACCCAGGCCCTGAAATAGCCTATTTAGCAAAGTAAAAGTCAACACTTCTATGGCAGATTCTATTTTCCAAGGATGGTGACACCAATACAACCCATCCCACGTGTTATTCTTACAATGAATGAGACATAGACACTCCTCTATGAAGCAGTGGGGCCCATGTTCCCCTCTCCTTAAACCTGGTGGGCCACTGCAACAACCTCAACCAAAAGAAAATGGCAGAAGTAATAATGCAGGCCTTCAGAACTGGGTCATTAGAAGCACTATGGCATCTCTCTATAGTGTGCCACCCACCCATGGACAAAGGACTCTGGAGCCCAGAGCCACCTAATGGAGGCGAAGCCACCATGCTGGAGACACCACACAGAGAGACCAGCTAAAGGGATGACCAGCTGCTCCCATCCACAGCTGTTTTAGTCCTCTGAGCCCAGAGGCCAGACAGGTGAGTGAGCAGGGATTCAGCCGATCCCAGCCCCCAGCCTGAAGTCATCCCAATGCCATGTGGAGCAGAAACAAGCTGTCCCTGATGAGCCCTGCCCACACTGAGATTCGCCGGTAACATCAGTATGGTTTGGAAACCATCGAGTTTGGAGTTGTTTTGGAGGCACACTAGCTGGTGCGGCATACAACATCAGTAATAATAGGCCTTCACCTGCAGTTCAGCCACATCCTACTAGAAGGGGACTCATTCCATGTGCAGCTAGAGGGTTCAGTGCAACAAAACCCACAATCTCCAGGTCAACTCACGTCATAAAGCAAGCAGAAAAGATACAAAACCACGGAGGGCACAAGCTTTTCCAAGTTCTCTGGCCTTGGAGCTCTTTGACCTTTAGAAGCAGAGTCTGGCTCTTTGACCAGCTGCCACCCTCTCCTTTGACCATCCATATCTTTGGCACCAAGAGAGACTCAAAAAATGAGGACAGTCCCTGATGAACAAATTCTTTTAACCAGCTCTTCCATTCTCAGGAAACCCTCACTCTAGAACTTTTTTGTTTTGAATAAGCCAGAATAGGGATTATTTACCTGTGTGAGGTCTCTCCTGGGTCTGTCTCAGCAGACTTTACCAACGAAACCCAGAGGGCTATTCTTATAACGAAAAAAAAAAATCCCTTCAATTTTAGTATCTAGTGCAAAAATATTTCACAGGTATGTATCTACTACCCCACATGGATTTCAGTATCAGACACACATGAGATTCAAAAACCAGTTCTGCCATCTGCTGACTGTGTGATCTTGGGCAAATTATCTGACCTCTCTGTACAGTGGTTTATTACATCTGTGAAACAGACAATAACAACTCTCAAAGAGGCATTATGCAAATTGAGGTGATGGCAACGAACACTTATAAAGTGCTTACCATACACCAAGCACTGTTGTAAGTGCCTGAAGGCGCTCAGACCATTCCTGGCACACAATAGGAATTCCTTAAGTGGTAGGTACCATGAACATCTTGAGTTCTAGTATCATTAGATTACGATTTGCTACCATGAGAGTGACCATAATGCCTGTAGGGTAACTCTATGAATATCAACTCGTAGCACAAGAGCAACAAGGCTCAAATTCACTTCTAAAAACTCATTTCAAATGCCTACAAATGTACACTTCTAAGATGATAAAGAATCATCTGAGCTGTCTGTTAAAATGAAGACCCATGGCTACACCTCCAGAGATTCTGATTTAATAGTCTGGGATAGGGTCCAAAGTAGTGCTTTCTTAACATCTCCACCCCTTCACAGGTCATTCCATCAACCCCTGTGCTGGAGATGCTGGTGTAAATATCTGGACTGAATCAGTCATGATGCCACAGAAAAAGCATAACCAAAGAGAGGTTCTGGGTTCTAGTTTCAGCTTTGCCCCACATTAGTTCTACAGCTTTGACACAGTGACAGGGTTTCAGTTTCTTCATCTCTAAAATCAAAGTTCCAGACTAATCCCAAAGGTGCCTCCTTTTCCAAAATTGATCCTACAGGGTAAGTACTAGACCCAAGTCCCTCAGACCACCATTTTTTGTGCATTTGTAGCAGCTGAACTAAAAGCTATCATTTATTAAGTCCCCACTATGTGCCAGACACTGTCTGGGATGCTTAGTTCATTTAATTATTTCTAAAAGTTGCAAGGATCTTGAAATATATGTAAGACAAAAAAAAAAAAAACAAAAAAACAAAAAAACAAAACAACCCACCTCTAAAAGGTCCAATAATCTGACTGAGGTGATACAGCCAACACTACAAGAGCTTTCATTCTATTCCAGACTTACCCTGACCCAATGGTTCTGACACCATCATGCCTTTGCCCACCTCACTACAAAATTCACTTTCTTTGCATCTCTTTGCTTTTGTTCAAGTGAGAGTTAAGAGGTAATGAACGCTCAAGCCTATGCTCTTCCGGTCCACAAAGCACCGAGGGGCAAGAACGGGGCCAAGGGGAGAAATGTGGGCACAACTGGGCATTGCAAACCTAAGAAGTGGGTCTCCTTTTCCCTCAAGTGAAGCTCAAGCGAAAACACCAAGGAGCAAGATACCTTAACAGCATCACGTCCTTAAGCGTGAAAATCCCCAAGGTAGGTGGTAGAGGCGGAAAGCAGAGAAGTGAACACAAAGCACTGAGGTTGGTCGAAGGGGAGAGGGTGAAAACACAGAATTTTGCCAAGATCTTTCCTCCCTTTCTTAATTCCTCTCAGGGGAAGAACAGAACTTTCCGACAGAGTATCCTCCACTGAGCTTAGAGATACAATGGGAAAGTTTCTCATGACGTCGACTCTTTTGTTTGCTCTTGCCAAGTAACTTAATGGGAACCTAATCCCAGGCCCGCTTGACTCCAAACTTCATTACTTCATCTCAGGGACTCTGAGGCAAAGTGGAAAGACGACAAGGAGGACGAGAGTGAACAGTAACCACAGCAAGCTCCAGATCATGGATTTTATACAAAAACTGTTTTGATTTCCAGATTTGTCGTGTGAGAGATTTAAAAGGTGTTTGAAGGACATGTGGCAGGGGGGAATCACACAGGGAAAAGCAGAGGATCTGAAATCAGAAAATCTGGAGCTGTGATCCCAGCACCACACTGGGATCCTTCCCATCTGACCTGGGCAAAGTTATATAATCGTCCTTGAAGCTTCACATCTGTCAAATGGGGACAATAATACTGACACTGCAGACCCATTTTTAAAAATACACCAACGGGGGCACCTGGGAGTCTCAGTCAGTTGAGCGTCTGACTCTTGATTTCAGCTTGTCATGATCTCACGGTCATGGGATAGAGCCCAGCCCTGGGCTCTGCACTGGGTGTGGAACCTGCTTAAGGTTCTCTCTCACGCTCTCCCTCTGCCACCCCCACTCTGCTGCTCACATGCTCTTTCTCTCTCCCGGAAAATAAATAAACTTTAAAAAAAAATAGATGAACTAATGTATGTAAGACCCTGACATGCTATCTGACCCAAAGGTTTTCTGAGTTGGCAAATGAGCTGAGAAGTTGTGTTCCTAGCTGTACAGTTTCAAACCTCTCTGAACCAGGTGAAGAGACAGAAGACTGGGCCACCCTGAATGAAGTTCTCTTCCAGTCCCCACTCTGAGTAACCCAGGGACTGCTTCTCCTTGGAAAACAAACGACCTCAAAATGGGTCAAAACAGCCACTGATGCCAAGGAAAACCAATCAATTATTTCAGACTTACTACCTAAGAGACTTAAAAAAAGAGAAAAGGTGGCCTAATAATCATACACAGGTAAAAGCATTTAGCTCCTCCCTCGTAGATTACGTGGAATTACTACATCAGGAGCAAGGAAAACATCTTCAGAGTTGTAAATGATTTATAGGAGTGGTTCAACACACAGGAAAAAAGCTGTCAGGCTTTAAGGAAGCCACACACTCTCTTCAGAGGGGAAGAATGAACCCCAGATTCCGTGAGAGGCAAAAACCTCAGAGAGATCACTAAGCAAGTGAGGCAACAGCACGGAACAGCACAGAGTCTGAATGACTTCACTGCCGCCCAGGGTGCCTGGTGCTGGCATTAAACAATAGGGGAATACGGAGTCTGTGCAACAGGTCAGATATCCTGCCTCTTCTAACAGTCCAGACATCACGTCAATGTACTCAAAGACTCCATTCCTTAGAGAAGCAGGAAAAGGTACTGAGCCTCTAAACTGAGATGCCATGGGTTTAAATTCTGGCTCCGCCATTAACTAGCTTTGTTAATTCTTTAACTCACTCTGCCTGGATTTCCTGATCTGCAAAATGGGTATAATAACAACCAATCTTATAGGGTTTTATGAGGATTATATGCATTAGTACAACTGAAGAACCCTGATCACAGCAAGGGCTCAGTTAAATGAAAGCTATTATTACCTACCTCATAGTGTTGGCCATCCATTGTTGAGCATTTCTTATGTACCCTATGCCAACCATAAGTTGCCTAATTTAGTCGCCCAAAGCCCTGTGAGTCACTGAGTGCAAAGCACTAAGCCCTATGCCCTCCCTGAACCCCATCAAGTGCTCAATAAAAGAGACTTTCATCTCAGACTATTATCATTACCACTACAAATCCAAAACACCACCAAGTTCTGAAAAGACACCTGGGTAAACAACAATTCAAAGAAAACCAGTAATTTGGCATCTATTTGGTAATATGTAAATCAAGTGTTTTTGATGAGTCAGAGACCCTGGTATCAAAAAGAATTGCTGATACTCTTTATTATTTCATCTTAATACAGATTCTAGGATCCAGGAGTAAAACAGATAAGGCCTCCTCAATAATCTCTCACACTGGTAGTCAATGGCCATAAGAAAAGATATGGGGTCTCCAATAATTTAAGATATAATGTGCTTTTAACAATACCCATATAAACACCAGAATAGTTTTCATGTTGGTAGGTAAACCATTAGCTTTATACCATTTCATGAGATAAGCTGAGGCCACATCAAGCAATGAAGGAAATACAAAAAAAAAAAAAAAATGTAGTAATGATCAAACATGGTTCAAAAAAAAAAAAAACAGGTCAAGCCCTAAAAGCACTTCTATTTCTGCTCTAATCCTCTTATATCAGATGTAGATACAAATGAACCCCCTAACTTCCCCAAGCTACTTTGCTCTGGAAAGTGACAGTGTTCACATGTGAACCAGGTGGAACAGAGCCTCAACACTGTAAATGAAGTTCTGTATTAACAATAACCTTAGCCTACACAGTACGAGCACTCTTCAAGTGATATGGCACATTGTTTAATGGCCACATCTATTTAACAAAAGCTCCTTTACAATGTGTCATTGCTATTCTTCCCCTCCACAGGTACGGTCTATTTCTCCACTACCTTGTATCTGGACTGGCCTTGTGACTTGCTCTAGCCAGCAGAATGTAGTGGAATGTTGTAACAATTCCACAGCCCAGGCTTCCAGAGGACCTGAAGCTTCCCCTTTTGCCCTTCTGGAACACTTTTCTATGAAGCCTTACCATAGAGAAGACCAGGAACAAAGACAAATGGAGAGGGCCTCAATCCAGACAGAATTTGGTTCCAGACAGAATCCAGCTGCATGACTGAGCCCAAGTCAGGCCAAGACAAGTCCCTGGTCAATCCACTGAGTCCCAAGAAACACAACTGTCCTCTTCACTCTCAAACGTTTTTGGTGCTTTGTTATACAGCAATGGATGAAGGATACCAGTATGTTAGCTAGAGTTTACTTGATTTTAAAAACATGTTTCCAGGCGCACCTGGGTGGCTCAGTCAGTTGAGCAACCAACTTTAGCAAAAGTCATGATCTCACTGCTCATGAGTTCAAGCCCCGCATTGGGCTCTGTGCTGACAGCTCAGAGCCTGGAGCCTGCTTTGGATTCTGTGTCTCCCTCTCTCTGCCCCTCCCCTGTGCGTGCTCGCTCTCTCTCTCTCTCTCTCTCTCTCGTTCTCAAAAATACACACTTTTTAAAAAAACGTATTTCCTAACAATCTAAAACGATTATCTTCGGAGAGGAGGGATGGAGTGGATTTAAGAAGGGAGCTTTATGGCATGCTGATAATTTTTATTTCTTGGCCTGAGTAGTGATTACATGGATGCATTCATTTTGTGATCACTTATCAAGTGTGCACTTCTAAACTATGTATTTTTTCTGGATATATACTAAACTTATATTTTAGATAATTTAAAATAAGCCTCTCTTGGCAAAAGGCTTTTGAAAAAAAAAAGTGTTATGTGGCTTCAGGAAATAAATCATGGCCCCAATTTTTTATCCATTTATCAAATTCTCCTCAGAGAAGCCTATATAAAACACACATCCAGCTTTAAAATTTGAATATCACTAGTTACATATCAGCGTGTTTCTTCCTTGCCAAAAAATATGACCCATTTATGAGTCAGTCTAAACTTGGCCCCAGAATCCCAACAAACTTGGCAATGTCTATACCAAGGTATTTTCAAGTGCTAGTTTAAAATCTTCTTATCATTTCAGGGTCCACCTGGGTGCCTCGGTCAGTTAAGTGTCCAACTCTCGGTTTCAGCTTAGGTCACGATCTCATGGTTTGTGGGTTCGAGCCCCACATCGGGCTCTGTGCTGGCAATGTGGAACCTGCTTGGGATTCTCTCCCTCCCTTCCTCTCTGCTCCTCCCCTGCTTGCACCCACGTGTGTGCGCTCTCTCTCTCTCTCAAAATAAATAAACATTTTATAAAATCGTATCATTTCAGAAAGACTGTGTAAGCCACGTAAAAGGAAATGGTCCTCAAGGCTTCCGTGCTCACAGAAGTATCTCCCTTTGTAAATCACACCAACACCAAAGCCACATCTCATTCTCATCTCACTGTCCCTGGCCCAAGCACCAAAGCCAAGCAGAGTCACTTGTTCACACAGAAGAGACTCAACAAATGTTTGCGGTTGGTAGGATGTCCCCAAAGCCCTCAACAATGTTTATGTCCTTGGACTAAGTAATTCCCCATTAAGCAGTCTATTCAAAAGAAATTAAACAGAGACAAAGATTTCTACATAAAGTTGTCAATGAAGTTCTTTAAAACAGCAAAAACCTGGGACACCTAGGTGCTTTAGTCGATGAAAAGTCTGACTCTTGATTTCTGCTCAGGTCACGATCTCAAGGTCGTGGGATCGAACCCTGCGATGGGCTCCAAGCTGGGGCCTGGAGCCTGCTTGGGATTCTCTTTCTCCCTCTGCTCTTCCCAGGGCATGCTCACTCGCACTCTCTCTCAAAGAAATAAAATAAAATAGCACAGATATTTATAAGGACAGAAAACATCAAAGAAAAGACATTGTGTCCTTGTGGAACTATGAGAGTTACTACTTATTTACAATTTTCTGTAATTCTCAGATTCTCCATAAGCAGCAGGTGTTTTTTCATTTTTTACTTTTATCATCAGAGAGGGAAAAAACAAAGTAAAAACCTGAAGAAAAGGTGTTAACTGAAGATGATTAACAGTATAATCTATTTCTCTTTCAGGATCCATTTATGACTTTATCCATTATTTACATCACTTTCCTAAAATCATCACTTTAGTTATAAACATATCTTGAACATTTTACATGAAGACTCAACTTCCACTGAATCATAGCAATCTATTTATCTTTCTTTCCCTCTAGGCTCTGAGCATGTCATTATCTTTGTAAACCCAACATTCAACACAGTGCCTTGCTCTTTATGAGTGCTCAGTACATTTTGATTGAAAGCTGCAGAATGCCAGGGTAAGGACAAAAGGATTTACCTAACCTGCACAGCAGGAAAGGCTGGGTTTCCCAATGTGTCCCATACCTGGCACATGAAAGATCTACAAAAAACTACTTGTTACTTGTGTAGTCAGCTTAGGCTGCCATAACAAAATACCATAGACTGGGTGACTTCAACAACAGATATTTATTTCCCACAGTTATGGAGACTCGAAGTCTGACATTAGGGTGCCACCATGCTAGGGTTCTGGGGAGGAACTTCCTGGCTTGTTCAGACAGCTGCCTTCTTGCTGTGTGTTCACATGGCCTTTTCTTTGTGCATGTGCACAGGGGGAGGGGGAGAGAGCTCTGGTGTCTCCTCTGGTAAGGACACTAATCCTATAGAACTCCACCCTTACTGTCTCATTTAACCTGAATTACCTCCTTATAGGCCCTATCAAATATAGTCACATGGGGCATGAAGGACTGAACATGTAAATTCGTGGAGAGGAGAAACATTTCAGTCCACATCATTATTAAGTGAAAACTGACAATATTTCACCTCACCAGGGAGAAGTGAGAGAATACCAAGAATAGACTATTACCCTAACTATGAGAATAACAGCCTAATAACTTCATCCCTTGTGTCAACTGATGGGGTGCACCAAAGGAAAGGTATAAGCTTGTGGTAGGTCTTCATAATTTGAGGAACCGTAAGGAGAAAATAAAGGATTTGGGCATGGATGGGATATACCCAAACCTGTGTTGTGGGAAAACTGGCCAGGGAGCAGCCCAAGTCTGGTTCCAAGGGCACAAACACAAAACGTGGTAACTACTTTTAGAAACCATTCCAAGGGTCAGGTGAGTTCTGTGGGGGCTAGTAGTAGGAAGAACTATCATGCTAGTGGCAAGAGGAAAGGGGAACAAGCAGGTGCAAAGAGCTTCACCAGGGTCAGATCCACAAGAAACTGTAACCATCAACTAGATAACCAGAGACACAGAAAAAAAAAAAAGCATCGAAGGTAAGGTAAGGTAAGGTAAGGTAAGGTAAGGTAAGGTAAAGAAGTGGGGAGAGGAGAGCTGCACATCCCAAGACCTGGAGAGGGTAGAAGAGGAGGACATGTTTGCAGAAGGAAGGGAAGAGTGACTTGCATCTGAGATAGGTTTGATCTGAATTACACGATATACCCTGGCAGAGATGCTAGGAAGACAGTTGGAAAATGGATGGGCATCTGGGTGGCTCAGTAGGTTAAGCATCCAACTCTGGATTCCGGCTCAGGCCTGATCTTATGTTTCATGAGATCGAACCCTCCATCAGACTCTACAATGACAGCATGAAGCCTGTGTGGGATGCTCTCTCCCTCTCTCTCTCTCTGTCCCTCCCCTGCTCATGTGCACGGGCGCTCTCTCTCTCTCCTGTTCTCTCTCTCTCTCTCCCTCAAAATAAACAAACATTAAACATTAAAAAGAAAGAAGAAAAAGAAAATGGATACATGAGAGCCCAAGAGAAGAGTCAGGCCAGAGGTGGATACTTTAATATCATGCACAGAAGTAAACAAGATAGCGAAGCCAACTTAAGTGAACTGAGCACAGAAGTTCAAAGACCATCTTCTTTGGACAATAAAGAAAGAGGCCAAATCACAGAGGAACAGAAACAAAGAAAGGCCAGAGAGGTAGGAAGACAATGAAGGTAAAGCAGGGCCATCCATCAGAAACGACTCCAGGTACTATGGAATGTTCAGCACCAAGAGGAGCACAGACACATCAAATGCACAGAGACGAAGCATTTGGGACTGGTCCTGACATGATGATCAATGGGGTCCTTGAGTGAATTATTTCAACTGGGGGAGAAGAGCAGAGCAGTGAGCCCCCAAAAACAAGAAAGAGATAAACCAACAGGGTGCGCACCTATGCATGTGCCAGGCATCGCGAGAGGAATTACATACAGAATTATCTACCTTCACTCCTCACTAACACCCCTGCAAGTTGTTTGTATTGTAATTTGCATGCAGAGCATTTTGTGTAAAAATGTTTTAAAAAAAACAGAAAGGCGCGTATCTACAAGACATTTGCCTATCTGAAAAAACAAACCTCTCATACATATTTTGAGGTAGCTATGGAGATCTGGAGAGCAGGCGTGTAGGTGGAAACAGATATCAAGGAAAATGATACAACTAAAAGGGGTGGAGTATGGAGTGGCCCGGCTGGGTGAGTCATCACAATGGTCAAAGTGTTTTTGACGGCAAATGGATTTAACCCCGGGTGGCCACAGTACAAACTTGTACTATTAGTAGCATTTTTTGAAGGCTGATTTCTTTTGATCCACCTGCACAACTCTGTTAATTAAAAAGTCTGACCTCACCAGATAATTAACCGAAAAACATCAAGTCTTGACTCCTAGGTCATCACCACTATGAAAAAAAGAGTGATTGCTAGAATATACTCTTAAAAACCATCTCAAACCTGGGCAGATTTAACACAAATGGGAAAATGGGGGATTTTGAAAACTCTTCATTTCCCCTTCCCACCCTCTACCACAACATCTTTCATCTTCACCACAGATGCTCTCAAGTGCCCTAATTTAAGAAATACATATATCACCTCACCCCTCTTAGCCAGATATTTAAACCATACTTGATAGTAATGAGCTGTTTTATTAGAACTGGTAAAAAAAAAAAAAATACTATTCAGGGCTTGGAAGGAACTGTAATAATAGCAGCTTCTCTGCATTTACCAATCCATAAATCTGTGGATGCTGTCTGACATTTATTGAACATGAATAACATCCCCACATGCTGTGATCCTGAGGCTTGGCCAGCATTCTAGGGAAAAGACTTAACTCACATAGATAGGCTTAAAAAGGCCACCCTGGCCCAGCACATCCTAATACCAACCAACTGCCCCAACCTTCTATTCTCATTAGGCCATAAATGTCCATCATTTAACCCTCTCTAAGGTGGCAGTGGTATAAAGCCCTGAGCGTGAATGTTGCCTATGCCACTTCCTGTGCAAAAGCAGCTCATGCTCTGAATCAGTTTCATCCTGTGCATGATGGGAATAAAACCATAACAGAGCCTGGAGTTGAAAATGCTAGGCCAATATGGCAGACAGCAAGGGCTGGTGGAGAAAGCCAGGCACACCTGGGCATCCACTGTGGCTTCACCATTACCTACCAGGCTGGTAACACTGGGAAAGTTGATCATTTCCTTAAGGTTTCATACTCTTCCTTTTTATCATGTCTGATTTTAACCAATTAGCCGGCAAGTTTTACCTTTTTTTTTTTTTTTTTAGTGTTTATTTATTTATTTTGAGAGGAAGAAAGAAAGTACAAGCAGGGGAAAGACAGAGAAAGAGGAAATAGGGAATCCCAAGCAGGGTCCATGCTATCAGCACAGAGCCCAACACAGGGCTAGAACCCATAAACCGTGAGATCATGGCCTGAGCCAAAACCAAGAGTCAGACACTTAACTAACTGAGCCATCCAGGCACCCCAAGTCTTACTTTTTTTAAGTAAGTGTGGCAAGTAGCCAAAGATAACGATAAATAATCACATCACATTGCATTTCACTCTCTCCCACAATGGGGAACTAAAGTACCCTCTGCTTTGCAGATCTGTGGGTTTTTTTTTTTTTAATTAATAAAGGGCGGAACTTGTAACAACCTTCTACAGAACTCTTCTTTCTTGTTCATTTCAGATGAAGGAGGTGGCAACCTCAATGTTATGATCTAGTGGGGGGAGAAAACACCACTGAAAGCTGATGTTCACTCCTACTGACAAGGGTTTCAAAGAAACTTGATGTGATCCAAACATGGAGGGACCATAACCAAACTGGGGCAGTATTGCGAAAAGGGGAGTCATTAATAATCATGCTGAGACAGCAGATATGACCCCAGGACAAAAGATCCATCCTGGTCGGACCCTGTGCAGAGAGTAAGATGGCATACAGCCTTCTCTCCCTTCTTAGAAGTTTCAACCAAGGAAATCAAAAGGGCAGAAAGGTTATAGTAACCTCAAAGCCTCCTCCCCCTCCTTATCATGACCAGCCTTTCCCTGACTCAACAAAAACACAAGCCTAACCAGCACTTACTAACCTATGTATCAAACTGTGCCTTTTTCTTGAACACAGTGGCCGACTTCCAAAAATACCAATAGTCAGGGTCATTAGCACAGAAGCACTTAGATAAGTAAAGCAGAAATGCAGTTATACTAGCTGGTTTGAGCTGAGAACAAGGGTCAGGCTGGTGCAGGAATGAGAGGCACCTGCTATCTGTCACAATCACCTAGCACACCAGTTCAAGTATTAGTAGGGGAGACAAAGCCCAGATTTGGGCAACTCCACAGAAGAGCCACATGGAAGCTCTCCCTGAGAGTGCTGGAGGTTTTGCCAACCCTCAGAAATACAGAGACAATCCCTCACACAGGTTGTGAAGTCTAACCATCCCTGGTCTCACAGCAAGGATCAATCCAGAGTCCCCTGCACATGAGGGCAAAACCTTTCTTTTTAAATTAACCCAAAGATACAGTATTTTTTAGTTACAAGTAATTATCAGGAAAAAGAAAGTAAACTCATGGCAAAACAAGCCTTGGGGAAAAAGAGTAACGTATTTGTTAATTTTCTTCCCAATGCTTTTCCTTTTTATTTTCATTTTCTCAACTATTTCAAATTTTTTAAAACTTTTTTGAGAGAGAGAGAGAAAGAGAGAGCATGCAAGCATGAGCAGGGGAGAGACAGAGAGAAAGGGAGAGAGAGAATCTTAAGCAGGTTCCATGTCCAACACAGAGCCCAACACGGAGCTTGATCCCAAGACCATGATATCATGACCTGAGCCAAAATCGAGTCAGAGGCTTAACCAACTAAGCCACCCAGGTGCCCCCCCCCCAATCATTTTAGAATTGATGAGGAAGGTCCTTGGTTTACCATCTATGTGGTAGGCTTAACAAAAAAGAGTAACCTAATCTTAATTCATAATGAGTCTCTTTATAGCACATATGTTATAAGCCCAAAAAAAGTCTGTGACAAAAAAAAATTTAAGTGGCTAAAAGTATAAAAGTACAGAGTACGGGAATAATCCTTCCACTAAAGCGCACACAATTTTCTCCGTAAGAAAGGGAGGAAATGCCAAAGAGGACACCACTTTCCATTTTTAACAGATACTCGTCTCCTGAATATCTCTGGCATTTCGTACAACCTGCCAGAGTCTCCCAGCAAGTTCCAGGCCAAGGCCCCAATACAGCGACAATTCCTGCTCACAAAGGATCGTCACAAAGCAAGACATCTATTCCCCCAGAAAAGGGTAACTGTTCCCAGAACAAACCATCTTCAATCCTTGGTAGATGGAGAAAAACAAAGGGAACAAAGACCAAGAAGAATGATCTTGAAATTAATTCTGGTGCTGGGAAAGAGGGCACGAACCACAACCAGTAAGGAATAACAGGAGCATCAACACTTCCGTTAGAGCGGACATTTATCGAGCACTTCCACGAAATGGCACTATTTGACGCACTATATACAGGCATTAAGCTAGTCCCCCCAACAATCCTGAGACGTAGGTCCTATTACCATCTTCATTTTAGAAATGAGAAACCTGAAGCAGCTTCCACACTTGAGTCACCCAAAGAGTAAGTAGCAGAGCCAGAAATGGACCCTCACATCAACTCAAGAGCCCATACCACTGACCTCTACATTATATACATATCCTCCCATCACTGGCCACCCAGCCGGTGAATGGAGAGGTCAGGACTGAACCCCGGGTATTCCTGGCCCTTAACCCATGCTCTCCACAGTTACCTGAACAATGACCACAGGCCATGCTGTCTGTCCCCTCTCTCCACCAACACCACAGCCTGCTGTCACCATTAATAATAAAGGGCATTATTTATGGAGGGCTTGCTGAGCCAGGATAAGAAAACTTTGGCTCAGAAATGTTAATAGGACTCAGATCCCCAGCTAGTATGTGGTAGACCCAGGATTTAAACCACGTCCGTTGGACTCCAGAATTGAGCTCTCAATTCCTCCAGCAGAGGCCAGGGCTGTAGCAAGATTATGACCACAGGACACAGGACCATACAGCAACCAACCACGGAGGCCAATTCCAGAGGTGGCTGTCACAAAGTCACTGACTCATATTCTTTAGGTCTCACCCAGCAACTTCCTGCTTTTTAGAGTATAGATAGATAGATAGATAGATACACAGAATAAAAAACGCAGAAGCTCAGCTTCCTCATTCACAGCGGGTTAGAAACAAACAACCCAAAAGGAGTGACAGGCAGTTAGTGACAATCTCAGGGCCTGCAGGTAAGGTGACAACTGACACAGAAGGGAAGAAAATGAAAACCTGGAAATGCAGACATAAAATTATATGGTACATCAATGAAGCACATAATGAGAGGCCTGAGTCATCAAGAAAAAATTGGTTTCTGCTTAAGCATCTTCTGTTTTGAAAAGCAGCAAAATGCCTAACATTTAAGCTGGGTTTTCATTGAATATTTAAAATTTTTCAAGTCTTGGCATATGAAATAGTAAGAGGCAGAAGGGCTTGGAGGAAAGAGGAATAGAGGACAGTGGAGTGCCCCGGGGTTCAGAGCTGAGAGCTATACGACACTCAGCTATGTGGCCAGGGACCCAGGGAAATGACTGTACCAAAGGGGCCTCGGTGAGGGGGCAGGGCTTCTCATCCCGTGCACCACCAGAATTCTGCGAGCAAGAACACAATGTGCCTTGGAGCCAGACAATCCTGGGGTGCATTGTAACCACTTCACCGATAACCCGTAGTTTGCTCACAATGATCATCATCCTGGTACCTGGCACACAGAGCAAATTCAATAAACGATGAGTCAGTGAATGAACAAAACCATACAACTTTGGTTACTGTCTTTGAACTTCAACTTCCTACGCTGCCACGTGGGTTTGACAACTTCCGTGGTATGGAATTCGGATAAAAATTAAATGGGTTAATTATGTAAAGCACCTCCTCCAGGGCTTGGATACAAGACTCTCTATGCTGTGACACCTGGACAGTGAACCTTTAAGTAGTCTGGGAATAGAACCTAGGAAGTAGCCACACTCATGTCCTTAGGACCATGGAGAGAGAAAGCACAAGTTCCTCAGCCCTGGTCAAATATAGGAACTGCAATTTGAGGGAATCTCTATCCCCTTCCTCTAAAACTAATCCCTAAATTCAACACAGTCTCATTGGTCATTAATACCCTACTAACCTAGAAAGATATTCTAAAATTTACAAATGAAGACAGGGAGCATGGCACTATGTTTCCCTGGGTTAACTAGCAAATCAACCACAAAAACTAGGTCTTCAGACTCTGCTTCCTCCTCCTCCTCACCCCTGAACAGCACTAGAAACTAAATACCCACAAGCATCCTGCATAGAACTCCACAAATCCCAGGCCGGCCGGCAGACCACAGACCCAACAGCAAAACTGTCACAGGCAGATTTTAAAACTGTGTTCTGAACAGTCATTCCAACAAGGACACCTATAAATGATACTTTCTAGCCCAAGCAAAGTTTCCTCCTCTCTGATCCGGAATCTCTGGACAGAAAGACCTTTTCAGAATATTGGCTTCTAATTACCACTTGCTTATTCCTTCAGTTAGTGCTGCCAACTGAGCTTCTCAAAAAGAAAAGAAAAGAAAAGAAAAGAAAAGAAAAGAAAAGAAAAGAAAAGAAAAGAAAAGAAGAAAAGAAAGGAAAAGAAAGAAAGAAAGAAAGAAAGAGAAAGAAAGAAAGAAAGAAAGAAAGAACGAACAAAAAACATCACGTCCTGAATGTCCCAGAAGGAATGCATCATCCCTCTAAGGAATTCCAATAGAAAAATAAAAACGTTTGAACTTTTGGTGGCCTGGGGGCAGGGAAGAGATTAAATCACAGAAACCAATGCTGCTCAGGGCTGTGATGCCCAGGCCGTCTCTAGGAGGTGGCTGTTGACCTCGGCCCCCTCCCAGGCTGGATGATGGCAGGGACCGGCCTTCAGCCTCCTCCCTCTCAGTCTCCACACCCCCACCCCCACATCCACGTGCAGCAGAAGGAGCAGTGCGAAGGATCCCAGACCCCTCCAGCAGCGGATAGAGGAGGACGACCCATCACACTCTTCCTCCACCATCACCTCTCCTCACTCCATGACAACAGTTACATTAGTAATAACACAGCATGTACTGTGTGCCAGATACTACTGTAAGCACTTCCGATGTCTTAGTTGATTTAAATCCTCACAACTGTCCTATGCAGGGGGCTACATTATTACCCCCAAGAGTGCACAAGGAAATGATACTCTTTGCCATTACCTCTACAACTCAGCTGAGCTCGCTTTCCAGGGCTCAAGGAGAAAGGAAGATACCTCTTGTTCTTGGTGCAAGGAAGGAGGAGCACAGATCTTTAATAGAGAAGACACTGAATCAATATAAATGAGTAAGAGGAGTGGGCGCAAGGTTATGAATTATCTCAGGAAAAGGTACCAGCCCACCTTCTCCCCTCTCTCCTGGCAGTAGCACAGGGCAAAAGAGTCCCAGTAAGTATCTGTCAGTTAGGTGTCCAACTCTTAATTTTGGCTCAGGTCATGATCTCACGATTTTGTGAGTTCAAGTCCCACATCAGGCTCTGAGATAGGAGCTCAGAGCCTGCTCAGGATTCTCTGTCTCCCCCTTTCTCTGCCTTTCCCCCACTTGCACTGTTGCTCTCAAATATTTGTTTAACATACGTCAGATTCCCCCCTATTTGCTAAAAAATAGTTCCTGCATAGGCTGCTGAAGGTGGGGCCCCTACAGTGGCACTCTTGATGGCCTATCCCATAGTAAGGCCTCCTGAGAAATCCTTTTACAGCCAATGCACTGTGCTTTGATCTCTCAATTCTTACATGCTCTGAAGCCCCACAGAGACATAGCTGTGGGACCACTTTCTGTGGGCGTCTCGATAGTTCAGCACAGTGGCAGCGGCCGTCCTGCCTCCCACCTCTGCTGGCTGTGTAATCAGCCTCTTTCTAATCCTGCCAAGCTCCACACTGCCTGGCACCAAGGGCCAGAAGCTGCATATGGGTAATAATTTAACAAATCACCTGTCTGGCTCCCCTGCCAGGACACCCACTCTGAAGCTTAGCCAGCTGCTGATGCTAGGGCTGCAGCCCTGTGGGATGTCAGCGAAACAGCAGGTACCAGAGCCTCGGGGCCCACACACTCTCCGACTCTATCCTGAAGAAAAGCAAGGTGGGTTGTGTGATAAGGGTGGGCGGGGGGGGGGGGGGGGGGGTGCTGCTCAGAGACTCCTACTCCACACCTAGTTCCTTGAGGATTTTACAATTCTGCTATTTTGCCAAATGCAGGACTAACAGCCATGCTCAAGAAGCAACAACACATACTCTGAGAAACCTGGATAGCAGGAACATCCCAGGACACACAGGTTAAGACACACACAGCAAACTGAACTGCAGCAAACATATACCCAAAAACCCTCAAACTTCTGCAGAGTTCCACAAACCACAAAATGTGACTTGAAACACATTGTGGAATCTGTCCCAAAATACATGCATCAGCTCAGAACCACAGGAAAATAAGTGAAATGGTCTGCGTATTATTTATAATACCTATTCATTGCTATTTTATTTATCTGCCAACCACTGAAAGGAAACATCTTTTCAGGTTACAAATACTATGCCCACTTTTGAAAAGTGAAAATTCTGCCACGACAGGCCTTACAAAACAACAAATCCTTTTGCCCAAGCAGCAAGTAGTAGAGGGAAGTTACCTAAGGAGAAACTGCCTTTAAACAACCATCAGTAAGTTATAAAAGCTGGCCCAAACAGAGGCGCCTGGGTGGCTCAGTTGGTTAAGTATCTGGCTTCGGCTCAGGTTATGATCTTGCAGTTCATGAGTTCGAGCCCCTCATCAGGCTCTGGGCTGACATCTCAGAGCCTGGAGCCTGCTTTAGATTCTGTGTCTCCCTCTCTCTCTGCCCCTCCCCTGCACATGCTCTGTCTCTCTCTTTCTTAGAAATAAACATTAAGGGGCACCTGGGTGGCTCAGTCGGTTGAGCATCCAACTTCGGCTCAGGTTATGATCTCACTGTCCGTGATTTCGAGCCCCGCGTTGGGCTCTGTGCTGACAGCTTGGAGCCTAGAGCCTGCTTCAGATCTGTCTCTGTCTCTCTCTCTCTCTCTCTCTCTCTCTCTCTCTCTCTCTCTCTCTGCCCCTAACTCAGCCAAGCGGAAGCAATATCCCATCATTCTCTGCAGGTCAGTATCCTCAACTGAACAGAGCTGGACCCTGTGTAACTGAGCACCAGCTTCAAAATCTCATGGCCTGGGGTCCAATCTCTGCTCTACCCTCACCAGCTGAATGATGTTCGCGAAGTTACTTGATAAGCTTCCTCAACAGTAAAACTGGGATACCACCTGCCTCATAAGGTGGTTGAGAGAATTAAAACGACATGAAGTATTTAAAGTGCTTAGCACAGTGCTTTTCTCCTAGAAAGCACTCAATAAATGACAGCGGCTATTGTCAATAAACGGGGGCTCACCTCTGAACCAGAACACAGACTGCTGAAAGTGGCTAATCGACTCAGTCATTCACCAAGTATTTGTCGACTGCTCCCTTGTCTGCCAGGCACCATGCTAAAGGTTAGAGATAGAACACTGAATAACGTGGGGCTCAAACTTCAACGACCACGGTCCACTGGGGAGACAGTCACGTAACCAATACAGTGTCCGAGGTTTTGATGGAGACAGTAAAACAGTACAAATGGCTTATCCTAATGTAGAAAGAATTTTAACTGTGACACGAGTCATATATGTATATATATACAAGGAGAGAGAGATCAGATGCCCTATTATGTTCATTCCCTACACAGGAATTTATTTTTTAATATTTCTGAGAGACAGAGAGAGTGCGCACACACATGCAAGTGGGGGAAGGGCAGAGAGAGGACCACAGAGGATCCAAAGCATGCTCTGCACTGAGAGCAGTGAACCCAATGTGTGGCTCGAACCTACAAACCTCGAGATCATGACCAGAGCTGAAGTCAGCTGCTCAACCAAATGAGCCACCCAGGCACCCAAGTACATTGGAATTATAGTAAAAAAGACAATGATTCAACCCTACGCTGTTTTTGCTGACACACCCACAGAGTGTTAATGTTCAATAATGGGCTAAAGTCAAGCATTAACTGTAAGGACTGCCCATTCAATATACACCAAATGAAGAGAGGCTCCCCTTCAGAGATAAACAGAGTCCAATGTGCATGTCACCAGAAAATACACCATCGCAAAACTAAAGATGTGTGGACATCCAGCTGGCTGCATTTATTAACTGTATGAGTCATCAGGCAACTCTCTGGGCAAATCTAAGACTAAACTGGCCTGTTGTTTACAATTCATCAAAAAGTCAGGGTAACATCAAGTTGAAGAGCAAGCCAACTCTGGGCAAAACGTAAGGGAAAGAAAATGGACAAGCAAAGACCTCTCCAAGATAACCATGCAAGGCTGAGAAGTCAATGCCATGACTTCCTTAAAGCCCACAATGATACTCTTAGAAGAAATTCCTTATGAGGAATGGAGTTTGTTTTGTAGATCAACAGTTTATCAGTTTCAACATGTTATCACTCTCAAAGGGTTCAGCCAGATGCCATTTTATGGCCAACATAAAAGTTCATGTGCATTAAACAATCTAAGTCAAAAAAATCCCTTTATGTAAGTCTACCTCAATTTATAATCAGCTAAGCACCCACTAAGCAAAGGAGATGAGAATTAGGACACACAGAGGTACCCCATTTCCTGAACTATTTTATAAGCGAATATAGCCTTTCTTAATAAAAATTCCACCTAACACAAAGTTGGCATTGGAAACCGACTCTCTCATAGAGGGTTACCCAGATCAGTGCTCCTCAGAATTTAACGTTCACGAAATCACCTGGGTATCTTATTACACTGCCAATTCCAATCCTGTGGGAGGGCTGGGGGAGGCAGAGGACAGCACAAGATTTTGCATACATAAAAAAAAATGGTCAGACGATGCTGATGCTAGTGGCTCATAAACCATAGTTTCCAAAAAAGGACCTAGACCAGCCAGCCAAAGTCCAGTGATGAACACTCTCCTTGCAGTGAGACACCTGTTCGGGGTTAGAGACAGCTCAGAGAGTACTGCCAGGGATAAGCACACATACACCAGATCTCAAAATTCTGCCACAAGCCATTGAAGGAGCCTCCCCAACTCTGTGAGTTTGTCTATGGATCCCAAGTTAAGAATTGCTGCCTTAGGCGCCTACCAATTACTGTTACCAACACCAGACTAGCTGGGGGTGGGGCCAAGGGATGCACCCTTTTGACAGCTCTGGCCCATGTGTGAGCAATTTTTTTTAGGAAAGAACACCAGGAAGCTCTGTACTCTGACTCCAAGGCACAATTCACTCATCTTCGGCTGGAGTCCCACCTCAAGTAATCCCTTTCTGGCATCCTGTCTGCCCTAAGCATAGCAGAAGCTCCCCAAATCCCACCACTATGCAGCATTGCCTTCCCAGATAATGTGATTCCTAGGCTAGACTCAGGGAGAGAAGGCTATCCCTCTCTCCCAGCTCTCCTTCCTAATTACCCTTGGAGATCTCGGTTTCCTCACCTATAAAATGTAATTGGAAACAAGGTTTTATTATGACCTTTATGAACATCCAGAGATCGAGATCTATTCACAGGAAAATGTTCCTTTCTTTTCTAAACTCAAAAGCCTAACTGCTCTGCTGTGTCTCTGGGGCAGAGGCCAGCTCCCACTGCTGCCATCCGAGGCATCCCACTGCTGCACACATGCACACCAGCCATCCGAGGACAATGCTGGTGGCTGCCGCTGCCACACACAAATATTTGTGATGGTCTTTTTTCCTATGTTTTAATTTTGGTAAAATACATCATGATTGTCTTTAACAACCGCTGCGGCCAAACATCTCTCCCTGTAGCACCGGATTTAAGGTCATCCAAAGCCTTCACCTCCAGGCTGGCACTGTTCAACATGAGCCTGAGTCTTTTTTTTTTTTTTTTTTTAATTTTTTTTTTTCAACGTTTATTTATTTTTTTGGGACAGAGAGAGACAGAGCATGAACGGGGGAGGGGCAGAGAGAGAGGGAGACACAGAATCGGAAACAGGCTCCAGGCTCTGAGCCATCAGCCCAGAGCCTGATGCGGGGCTCGAACTCACAGACAGGGAGATCGTGACCTGGCTGAAGTCGGATGCTTAACCGACTGCGCCACCCAGACGCCCCGAGCCTGAGTCTTTATTAGCATCTTGAACTAGTGGGGCCAAACACAAACATAAAACAGCTGTTCAGAGACAAGAGAACCCCATTGCTAAGAAACCCTTAATAATTTGTGATACAATTACGTCGAGCAAATTCCTGTGCACAGACCTCAAACCCTCTTGACAAGAAAGTTCTACCAGTTTGCACAACTATCCTAAGGCTGTTGGGATGGGTCAGAAATGGATTCTCAAGTCTGTGGTGTCCTGGACCTCTTTAATCAGTGTTCCTCTAAGTCGGAGAGTGACCGTTGACAGTCACCTAAATGTTTGTGAAAATACACATTCTTAGGTTCTGTTCCAACTGCCCCATCAAAATTTGGGGGTAAGGAAACTAATTCTTAATAAATACCTCCCAGCAAGTTGCAATGCACACTAAATTTTTAAACCAAGTTAAGACTTAATTCCTAGGAAATAAAGGCAGACAAGTAAATACATAAATTTCAAAGGATCCACAAACCTCCTGAACTCTTCCCTTGAGCTCTCAGGTAAAACCCCTGGTCTGTACATCACCAGTGTCCTAATTCAATCATCCACATACAACTGTCACTTTTTATTTTTCCCCAGACCCACGCTACTTAATTTTTTTTTTAATGTTTGTTTTTATTTTTGAGAGACAGAGCATCAGCAGGGAAGGGGCAGAGAGAGAGGGACACACAGAATCCGAAACAGAATCCAGGCTCTGAGCTGTCAGCACAGAGCCTGACAAGGGGCCTGAACTCATGTACCAGGAGATCATGAGCTGACCCAGAGTCAGAAGCTTAACTGACTGAGCTTCCCACGCACCCTGTCCAATCCTCTTTTCAGATGAGAATGGCAAAGCTCACATCCAGATGTGAAATTGTGGATTTGACCCTTAGTTTTAAGTTTTCCAAATAAATATACAGTTATTAGTACAAAAACACTTTGTTAGTGTATCACCTAAAACCATCCCCCATGTTGCCTGCATATAAATATTGTCCCTCTTCAGGAAATAGTGGTTTATGTGATCCAAAGGTCTGGAACCACTGGGCAACTTTAGGAGGCACTCATGGCCTGTGATGTGTGGGGTTATCCACGTGGCAAATCCCAGATGACCTAACAGCCTGAGCCTACATAAACCTGGCAGAGTTGATGACAGGAATAAGAGAGAGGGAGTTCCTTCCTGCCAGAAGGCCAGGAGACAGGACACATCTGGAGGTGAATGATCCTTCTGTGGCCTACCTGTCCTTATCAGTGAGGTAAGACACGCCCATCCCACCCCCAGCCCAGTCTCCTCACTGCAAAGACCACAGGTGGCATCCGGACTAGCGCGGCCAATCTGCTTCCGTTCAGGGAATTTGTAATTAGGGCACAGAGGAGCTTGTTAATTGATGCTGGACATTCAAACTGAGGGGTGTTAACAGCTGGGCTGGAGTGGCCTGCTTCGCCCTCACGAGCACACTGCAGCAGAAACACAGTCTGGAGAGTCAAGAGGAGACAGGAGCAGCCCCAGAGAGAAAGTAAGCACAATCCAGCCTCTGATTTCCCAATTCTTGGTTCCAGGCCAGCTGCACTTCCTGCCCTCAGGGTCCATGGGACATCCCAGGAATAAATTTCTCCTCTCGGCTTCAGCTGGTCTGAGTAGGCAGCTGCTCCTTGCAACCGCATCCCTGCCAAACTCGGACTCCTTGTGTCACGCACCCCGGGTCCAGGTGAACAAGTGTAGCTGAAGGCGGGCCAGGATGGGTGCCTATCCAGACATATCCGGATGAAGGATGTGACTAGAACCTTATCACAGGGATAGGAAAGGGGGACCCTTTGAGGGTCCCCTCCACATCACTCGGCGAGAGGCACCATGAGAAGGAGCTGGCATAAGGGTGCATGGAGCTCTATCACTTGCTGACGGTAGGAACCAAATAAGAATGATGGACAAAAAGCTAACATTTACTGTGTGCATTAGCATATGAACTAGGCTATTCACCATTATGATCTCATTTATTCTTCCTGAGAGCCCAATGAAGGTGGTAATGTCACTTTCCCAACTTTCCACATGAGGAAAAGGAGACTCGGAAAAATTAAGTGATGGCCAGAGTGACACGGGTAATAAATACAGGATCCAAACTCTAGACTCTAAGTTCCTACCCATCACGCTACCTTCCTTTACGAAGTCATATTAAAAGACAGCAGAGAGACACCAAAAAGAGCTAGTGTCCGAGAGACAACATAAGGTACAGTCACCAAAGGATCCTCCCCCCAGCAGCCCTGCCGTCTGTGTCGGTCCCAGAACCCAGGGAGCAAAACCACACCTATGGGTGCAGCATTAAGAAAATAAGGGTGTACGAAGGGAAGAAAGCTGAGAGAAGGTATGCCACCTGGCTGAGGTGTGGCTTGGCTGGCCTCAACAAGGCCCAGGGGAGCCTGGCTTTGGTCCAGAGCACAGACAGAGGGTTAAAACACACCGAATTTTTTTTAAACAGTAATTGGTAGGTGGCATTCCTGTTTGTGATCCCACATAGGGTGGAGGGGACTATACACTTCCAAGCCAGGAAAATCTAAGGAAATGTGGCAAGAGCTGCGTGCTATCAGAACTCCTAACAAACACTGGGACAGACACCACATTCTCAGGCTTGGGACTGGTTGACACACTAAGGGTGAGAAAGCAGAACCTTAATCATAATCCCAGAGGCCATTCTGATAGCGCTACTATTCATATCTTATTTCTAAAAAATGAAGCCCAGAACTAACCTGTCAAAGTTTCACAAATCAATTACGACTACAGCTCTGCTTCCATAAACTCCAAGTAGATCCAAAGTCTAGTAAGGAATTTTAAACAACGCACTTGAACTTTTCAGGGTCAGTGTGGCTGATTCTCCTATAGGAACAATGCTGATGTATCCACTCACCACCATCTTTGCAGGAGGGGTGGACAGTGCAGTTTGATAAGGAAGGATAAAGAGACTGTTCTGGGCAAGGCACTGAGTCAGGCACTGAAGCTGTACCAATCTGTCCACACCACCTCACGACAGGTGGGCATTTACTAGATGTCTGCCTCGGGCTGGAGATGCAGGCTATGGTCAGGGAACAGGAGTAACGGGCAGAGGGCTGAAAAGGCAGCAGCACGCCCAAGGTCCTCTTAGCCTTCGCCTTGTATACAAGCACAAAAACCCATCTCATGAACCAATGCTTTCAAGACACCATCCTCTTGGCGTCCCTCCCCTCTGTCTCTGACTATTCTTCACTGGGCTCCCTGCTTCTTCCTTTTACCCTCAGAGGGAGATGTTCCCCCAAGTTCTACCCAAACCTCCCTTGCAAAAGACTAAATGTTTGTGCCTTCCCCACAATTCACACTGAAACCCTCTTGTCCAATCTGATGGTATTAGGAGGTGAGGTCTTTAGGAAGTAATGAGGATTAGATAGTCATGAAGATAGAGCCCCCATGATAGGATTAGTGCCTTCTAAGAGTCAGGAAAGAGCTTTGTTCCTCCCTCGGCTGTCAGCCAATGGAAGATACAAGAAGTCAAGTCTGCAACCTGGAAAAGAACCCTCACCAGAACTTGACCATGCTGGCACCTTGATCTTGGACTTCTAGCCTCCAGAACTGTGACAAATAAATACGTGTTTTTTATAAGCCACCCAGTCTATGGTACTTTGTTACAGCAGCCTGGACAGACTAAGACATCTCTTCTCACTCCATTAGCCTCAACAATAACTCTGTGAAGGTGAAACTCCTTTCTCTCCCTTGCCAACCACACCCCTGCTTTTCCAGCCACCT
The DNA here is from genome assembly GCF_018350155.1 of Leopardus geoffroyi. Taxonomy (NCBI): domain Eukaryota; kingdom Metazoa; phylum Chordata; class Mammalia; order Carnivora; family Felidae; genus Leopardus; species Leopardus geoffroyi. Next base: position 118,444,013 of record NC_059326.1, on the reverse strand, counting down.
GCTGATCTTCATCATCTGAATGCTGTGCTGACACCCGTGTCTTGCGCTCTCCTCTCCCACCTGTTTCTCCACCTGAATTCCTAAATTCTGGCACAGGGAAGAGAACTAACATTTACTGAATGCCAACACTTTCCAGGCACTGGGCTGGGTGTTTTCCACATTTCCTTAGACAGCTTCTGTGCTGCAGAATGAAAAAATCAGCATTCTATAGAGGGACCAGTGGAGTCAGGCTGAGACGAGTCTCGACTAGGAGTAGTAAAAAGGCAAAGTGACAAAAAATGCTCCAGGTCCAGGGAACAACCTGTGCAAAGGCCCTGTGGTGGGCAAGGGGGAAAGGTCAGTGTGACTGGAGACTGCAAAGGAAGCATAGGAAGGATGCAAGAAGGTGACAGGAGCATCTCAATGAACATGTGGAGTAAATAATATGAATACGTCATCCTCATTTAACTGCCATACTTTGTTTTTAGCCAATAAAACTAACCAACCTTTGATGTACAGAACACCAACTATAATTTTTAAAACACTTCTTTCCCATCTGAAAGGTATTTCCTAAGTGTGAGTGCCCTAAAAAAAAAAAAAAAAAAAAAAAAAAAAAAAAAAAAACTAGCTAGAAATGAAAAAGCAAGTAAGGTTAGAATTCGACAAAATTCATATAACTCCATAAGTAATACATTGATGTTTCATTTTTAATCAGAAGCTGGCTGCCAGCCTGGGCAGACAGCCTGGGGGTCATCCTGCACTGATAACAAAAACAGAGACTAACCAATGGCTAATAATTGCTGAACACTTACTCAGGGTATTGCATGCATTAGTGCTTGATCTTCTTGACACCTCATAAGGCAGGTACCAAAATCATTCTCATTTTAGAAAAAGGGAAACTGAAGCTCAGACAGGTTAATAACTGGTCCAAGGTCACACAGGTGTTGCACAGCAGGAGCCAGGATCTGAACCAGGTCAGTGGAATCCCAGAGCCTGCACTCTTAACCACCACACTACTCTGACTCGCAAACTAGCTATAATGTCAGCGCTTCTGGAATCCTACTTATTTCTTCACCTCCCCTGATGCAAGGCCTATTTAAGCTACTCAACACTGACAACGCAAAAAAGGTAAAATAATCTCTGAAGGAATGCCGTCAGACTTCTGGTGTCAGCTCCCTTCCTGTTGCGGGTCTCCCTCAAAACACCCCAACTCTTCCTCCAATTTTAATAAAGAAAACTTTTCCAGTTCATTGCAATAATATCCTGAGAGAACAGGAATTAGAAACCGATGAGTCTTCTCAGGCTACGTCTCAGCCAAAGTCAACAGAATCCAAACCCCTCTTGTAGGCAGTTACTGTTTACAGTACCTCTAACCGGAAGGAAGGGGGGGGGGTTCAGATTACTGGAAAGCTCTAGCCATGGTTTTCCCAACTCTTGACAAAGTTCGGAGTCCTGTCTGAAGGACAGTATCATACTTTCCCGATCAAGAAATCCTTCCCCCAACTATTTCAGAAGTAGCCAGAACACAAGGTAAATGACCAAAGCTTACCTACCTATGATGGATAAAACTGTCCACCTCCCTGAGGCCTGGCCAGCTCTCCTGAGGATCAGCAGAGGTGACCCTAGCCTGAAGTTGGCTCACCTTTAGTTATTCCTAAAACCCTCAAAGACTCATCTGAGCAACTCGTGGCTTATATCATGAGTGTACTTTAGAACTGCCTTCCTGAACCACACTGTTATGGGGTGAACCGTATCACCCTAAAATTCCTATGATGAAGCCCTAATCCCCAGTACCTGGGAATAGGACCATATTTGGAGATGGAGCCTTCAAAGAGGTAATTAAGGTAAAATGACGTCACATCAGAGGGCCCTAATCCAATATAACTGGTGTCCTTATAAAAACAGATTAGGATTCAATTACAAAGGGAAAAACCATGTGAAGTCCTAGGAAGAGTGCATGTGCAGAGGAAGACCATCTGCAAGCCAAGGGAAGAAGCCTCAGAAGAAACCAACCCTGCCTGGCAACACCTTAATCTCAGACATCAAGCCTCAAGAACTATGAGAAAACAAATGTGTTGTTAAACCACCCAGTCTGTGCCGCTTTATGGCCACCTGAGCAAACTAAGACACACTAATAGGCACACTGCTGAAGTTGCTCCTAACTCTATGTATCGGCCCCATCACTCGCTTAAGGGTACAGGCCAGCTGGATTTCCCTCCTGAAGCAGTGATCCCTAGAGCATGGCCACTGGGCACTGAAGTCATTACTAGGCTACCGAGTGGTCGAGTCCATGAAGACTCTTGCACTGGGACAGGGGCCCCAGCACAAAACCTTGTGTTTGTGTGGTTAATTAATAGGTGATACAGAGAATTTTTTCTTTCAGAAATGAATACTATTAAAATACAGTCAGGGGAGCCTGGGTGGCTTGTCAGTTAAGCATCTGACTCTCAATTTCGGCTCAGGTCATGATCTCAGCGTTATGAGATCGAGCCCCATGTCAGACACTGTGCTGGGTGCAGAACCTGCTTAAGATTCTCTCTCTTCCTCTCTGTCCCCTCCCCACTTTCATTCTTTTTCGTACAACACGGTGCACCTGAGTAACACAATTGAACAGCTAGTGTTTATTAAGCAATCGCCAAGCCAGGCACTATGCTAATACTAATAAACATGCTTCATATATGCCAGCTCACTGAAACCTCCTAATAACCACAGAAGGGAAGGCCATTATTACTCCCATTTAACAGGTGAAAACAAGGCCAGGAGATAAGCCCCGAGAAGGCATGCTTTTTTTTTTTCCCCGTTTTGTTCACTAGTATATCACTAGAGTATAAAACAATGGCTGGCACACAGCAGGCACACATGTTTATTTGTTGAATAAATGAAGAAACACGTTACTTGTCAATGTCACAGAAGGAGCAGGTTTGGGATGTGAACCCTGGCTGTCGGCACCAGCTTCTGCCCTACCACACGGGACAAAGCAAACCACACTCCCTGGCATGTGGAAGGTTTGGTCCACTGCACATTCCAGCATCTGCACCTTCTGGTCCTCAGCACTGGCGATGTTATTCTGCACCCAGAGTTCAGAGCAAAGTTAATCAAGGAGCCAGTGCCACAAATGACTGGACAAAGGGACAGGCAAAAATGTTGCCTTCCCTCTTAGTGACACTCCCTGTGGCCTCACACAGTTCTCAAAGTGTGGCAAGCATACAACTCTGTGGTGTACAAAATCATTTTAGGTGGCACGTAAATTAACATTAAAGGTGACATATTGATTTTTATGGTTACCTTCTATTTCGAGCAAATTTTACTGGTACTTTGTAACTAAGTCATGAAATACCCTTTTAAGATAACGAGTGTCCTGGGGTGCCTGGGTGGTTCAGTCAGTTAAGTGTCTGACTTCAGCTCAGGTCATAATCTCATGGTTCATGGGTTCAAGCCCCGAGTCAGGCTCTGTGCTGACAGCTTAAGGCCTGGAACCTGTTTCGGATTCTGTGCTCTCTCTCTCTCTCTCTCTCTGTGCCCCTCCCCAGCTTGTGCTCTTTCTCTTTAAAAGTAATAAACTTTAAAAACAAATAAATAAAACAGAGTGTCCTTTCAAAGGGAACAAGTACTCCCATTTAAATAAACATATTAGGTAAGCAACAGAATAGGTGTTATATCTAAGTGACAAAAAATCATGATGGAAATACGTGAGTAACTAAAGGCTGGGAAATACAGTTTCCTGGAACTTTCTAGGTTATCTGTATCAAACGCCCCCATCCCTACAACTCATCCATCCACCCAACTATGCCACACCTGAAAAGAAAGAATTTACATACACTAAATTTTAAATTTTCCAGCAAAATCCCTTAATAAATGACTACACAATGAGAGAGACAGACAGACGAGGGTAAGAGATTAAGAGAGACAAAGACAGAAAAAGAAAGAGTGCGAACAGACACACGGATACAAAAGGCATGTTCATTAATACGTGACGAAGTTAACAACAGGGCTTGACCTAGGGCTGAAGTCCTGCCCTCTGCCTGCAAAGAACTGTGACACAGAGCTCCCTTTGATACTACCCTAAATTCCACACTGATTCTTTAGGCTATTATTTTATGGCATGGTAGCTTAGCTCAGCCCTGTCCAAAGAACTGTACCGAGGTCTCTGGGACCTGTTCCAATAACAACACACAATGAGGCCTTCTCTCTCTGATAAAACCAGGAACCCCTCCCTCTGTGGTCTGCTCCCCTGCTCCTCCCAAACAAAAGTAAAGTCCCATTTTGAGAAGAATTCAGCCAGCCAAATGCCGCCTTCTCCCCTCACCTTCCCTGTTGGGGACGACTGAGTTTCAGGTTGGCTGTGGGTCTAAGGGTGAACTAAGCTCCCAAGACAGAACCTAGGAGTCTGGTCAACTCCAGGGGAGAGAAGGCCTTCATGGCCACAGAAGGAGAAGCTGAAAGGGAAGTAATGATACCAAACCTGTATCAATCCAATGTAAGCTCCATGAGAGTGGGGAATAGTCTTACTTATGCTGTATCCCAACAGCCAAATGTAGTGAGTGTCTTCTGCTCAGTAGGTGCACAGTATCAGATAATGAATGAATGAATGAATGAATGAACGAACTAGTGAATGAGTAAATGAATGAATGGATACCTCCAGTAAGGCTGAGAAGACACTTCCCAAGAAGTGTGACTCTAAGATTATGTTTCCCCCATTCTGCTTGAGAACCAGCAACTGTATAAACAAGAGACCCCCCCCAAGGACTAATTTTCCCTTTTCACAGCCACCCCTAGTAGGTGGCAGATTAACAGCAGGACTTCTGACCCCCAAGCCATCTGGACTCATAAGGAATGCAGCAAAATGAATGCTACCTTGACTTCCTCCAGCACATGCTCAGATGCCCCAACTTGTGTCTCAATCTCTAGCTTCTGGAACAAGCAAGAGAAAACTGGTTCTGGGAATGATAATGACTTGCACCAACTAACTCAACCCCTCCTGAGAAGTTTAAAGCCCTCCATATTCTGGCTTCTCTCAAGGGTTTTTTGGTTGTTGGGTTGTTGTGTTTTTTGTTTGTTTTTACAGTATGTAAGTTTTTCCTTTCTATTCCTCTTTTTCTCTTTGCTTATCTGAACCTTCTAATCATTCTACAATGAACATAGACGACTTGCCTAATAAAAACGTCTAAAATAGACTGATAAAACACACAAATAGGACCATTCAAAAAGGACCCTGAAAGCACATACCTTACCAAGTTCCATTTTAACATGTCTAGAGTACAAAGTTTAACACTGCCATTTCACAAAATTATATTCAACAAAGTCCTTTGAAAAGTTGTAAATTTCTGATAGAAGTCAAGGCTCAGGGCTTAAAATCACAATACCCAGTCATACAGGCACTTATCTTACAAAAGGGCCAACTAACTGATGGGCAAGGTGCCAGAGAATTAGACAAGTACAAGGACACAAGCTCAGTAAGTCATGTGCCAAATACGGATAAGACACACGTTCTGAGTTCATCCATGGTAAGAAAAACTGCTCTACAACTCTCTTCCAGTGGCAGAAACTTCCAGCAGTGCATAGGAGCCAGAGTACCTCTGCAGTGATAGAACTTTTTTGTCATGGGGCTGGTTGGTCCATCTTGGAGGTCCCACACAAATGGACCACACTTGATGCAGCTCAACTACCAACTGAGAAGGGTCTCTATATCTGCCCAGTCCTCGGATCTCATTGTTAAGGGTCAATCTGTTCCACACAGTGGTAACAAAGAAATGAGCTAACAATCAAAAGACCTGAGTTCTAGGTCTGATTCTAGCCAGACCCTGCACAACTCAACCAACGCATGCCTTCATGACTCCATTTTACCAAAACTTGGTAACATCAGCCGTATTTCACCGTTTCTTTTTTTTTTTTTTAATTTTTTTTTTTCAACGTTTATTTTATTTTTGGGACAGAGAGAGACAGAGCATGAACGGGGGAGGGGCAGAGAGAGAGGGAGACACAGAATCGGAAACAGGCTCCAGGCTCTGAGCCATCAGCCCAGAGGCCGACGCGGGGCTCGAACTCACGGACCGCGAGATCGTGACCTGGCTGAAGTCGGACGCTTAACCGACTGCGCCACCCAGGCGCCCCTCACCGTTTCTTGAGGATAAAACTAACACAAATGTTACAATGGGGTGGGAAGGGGATGATGGAAGGTAAGAAAAGGGAAGAGAGAGAACTATTTCAGTAACAGTGAGCAAAATCTGATACTAGTTAAATGAATGGGATTTCACCACCTCAAACTATAGCATTTAACAAACCTAAGTGATGTAACTGTTGTTCAGTCCAATGTTGTCCTAAAATACATTCTTAGGGACATCTGTGTGGCTCAGTTGGCACAGCATTTGACTACTGATTTCAGTTCAGGTCATGATCCCAGGGTCCTGAGATTGAGCCTCCTGCATGTGCGCGCACTCTCTCTCTCTCTCTCTCTCATTTGCCCTCCCCCCCCACCCCCCACTCATGTTCTCTCTCACTAAAAAAATGAATAGAGGCCCCTGTGTGACTCAGTCAGTTAACATTCCGACTTCAGCTCAGGTCATGATCCCACAGTTCGTGGGTTCGAGCCCTGTGTCAGGCTCTGAGCTGTCAGCACACAGCCTGAAGCCTGCTTCAGATTCTGTGTCTCCCTCTCTCTCTGCCCCTCCCCACTTGCACTTTGTCTCTCTCTCTCTTAAAAATAAATGTTAAAAACAAGTAAGTAAAAAGATTAAAATACATTCCTAAAGACAGAAGAGAAATGAAAAGAACCTTCAAATTCCTCATTTCCTGTCCACCTTCTTCACTAGAAAATGGCAAAGCATTTAAACTATGGCCTGTGAGAACTGCACGAAGGTAATATATAAATGGCCACCATTTCCGAAGGGCAAGCAAGGGGGCAGCCACCTGCACAAGACCCAACAGAACCTTCGAGCTCACAGACGCCCACAAGCAGCAGGACTGGGGCTCACATCCTGCCCTCAGCCCCAGGAGCCAGGGGTTGCAACTTGGGTGTGAACTTGAACATTCTGGGGATGTATCAACAAAAAGGGTGAGGAGGTCAGTCAGGGCAAAGACTTCCCAAGGCTGAATCAATAGAGCCATCTGTAGACAGAGGGGCAGCAAATAAAGCATGTTAGACACACCAGCGCCGTGTGGAATGCCCCAGGGAGGCCTCGTGAAGCACGGCCCACAGAATCCATCCGCGACTTCCTTTCCACATACAAGACCCCCTCAGTGAAGGTGGATCCAATGTGCTTGGCCTCTGGAAATGAAATCTGGGGTAGAAACGGAACTGAGAGGCTCAGATTTTGAAGACAACAGGCTGAGTTTGAATGCTGGCTTGTCCCCTTACTAGCAGTGAGCTCTGCGTCTCTCATCCAGTGGCAAGTTAAGTGAACAAGTTGCTAAACATTCCTGACCCTAAACTGCTTCACACCAAAATGGAATAACCGTATCTCTCCAACACAACTGCTGCTAGGATCAAATTACATCATGCCTGAAAGCACTTGGCACAGTGTTCGGCTCAATGTACTGCACTCCTATTAATGTCATGCTCGGCATCATCACTACTGTTACTACTAATTGGCAAAATGGCTATGTGTACTTCAAGATCTTATTACAGAAAACCTCCACTTCCTAACCCCAAGCTACACAACAGGCACGCTAGAGCAGGACTGAGGGCTCCCTCCACCCTCAGGACCCGGTGCGGGCCTGCCCCACACCTCTCACCATAGCACTGTGTGCAGAGCCTCAGGCCTGTGCAGAGCATCCGAAGCAAACGACCACTTACCTTGAAGAGCATTTCACAGGTTCGAGTCCTGCATGGGGCTCTGCACTGGCAGCAAAGAGCCTGCGTGAGGTTCTCTGTCTCCCTCTCTCTGCCCATCCCCCACTTGCACTGTCTCTCTCAAAATAAATACTCTTCCTCACACTACCAAAGCAGCCAAAAATGGCAAGTGCCCATTGGCTGCATATATTTACACAGAGGCAGATGTCTGAGTAACGGGGTGGTATGCTGGTGATAGTCTTTTCTTGGTTTTACTAACCTTATATGTTGATCTCATCCAGGCATCACTGCAATTGCCTACATTTCTGGTAAGAAAACCAGGAAGAAGGCAAAATACAAAGGCCACCAAGGATTCCAAAAGCCTCCTTCCCAAAATGTTCTCTGGAACAGTGGTTCCCAGATTTGAGAATCTAAACAACCAACTTAAACTAAACACAGACATAGACACACACACAGACAGACACACATGCACATGCACACTAGGTTGCCAATACTTTTACTCTGGCAAGCACAGCCATTTAAAAAATTCATTTCACTACACTTAATATAAAAAGAACAGTCTTACCTATTCCAAAATAGTAAGAAAGATACACTCTCAGAATAAGACACAGACCGCTACATAGATAAATTTAGCTTTATGAAAAACTCATTATTTATACTGTCCGTGTTTTTTCTCAGCAGAAACTGGGACTCAGCATTTGAGAACTGATGCTCCAGAAGGAGGCATGGCTACTTTCTTGGAAGACCATGAAATGGCATTCTAATGCCTGTGTCCACGAGCCACAATGGAAAGAGAAGCTTCTTGACCACGCTGCCAAATAAAAAGAGAAGCAGCATCAGCCTTCACAGTCATCAGGATCCCTCTGGTTAACTCCAGATACTCTTCTTCAATTGTCGAATTTAAAATCTGCCTAGCTCACTTTTCTAGGTTCTGGTACTTGAACTCCAGGTCACCACCGTTGAGCTGACTAACCCAAACCTCATTTCCACGTTTGACTCTTTGTACAAACCCATTTTTCACTCTCCTCCCTCAAAAATCTGCTCAGGTTAAAAATAATTTTGCCATAAATTTGCCATGACCCCACAACTTCACTCGTAATTACCTAAGAGAAATGAAAATATACATCCACACAAAAGCTTGTATAGAATATTCATATTATTGATGTATGTAAGAGCCAAAAAGCAGAAATGATTCAAATATCTATTAACTGGTGAAGAGAAACACAAAATATAGTTTAACTATGCTGAGTGGAATACCACTTAGTAACAGAAAGGAATCAACTTGGGACACATGCTACAACATGGATGAACCTGAAAAATACTAGCTAAGTCAAAGAAGCCAGACAGAGAAGACCACATATTGTATAACTGCATTTCTAGGAAATGTCAGAAATGGCCAGCATGCAGGAAAACATCAATAGTTGCCTAGGATTGAGGGAAAGATTGACTACAAAGGGGCAGGAGAAAATTTTTCATAATGAAAAGTTTAAAAAAAAAACAGCTAAAAGTTATGCTTACTATGATGGTTGGCAGAATTCAGTGAGCTTCTATTCAATGAGTGAGCCACTGAGTGAGTGGGTGAGTGAACAAGTCAATAAATGAAAACTAATTTCCCAGAAGCCTCTCTGATAAGCCTTAACTAGGTCCACATATTTCATTCACCCCGGTCAGCTTCCACAAGTTATGTGTAATACACAAGTCACATGTAACAACAGTGAATTGTGTTGTGTGTATGTTCACACATATATATACCACCTAACTCTTTGGATTAGGTTGAACTCCATATGCAATTGTCTTTTTGTAGGTCAAAAATAGTAAAATATTGGTAATTTAATGTGATTCACCTATACACGCAATTTTTTTTTAATTCTTTTTAATGTTTTTTTATTTATTTTTGAGACAGAGAGAGATAGAGCATGAACAGGGGAGGGTCAGAGAGAGAGGGAGACACAGTATCTGAAGCAGGCTCCAGGCTCTGAGCTGTCAGCACAGAGCCCGACGCAGGGCTCGAACTCACGGACCATGAGATCATGACCTGAGCTGAAGTCGGGCGCTCAACCGAGTGAGCCACCCAGGCACCCCTACATGCAATTTTTAATGCAAGAGACAAGACAAAACAGGCTTTTGACAGAGAGTGCACATGGGTGAGCAAGGGGGAGAGAATCCCTCAAGGTGGGGGGGGGGGGGGGAGTGCAAGCAAGCGAGAGAGTGCACAGACCCCATAGCAGGGCTCGAGCTCACAAACTGCAAGATCATGAACTGAGCCAAAGTTGGATGCTTAACCAACTGAGCCATATTAACCTGGGTGTGGCTCTACACTCCAACCCATTATTCTAAGCTTCAATTTCCTAATGTGGAAATGGGAATAATCATGGGATCTTGCTCACGGAGCTGCTACGAGGACTACTATAACAATGCATAGAAAGCACCTGCCAGTGTTGAAGCAAAGACACAAAGGAAGCATTCAGTAAATTATTGCAATTATTGATACATGCTGATCCTATCTCTCTCTGAAATTATACATGCCTCAAGTATAGAGGAGCAGCATTTTCATTTCTTTAGTGTTCACTTGTTCCCCAGACCTGCACACAAGGGATGCTCACCACTGGAATCCTGCACAGGTGAGGCTTCCAAATATACTGAAGCCTGAGACCACAGTTCCCTGGATGCCACAGAGTCCCTGTCTGTGGAGCCCCAATGTGAAAAACAAATATCACAGCCAGACTCTTAGTTATGATTCCATTCCCAGCATCCTCCTCAGCAGAAACCCAGCAATACTACAAAGTAGAGGAGGTGCCATCAGAGAGATTTCCTTCTGGCATATTTCTCAACAAAGATGTTTGGCTGCTATGCAACCAGTGTTTTACTGCATGATGGGGCTACTCACAGAAGGCCAGGATTCTCCTAGCAACAGCAAAGGATGGGGCTACTGGGGAAATGCAAATAAAATCATATCCCTACATGCTATTACAAATTCCTTCCCTCGTTTGTAGCGATCATAAAGGTACCCAAAAGATTCCAAACAAGAAACAATGGGATTATACAGGGGTTGCCAAAATTCGCAAATAAAAATATAAGACAACCAGTTGAGGTTAAGGTAACCAACAAATATTTGGGGACTGACTTACACTACCAAATTTTTGTTCTTTATCTGGAATTCAAATTTAACTGGGCCTCCTGTATTTTATCTGGTAACTCTAGATTAAATTGGTAGCACAGATAACTCTTTAACTTCCCTAATATAAAACAGGGCATTTTCAATTCAATTAACTATTCTTTAACCACACACACACAATGTAGGCCAGAAAGGGAAGTCTCCCAAATTCAATGAGAATCTGTATATAAAAGCTGATTTAAGCTGTATATATAAGCTGGCTATACTAGCCACCATTTCCTGAAAGGTTGTGCCAGCACTTGCTAAATAAGCACTTTACATGCTCTGTAAGCTCAATGAATCCTCAAATGAGCCCTATGAAGTAGGCCCACTTACTATTACCTTTATGTTACAGGTGAGGGACTGGGACTTAGGAAAGGTAGAGTCAAACTCAAGTTTAGATCTCCCAATTTGAACCAATTAGAAGTCTAAGGGCCTTTCACTAGAGTCCTAGACTCAGTCTACCGTCTATCCAGGTGTCCCTGAGCTAATTCCAAATTTCCAATGCCTTGGCATGTGAATTACATCTCAATAAAGTTGTCAAAAAATGTTTTTTCAATGTCTACTTCTCTTTAATAAAACTGTGAAACTTCAGTCCACAAAACACCTAAAGCCCCTTCAGTTGATGATGAAAATTCCTTTTTCTCTCTTCCATCCTGCTCCAGACCTCAGCAATTTTACTTCTCATGAGGCTTTCTACTAAAACTAAGGACAAAAAAACAAAAGGTGACCAGACTTTAGATGACTTAAATCCTGCTATCTGGGTAGACCTCTACTAAAGGACACTCTGAAAACAAGGCTAGAAAAACCAAAGGAGATCCGAAAAATGTCAACTTCGATACATCCATTTATATACCCTTCATCACCAATGATAATGGGCCTGGGCTACAACTGAGAAAATTAGTCATTTCTGTAAAAAAAAAAAAAAAAAAAAAAAAAAAAAAAAAAAAAAAGGAAATTCCCTGGACCTTTGTTGTGAGCAAAAGCCTCATTCCTATAGACAGTAACACAGTACAGTTTTTCTCAATGCCCATCACCTCTGGAGCTGCCAGGGATTGAAGAAAGGAAGGATCCTCTTTGGTTTTCTTTTTTTCAGTCCAGTTTTATCCACTTTCCACAAGGTGACTAAATCTAATCTATATCCATTCATCTCACCAGAGAGAAGGTAAATGGTTATACAGATACTCTAGCCAATGGCTGGCATTACAGATGAAGAGGAATGGCATGAAGTGAATTCATTTTTATTTTTTTAATGTTTATTTGTTTTTGAGAGTGAGAGACAGAGTGCAAATGGGGGAGGGGCAGAGAGACAGACAGACAGACAGACTCCAAAACAGGCTCTAGGCTCTGAGCTGTCAGCACAGAGTATGACATAGGGCTCAAACCCATGAACCGTGAGATTATGACTTAAGCCGAAGTCAGATGCTTAAGTGACTGAGCCACCCAGACGCCCCGAATTCATTTTTATTTAAAAAAAAAATTTTTTTAATGTTTATTTATTTTTGAGACAGAGAGAGACAAAGTATGAACAGGGGAGGGTCAGAGAGAGCGGGAGACACAGAATCTGAAACAGGTTCCGGGCTCTGAGCTGTCAGCACAGAGGCCGATGCAGGGCTCAAACCCACTGACTGCGAGATCATGACCTGGGCTGAAGTCAGAGGCTCAACCGACTGAGCCACCCAGGCGCCCCGCCCCTAATTCATTTTTAAAGAATGCAGTGTTTCCCTGAGAGGTTGAGCTACTCTAACCCCAAGAGTTCAGGGTAAGGTATTTTCATCCTTCTCTGTAAGGAAAACAGATGGATACAGTGACATTCTTCAAACAAAAGAGTAGCCAAAAGCAGGGGGAAATCTTCATCGTATTTGCTTTTGGAAGGCAATATATCTCCTTGGTAACAGTTCTAAAAAAGAAAGGGCACGGGAGACCCTGTACTGAATCTTACACCTTAGCAGGCAGCCTAGAAAATATGCCTATGATTCAAGCAAGGTACCCATTCCTTTCTTTCAATGGGATGCTTAGGTTTTTTGTTTTGCGTTTACTGATTTTAACAAAAAAAGGCATCTATTATCTTTCCAAATGGATCTCATGCCTTTTCTCACCTATAAAATGGAGATGTTGCTGACAGTGATACTATCACTACCTTATGAGGCTGTTTTGAGGATTCAGTGAGATTGTGTACAGGATTTTAAAGAAGGTCTGGGGGGCGCCTGGGTGGCGCAGTCGGTTAAGCGTCCGACTTCAGCCAGGTCAGGATCTCGCGGTCCCTGAGTTCGAGCCCCGCGTCAGGCTCTGGGCTGATGGCTCAGAGCCTGGAGCCTGTTTCCGATTCTGTGTCTCCCTCTCTCTCTGCCCCTCCCCCATTCATGCTGTCTCTCTCTGTCCCAAAAATAAATAAATGTTGAAAAAAAAATTAAAAAAAAAAAAAAAGAAGGTCTGGCCCATAGGGCGTCATCAGCAGATATTAATTATGACCATCACTATTCCCTAGGGCAGCATTAGAAGCACAGGTATAGCTTCAAGATGATAGGAAGCAGAACTGGATAATATGCAAAACACAATTCAAAAGGTTTCTACAGAAATTCCACAGCTCAAATCCAAAGGAAACAATCAAAGCTAGGTCCAGAAAACTCTTTATTATAAATAAATAAATAAATAAATAAATAAATAAATAAATAAGCAAGCAAGCAAGCAAGCAAGCAAGCAATCAGCCCTGTGCCCCAGCAAACTAAACCACACAGCAGCCACCCATGTGATCAAAAATGCCTCACACAGGAAGCGGCACCTAGAGTGAGCTGATGACTGAATTCTACACACAAACACACTCTCCACCCAGAGTCCCATCAGAGACCTGATGGTCCTCAACAAGGAGGATCGGGAGCCATACGAGTTGGAGGTCTGGACACTTGCTTAGACGGGAACAAGAAATGAACCTGGCATCATCTTCATCCCTCTCTACCACAGCCCCCATTTTCCTTCTACCCTGATGCTAAGCCCTTCCCACTTGCAAACAGATACCATACAACTAGGAAAGTCAAAGCACATGAGAACACAACGCCGGGTCCCTGAGAAGACTCATGGAAAGCCGGGATACTACTAAGCTAACATCAAAAGCAAGTCTAGAAATGAAACCCAAATGAGGAGGAGGAGGGGGAAGAAGAGGAGGAGGAGGGAGAAGGGAGAAGGAGGTGGAAAAGGTGGAGGAAGTGGAGGAGGTGGGGGAGGAGGGGGAAGAGGGGGAGGAGGGAGAAGGGGAGGAGGAGGAGAAAAAGAAAAAAGAAAAAGAGGTTGGCCCTCTGATGGCAGTTTAATGGAAGAGAAGCGCAAAATAAAGAGAGTGGTAGGGAGGGAACTCCAATGAGTCACAGAGAACAGATGTGAATAATCTGTGTGGACTTCCCAGCTCTGCACCCCAACCTTCAAGTCAGGATCAATGCATTGATCATTCATCCACTTAGTCAGGATTTTTTATAGTTATTTATTCTGAAGTCAGTACTCTCTGGATTACTGTAGCAAACAATGGGAAGATAGGCATGGACCCTCTCAGAGCTCGCATTTAAGGATAAGAGGAAAATAACAAGGTACCACCTTCAGATTTGCCCCAATGGACCAAGCCATTTAACACTGCACATCCCACTGCATCAAGCCAGTGAATCGAGCACGTGAATCAGCAGCCATGAGGCCAATGACAAATGTGCTCCTGTGGCTCATGTCACTCCCTACAGCTCAGGGAACAAATCCTGCTGAAGAATTCACAGGTACAAACATTCTCAGTCTCAAAGTATCACTGCCTTGACTGCTGAAAGATGGGGGGAGGTGTGTCTGCCCAACATATCACAAATTAAGACATTTCTCCTTAACCATTTGCGGAGTGGCTACTATGTGCCAGTCACTACACAGAGAACTTAGGACATAACCACAGACCCATGGAGATTAGAATTTAAGTGGACCTTACCATCTAAGTTGTAGTAAGTTATGAGAAGGTTCAAAAATGCAGAGGACAAACTTCCAAAATGGGCATGGATACAAAGAGTACCATTAAAAAATGCCTCTAAAAAACCCACAGACGTTACTTTTGACAGTACTCACTGCTCAAAAAGTAACATAGCGGGAAAGATGTCTAAATTAGTAAGGTGTGTTAGATTTCCTGCCAAACATATTCAGGGCATCTCTTCAAGGCATTCCAGTTTGTGAAGAGATAGCATGACTTAAACAGGGCTGTTCATACACCCAGGAAGCTGTCAGAGGCTACTGGACTTCAAGAAGCAAATGTACACCAGCAATGGGTAAAGAGGCCTGGGTTGTAATCAGACCTGGATTTATTTTCTCCTCCAGCCCTGAACTAGCCAATTCTTTCCTTTGGGGTTTAGTTTCTGCTTTTATAAAACAGCAAGAACAAAAGAAAAAAGGAGAAGCATGGGGGCAGGGAGAGGGACACGTGACCATTCACCAAGTATGTACACATGAAACAGCAGCCTCCAAACCCAGCTTCAGATGACATGAGTCGTTCCTGGCGGAAACACTTTGCCCATCCCCTTCCTCCTCCACACCATCAAGTACGCTTTCACCATCACCACCCTTCCAAGCAGAGTAGCTTTTGAAAGGCACCTCTTGGGCAATCTACAACTTCCTAATATTATGCACAATGTTCCACTTGAGGGAACAATCAGAAAATAATATCCAGGAAGACACCAACCAAACCCCGTTTCCTTGATGCCTGGCCCCAGCTATGTGCCAGAGAGGCTGGCAATGGCCAAAGAGGCAACGGCAAAAGGTCACTAGACTGGGAAGTCAGGGCAGCTTCCAGAGGAATTAACACTTGAGCTGAGATTGGAAGGAGGAATAGCTAGGGGAAGAAGGTGGGCGAGCACTGCATCAGAGGAACTGTGTGTGTCAAAGCTCTAAGGTGGGAGGCACAGGAACAACATAGGGGCAGAAAAGGGGCCTGATGGCTGGAAAATCCAAAGATGGTGCAAGACGAGACTGGAAAAGCAAATGGGCCAGACTATTATACATGGGTACAATGCGGGGGGGGGGGGGGGGGGGGGGGGGGGCAGGAGGGGTTTTAAGCAGTAAGGTGACAAGATCACATTTTGATTTTGAAAAGACCATGCTGGCTGCAGAGGTATCTGAGATGCCAAGAAAGAGAAAGGCTGGGGCAGAGAGGAAAGGAAGAAGGGTCAGGTGAAGGGAAATGCAGGTCTAGCACATGCAACTCAGCAGCATCGATATCACCGGGGAGCTTGTAAGAAATGTAGTTTCAAGCCCCACCTAAGAATCTGTATTTTAACAAGGTCCCCAGGTAATGTGGATGCACATTAAAGTCTGCAAAGCACATTCAATGCAGAGTGGTAACTAGTCTTTGGAGATTAGCTATTATACCAAGTAAGTTTTTCATTTTCAAACCTAGCTTCAAACACAATCTCTAACAAGCTGCAAACCCGAAATACCTACCTTAAAGTTAAAAAAAAGAGAATCACAGATGAGGTTTGCTATGAAAGCAATCTTCCTCAACTACCCAGGAGAGGAATCACCATCTTCCTACTCCTTGACCTCACTAACTCTACACAAAGAGCAACCACACAGGGTGACTGTTCCTATGATAAAAAGAAGGAACCTGTAATCACCCCAAAAGCATCCCATCATCTACTAAACAGAATCTAAGCCTCTGCCAAAACCTCCAGAAGCATCCATGAGTCAGTCATCTTGGAGGGACTGCCTCTCAACATTCAATGTAACTATTCACCTTGCCACCTGCTCAAAAAATGAACGAAGCCACTTGCAATGTTCATGAGTCTTGAGGACCACCATTCTAATTATAAAAACACTTGTTGGCTCAATACTGCTTTTCTGTGACGCCTAAAGTAAGTCCTTTAATCATTATGTGTCCCAGCTTTTCCCCATGTACAAACCAGGAACCCTAGCATTTATCCCTTCCCCCTTCCCCACCAAGTATGCTTTAGGGATTAGGGAAATAATGCTTTCAATGCTATTCAAGGTAGACATGTACTGTTGAGTTCATAAAGCTTTTATTGTGTCACTATACTACTCAAAACACTTACAATTAAAAAAAAAAAAAAAAAGCCTTACAGTGGCTTCCCAGTATCCACAAAGAAGACAGATTCTTCACAATGGCACCCAAGTCTTCTAGGATCTAATCCCAAAAGCCCTGGCCTTCTTACTACATAGATACTCCAGCCAACCCAGACGAGCCACACCTCTCTGGCCAACCTGGCCCTTTTCAGTCTCCACACTTGAGCTGGTGAGAGTCCCAGTGAACTGGGACCCTGTTGCCAATCCTTCCCTAAGTCCAGACCCATTATGTGTTGAGGCCAAAAGTATGAGTAGGCGTTGGCCAAACACAGGGGCATGGGGAAGGCACCAGGAACACCAAGTAGAAGGAACAGTAATAGGAGACTGAAGCTGGGAAACTCATCATCCATTCATGAATCAGAAACAAATCCGAAGGAAGGGAGCAAGCAGTCAGGGCCAGAGTATGCAGAGCTCAGAAAGCCTTATCAAGACATCAGGACTTTATCCTAAAGGGGCTAATGGAAATGTTCTTGAAAGCAACCATACTAGAATAGTTGAAAACTGTTTTACTGAAGGCATAGGGTGCCTCTGAAAACTTTTTTTGAAACTCTCTTTCAATCTACTTTGCCCACCAATGAAATTCAAACTTTTTAGGAAATATCTGCGGCAATTTTAATAGCAGCACATCGTTTCTTTTAACCAGAGATTATAATCACAGAACTACAGACCTAGTAGGAACTTTAGCAATCATTTACTCTAACCCCTTATTTTAAAGATAAGAAAACTACAGTGCTCAGAGATTAAATGATTTGCTCAAAGACAGAGGCAATTTGTGGCAGAGTCAATATTCAAACCCAAGTCTCATGACTTCTAGGCCAGAGAGAATAGGATGTAGTAAACGTTCCAATATAGGAATCAAAGCACGCATGCATTCATTCAACAAATATTTATTTATGCACCAGATGCCATTCTACGCAGTGGAAATACAGAAGTGAGCAAAGACAAATACTTTGCCCTTATAGAGTTTTCATTCTAGCATGGAAAGAAAGACAAAAAAAAAAAAACAAAACAAAAAAAAAAAAAACCCACAATAAACACATAGTAAGTTAAAATGAGAAAAGTACTACAGATAAAAGCAGAATGATCAAGTGGGATCGGAGAAGGACTGTCAGGGAAAATCTCACTTAAAAGAGACAATGGAGCAAGACCCAAACAAGGTACCTTGCAAGGAGGATACCTACCAAGCATCAGAGGTGATGGAATTTCTATCCCTTCCATCATAATTTACCTGTACAAACTGTAGGTAGCAGGGCGAAGATCTGGGGGAGAAATTCAGCCCTCTTCCAAACTTTTCCATCTATCCGCCAAGCTCAACAAACAAAAATCCACAATTCGAACATTTTTTTCTGCTAAAACAGGAAAAAACAATTCTTCTTCTGGCTTTAATAAGAGGTCTTGATAGGCTGATAAATTGGAATGTAGTGAAAAAGTGGATATGGAGGGAATTTCAGGCTGGAAGCAAAACAAATACATATTCTGCATTTTGATAATGAACCAAGCCAATTTATTTTGGTTACTGCCAAATACGGATTAAAATGTGGGTCACTTCCTGAACACACCAGAAATGAAACTGAGATTGGCATCAACTTCCCAAAACCTGATGAAATGTTGCCTGAAACAAAGAAAAAGAAGGCATCAAAAAAGGAAGAACAATGTAAATCACAAAGACTCTTGGAGCTCAGCCCCACCTCCCCCACCCAGAATATGCTCTGCAGTGGTCAAGGGTCAACGTTTTGATTGCAAAGAGCCAATACTTTCTCAGCAATCCTTGTAATAACCCAATGAGGGGAGTATGTTGATCGGACTCACTCTACAGAACAGAAAACTGGTAGAAAGGAGTCTCTGAGAGGTGAAAATGCCCACACAGTTCATAGGCAACACAGACAAGACTGGAACATAGGATTATCTGACTCCAGAACCCACACTGGGGGCTCAGCAAAATGCAGCCCTTGGCTTGTTTTTGAATGACCTATGAGCTAAGAATGGTTTTTACGTTATTAACGGGTTGTAAAAACAAAGGCAAAAAAGTAGCATCCGCAACACAGACCCTCTGCAGCCTGCGCCCTAAAATATTTACCGTCTGGCCCTTGAAAGAAGAAGTTTGCCAACACCTGTAGTCTAATCTGCTCTACTAGACATGGGCAGATTCAAACCAAGTTCCACTGGATGTATTGTTTTCCAGACCCTAAGTAGCATAAGGTGAAAGAGTCAGGCTCTGGAAAACGGAGAACAAGCTCTCATACTGGCTGGGCTGTAAGACAAGCAGGCATCAGCTGGGGGTTACAGACTTGCTGTATTACTCAACAGTTCTCATACGTTGTTCTGCATTTATTTGTTTAATCTGACCCAGCCGGGGTAGTCCCCCTCTCACCCTGACACCCACCTGACACCCCATCCCTCACTAGGCACTTGGCTCCCAAACACTATTCTCAGGCTGCCCCCAGAATGCCCAATCCTAGTGGGCCCCAAAGCTTCAAAACTATCCCTTGTTTCGACATCTCCAAATGTGAATTTCCAAGGTAACTTTATTTAAACATACCCTTAAAAAAAAAAAATTAACAAAAACCCACAACAAACCGTGATAGCCCAAGTTAACTTATCCAAATGTGGAGAAGAACCAGGAGCTATTTGGGAGGCAGAGCCCTTTTTCTTCCCTGGATGACCCTGTTCAATTTGCTTAAGCCAATGTGGAGGAATTTTGTTGCCTTGGCCGCCTGGCAGCTATCCCCCCTTCTTCTGTATTTATAGCACCCTAATATTCCTCTGGGAAAGCATCCCTCCCTGACTTTCAGAACAGTTATTTCATATGCTGTTGTTGACTCCACTCTGGGTTCAGGCCAGGCAAGCTGCAAGGATTATCTCAAGGACGAGCATGTGACTCAAAAAAAGCCAATGAGAACCATGCTCAGGGCTTCACTTCAAACTCTTGGCCCCGAGTCATCTTGCCAACTACAGGGAAGAGGCTGTCTGAGAATGGCACCAGCCTAAAGCAGAGCAGAGTGAAGAGAGGTGGGAAGACCTCCCTGTACAGGGAGGACCTGCAGACATTGTGTGAGCCACGGGACTCAGACCAGCCTGAAGTCAGAGCATCCCTTGGGCTTTCTTGCTACCTATCAAAATAAATTCCCTATCTGCGTAAGCAGCTTAGACTGAGCCTTCCCTCCTTCATGACAGAAAGCAGCCCGTCTGCCCGCATCGAAGCACAGTGTCTACAAATGTGCCTTACTGAAACTAACTGAAAGGCGGGCATTAAGGTAGGTTGCATTGTTGGTAGAGCACCTCACCAACACTCCTCATCCATGCTGAGGCCAAATGGAGCTCAACTCTCCTACCCCCAGCTGATCCAGGAACGTGGGGCTTTCTAACAGATACCAGGGCCTTCCAATGTAACACCAAGTTACCTGATTAGAGCTGTGACCAATGAGACTTAAAGAGGTAAGACTCTCACAATCAGTATTTCCAGGAAGTATGCTTTTTCTCCTCCCACCCAAAACTAGTTTGCCTCAAGCCCCTCAGCGAAGAGAAAAAGAGAAAAAAGACAGAAGGAATGTAACAGTCGGTGGAGGAAATCTCGTGCTTCTATTATGTCCAGGGTTGCTTGGCAACTGGCCTCGGCCTGGTCATTCCAGTGACAAGCAGAGGAACGAAAGTCAGACCTCCAGGTCACGCAGTATGTCCTGTTTATGGCCCTGTGACTCAAGGGCAGGGGTGGGCTTGTGCTTTTCTACAAAGCTGGCAGCAAACAGCCAACAGAGCACCTGCTGTCTTCAGGGGCTCTCCCTTGAGTTTCTGTCTCTCCCACACTGGTTCAAGTTCCTCTAACTTTTGCCCTCAGTGAACATAAGCTGTGGATGCTCCCCGAAAACAGATAAAAAAAATGCTTTCAAAAACAGCTTGATAGGAAAAGAGTCAAGGTTCTGACACAGAAATAACTTAAACTTTACTATTTATTAAGAGAGTGGAAATCACCAAAGAGTGAAAGGCCTTGTATATAGTCAAGAAAACTCAGGCCAGCCTGTATTTCAGGTTGAGGATTTTCTTGACTCCTCCATAACCTTTCTCACTCCACTGCCACCTCCAAGGATTCTAGGTCATGAGCTAATTTCCTACAACTGGAAGTCAGCAGGGATGGAGATTTCCGCATTTGGCAACACATTTTAGTAATAACTGTGGTACCAGATCCCGAAAGGGCCTGTACACGGCAGGAGGAAGAGAAGATGTGGGTCAATGAGTCTCTAGTGTGTAGAGGCGCCAAACAGGTCATCTGCGTGTACAAAGATAGACGTGATGCTGTTCCTTCTCACTCTCTGCCCACTCCTAAATTAAACATCTAAGAATGATTAGCTTTCAGGACACAACAGAGACAAGAGACTGACTCTCATGCCTAAATTCTACTTAGCGAGACTCCAGTCCTAAAAGGTTAAGACACTGTATGGGAAGCATGGTCTTTTGTTGGCTGAATTCCTGTTAAGATCCATTTATCCACATAGACCTATCCAAATAAACTGATATTAAATCTTATAAAAAATCACTGCAGAGTTTCAGAAAAATCTTGTACAGAAATTATGCCTTGGGGGTGTCCACTGGAAAAACAAGAGATGTGGTTCCAGCATGGAAATGCTGTCAGCAAATAATACACAGAGGCCTGCAATATAAAGAAAAGAAGAAAAATGTTTTTCTTATTTTAATCTTTTTAGAGCACAATGAAAAGTAAGTCTTTAGTAATTAATTCTGAGGCTTATAATGGGTATGTTCCCACATGTACCACTATAACTAAAATAGCTATTAAAACTCAACACCTTTAAATGAGTACAGAGAACACATACTCTAACATTCAAAATCTGTTTTTAAAGGAAACAACATAAGCAAATAACCTTGTTGTTTGAAGAGTTATAAGTCCATTTCTTCTAGGTGTGAAGATTGGGGAAGGAATCAATTCATAGTAGATTAAACAACTACCCACCAAGGGGATCAAGACCTCCACCTCTGTGCTACTTATGACCCAGAGTTAGAAACAGAAAATTTGTTTTTCCTTTCCTCCACCTGAAAAAAGTAGAGGTAAAGAGACAGAAAAAGAGATCCAAGAAAAAGAGCACAGGTGGAAGGAGGCTGGTGACAGCATTAATCAACTCTTAGTTATGATGTTTTTGTTTGTTTTGTCCTGCCTCTTAAGATGTATTTATTTTTCAGACAGAGAGAGCACAAGCAGGGAAGGGGCAGAGAGAGAGGGGGACACAAGAGCCTAAGCAGGCTCTGGGCTGAAAGTCCCTATGTGGGGCTTGAACTCACAAACCACGAACGAGATCATGACCTGAGCCAAAGTCAGACACTCAACCGAAGGAGTCATTCAGGTGACCCTGATGCTTTTTTTTTTTTTTTTTAACTTTTTTTTTCTTAATGTTTATTTTTTGAGAGAGAGACAGAGTGTGAGCAGGGGAGGGGAAGAGAGAAGGAGACATGGAATCGGAAACAGGCTCCAGGTTCTTAGCTGTCAGCACAGAGCCTGACTCAGGGCTTGAACCCATGAACAGTGAGATCCTGACCTGAGCCGAAGTCGGACACTTAACCGACTGAGCCACCCAGGCACCCTGATACTCGCTTTTTTAACTCCATTTCTTGGGCCACCCAAAAGGAAAACTGGGTCACTATCCAATTAGAGCAGTCAGACCTGATTTGTCCAAGGTGAAATCTATAAAACAGAATAAAATCTAAAGATAGCCAAGGGATGCTTGAGGCCATGAACACTCAGAGGCACTTTCAGAACAGGTCAAGTGTCAACTTGGGCTCTTTGAAGACATTTGGTATCATTTCCTCAACTTGTAGCAGGGAATTTAGAGGGTTCCAAGTACTAGGAAGAGTGAAACAGGTAAAGGTATAAAGTGGGGAAGGAAGGAACAGCGACTTAAGACTTTAGGTCAGGTGGTGAGAGGACTGCTCTCAGAAGACCTCAAGGAGGAAAAGCAGCACATGACCTTTTTGTTAAAGGTCATAATGATCTAAAGCAAAGACACTCCAAAGGAACAGCAATGGAAAATCCTATGGCTGGAAAGCTTAGGCACAGACAGGGAGAAGGACAACAGTCAGAAAAGAAACTGACAAGACAGACAGAAGTCGATCATACATAAGCCATGGTCAAGGAGTTAAAATTATATTCTGAATGACAAGGGAAGCCACTGGGAAATTTACGTTAAGACAGACTTGATAAGGTTTAGGTTTTTAAAACTCCAGTCTACCTGCCATATGGGGGAGTAGATCCTACCTCACCAAGCTCACTAAGGCTCTGGGTGGTCATGACTACAAAAGGTAAAAAAGTTTCTGAAAATAGAAGGGAAAGAATATGATCCAGCCAAGAGTCTCTCCCAGGCAATAGCAACCAGGGTCACCAAGTTGGCCCAGAATATAAATTCATTCAGCACCTCACAGAAGCATTCTCTGAAGACATAAGCTACCCTTCCTCCACCCTCCACTATCCATCACTGTCAGTCTCTTTTTATGTCTATCGTGGTGCTTTTATCTCAATGTATCCTGTCAGTTTGTTTGCTTGTTTAATTTGTCTGCCCTGTAAAATATCAACTGCATAAGAATAAGAACTTTGTCTCTTTGGGAGATATGTCCCCAACACCTGTAACGACGCCCTAGAGCACAGATGGTGTCCACTAAGTATTTGTTGACTGAGCTAATGCAGTCAAAACCACATCTTTACTCCTACTGGAAGGAAACAAAATAGGGGCGCCTGGGTGGCTCGGTTGGTTAAGCATCCCACTCTAGGTTTTGACTCAGGTCATGATCTCATGGCTTCTTGAGTTCGAGCCCTGCATTAGGCTCTGTACTGGCAGCATGGAGCTTGTTTGGGACTCTCTCACCCTCACCCTCTCTCTCTCACTCTTTCTGCCCCTCCCCCACTCATACACATGCTCTCTCTCTCAAATAAATTAACTTAAAAATTAAAAAATAAACAAACACAGGCACCAGGGTGGCTCAGTCGGTTAAGCATCCGACTTTGACTCAGGTCATGATCTCACGATTCGTGAGTTCAAGCCCCGTGTCGGGCTCTGTGCTGACAGCTCAGAGCCTGGAGCCTGCTTCGGGTTCTGTGTCTCCCTCTCTCTCTGTTCCTCCCCCACTCACACTCTCTCTTTCAAAAATAAATAAAAATGTAAAAAATTATAAATAAACAAAATACCCTACCAATCTCCAATTCTGGATTCTTTTCTAGGACAACTGACTCCTTGTGGGTTGTTAGGACTAAAATGATTTCAGAAATTCAACAGATGTAAGGAGAGAGAAGACTTCCCTTGTTCAGAACTGGCCAAGTGTTCAAGTCAGCTGAGAGGCACCAGTGATAGGGTGAAGTGGGAGCAACAAAACTATTAGAGTTGGGAACAGGGCTAACCGATGACCAGAGAACGGAACTCACCGTCTTCCACTTCACACCAATATTTATATAAAAGATAATTTTTTGTTGAGTACTGTAAGACATACTTATGTTATAGTCAAGGAAGAACTGTTAGAAGTTAGCTGTGTGCTCAAGAAACTGATGGTACGCACCCCTGGGTGGTGAGGCTGGAGTTGGGCAGGGAGGGGGCCTCATGTGACATGTTATTTTTATAATGGCTTCTGACAAGTCAGCATCCCAGTCCTGAAGAAGGTATGGAATGTTGTGACTGACATGTTTAAAACCAAGACATCTGGATTAAGGTCAATATAATACTGGCCAGCGTGCCTGGGTGGCTCAGTCAGTTGAGCATCCAACTTCAGCTCAGGACATGATCTCATGTTTCTTGGGTTCAGGCCCCACATCGGGCTCTGTACTGACAGCGCAGAGCCTTCTTGGGATTCTCGCTGTCTCCCTCTCCTTCTGCCCCTCCTCCGTGCTCCCTCTAAAAATAAACTTTAAATGAAGTACGTGTGTATGTGTGTGTGTGTGTGTGTGTGTGTGTGTGTGTGTGTATAAATAAATAGTGGCCAGGGTACAAGATCAGTCTAATTTCTAAAGATAACTAATATATTTCATCCCCAGTGAGAAACCCAGAGACTGTATGCAGAGACAGTGCAAGGACAATTTTTTTTAATTTCTGTATGGGTCCTATCCCACAAAAGGTGAAAATAATTAGTCATTAGAATAGCTGGCTGCTGTGATTTGTGCCAGGAGCTTTTCACACTACCTCATTTAACTCTTAAAAAGCTCTCAAGTGAGCACTACTATTTCCATTTTATAAATGAGGAAACAGAAGATTTAAGGGACTAAGCTCAGATTCCATAGTCAGCAGTATACCACCAGTTAAGAGTAAAAGGGTTCCAATCCTGGTTGCAACACTTTTTAGTTGTCTTAATTACTTTCACTTTCCATGCCTCAGTGTTCTGCTCTGTAACTGGGGATAGTAGCACGTATCTCATGACACTGTTGTGAAAGTTCAATGGTGCTAGATACACTATTACTATTATTGTGGTTCAAATAAATTTAACGCCATGCTTTCAAGATGTGGGACTCCTCCTTCTGTGGCACTCCAAAAAGACACACCTACTCTTTGTCCCCAAGGGTCTGCTCCTCTAGCAAGAGAGGGAAGGGAGCAAGCAGAGAGACAGGAGCTGAATCTTAAAGATATGGAAAAAAAACAGAACAACCAATGCAAATTTATCTTACGGGGATAATAATGGCATGTCTGTAACAACCATGACAGACTAGTCAACAATCATGAAAAAGAGAGAAAACGCTGTCCAAAAGTAAGCAATTATTTCAAGAAGTCTTTTTTTTTAAATGTTTATTTATTGTTGAGAGAGAGAGAGACACAGAGTGCGAGCGGGGAAGGGGCAGAGAGAGAGGGATACACAGAACCTGAAGCAGGCTCCAGGCTCTGAGCTATCAGCACAGAGCCTGATGTGGGGCTCGAACTCACGAACCATGAGGTCATGACCTGAGCTGAAGTCCGACGCTCAACCAACTGAGCCACCCCGGTGCCCCTATTTCAACAAGTCTCGACACAGCAACCCTGGAATATTATGTGGCCACTAAAACAATCTTAGAAAGCAGTTCTAGTGAGTAGTACAGGTTATAAAGCCAAAATGAGGATCTCTAACCAGACTATTGGTATGATTTGCATTGTCTTCTTTTATTCATGTGTAATTTCTACATTTTTGCTAATGAATATGTATTACCTATAGTATCAGAAAAAAAGTTTGACTTTCCACTGGTTAATTTTTTTTTTCATGACTAGAAAGACTAGAGAATATATGCCTCACAAGAAGGTAAAGGGGCATTCTGCTTTTTTTGCTGTTAATGGCTTTGTCAACTAAGGAGTTGGCTCAAGGGAGGGAGATGTAAACCATGGTATCCAGGTCTCTGCACAATTTGTCCAAAATACATTATTTCTGGAAATTCTAGACGGAACACCTACAAAGACTCAGGTATCACTCAGTTCTCTGACCTACCCCAAATAGGATTCTAGGTCCCTAATTGGCATTATACATACATAATTATACCTGGAACTCTTCAACTAACCCAAATAACATGTTCTCATTCGGCGTCCCCAAATTTATCTTCTTCAAATTAAGTCACTGACCTACTTTTGTTAAAGACAATTTTCATAGCACCCTCTACCCCAATGATAAAAATGGGAACTTGAGGCTTTTATCAGATCCCATTAGACAAGCAGAAAATAAGTACCTAAATGATGTCCACATGGCTCAACCAGCGAGCAGGACATTCTGTACCCACCCTGGCTCTGAGTGTGTCCTTTCACCTTTGAAACCTAACACAGGATGTGTATCAGGAAAGAACACCCCAGACAATGTATTTTTATAAAATGGGACCATTCCCAGTTCATACTTCTTTCTGGTTCTATACATTCACAGTCACCTTAAATCTGATGATCTCTTTAGCTATAATTCCTAAACTCCACATACCATTTTCAGGTCATTCACATTTACAAAAGACTTTGTTTTTCCCATCACCCAGATAGGGAGATCAGTCACTTCGTTGACCCTTTGGCAAGGCCACCATGAGGATGGAAGAATGGCAGATAATCAAAGAATGAGAGGGAGAAAGAGGAAATGAAAAGGAAGGAAGCAAATGAGAGTGAAAACACAGAGGGTGAAAACATGTTATCTACATTTGGGCTGGAATATCTTAGAAGACAAGCACTTTGGTAATTAAGAAGTGCAGTACTTCCAGGTTAAAACCTTCAACACCCAAACCATCACTATTTCAGCACAGAAGACACCTATTTGTCAATAGCTCCAAAAACGGTTAAACCCGAAAACTCTGCAAATCCAACTATGCCAATCAGAGGAGTATCGGAATTTTTTTTCCCCTCTGTAGAAACAAAAGTTCGACTCTTTTGCTCAAAACAATGCACCTACCTACTACTGGGTGTTGGGGTCTTCCTTCCCACTGTCACCGGGAAATTGCCCTCTTCGGGGCAAGATCAGAGCCACGATACATGATGAAAGAACTCCCAAACCAGAGACCTGTACGCGCTCATGAATGAATGTGATTTAGCCCTGCTGCACTAGCAAATCTATTCAAAGCAGAAGAGAGAAAAACTGACTGCCAGATCCAAACATCCTGGCATTGAAATCACAGCATTCCTGGGAGCTGCAAGATGTCTGGACGCACCGAAGAAAAGGATATGTGGCTGAACAAGATCAAGAAACAAGGCTGACGGGACAGCACCACACTTTAAAATCCTAAGGAAGTGGGTGCCTAAGGCGAGGGGGATGGGAAGGATAGGGGATGATAGCTAAGGAGTATGGCTGGCTGTCTTTGGGGGATGGTGAAATGTTCTAAAATTAATCATGGAGATGGATGAAAAGTTCTGTGAATATACTAAAAGCCATGAACTGTACACTGAGATAAGTGAATTGTGTGGTGTGTGAATTTTATCTCAACAAAGCTGCTTTAAAAAAAAAAAAAATCCTAAGAAAGGACCTCCACTGAGGTCTCCACCCACCACTGCCTAACCCCAATGCTGGCACATTTGGGGAGCTCAGTAATAGGACTGCTTGAGGTGTCACATTAAGAGACATGACTCATCCTTCTCCCTCTTAACATTTCACAAGGTTCTCATTTCAGATAACCATCGAAAAACATTTCATTCTTCTTTCTTAAAGAGACTCAGTTGTCCAGATTGAAGGAGAGAGGAGAGATTAGATCCCAAAATTCAGAACCCAGACTTGTGGAAACAAGCCAATTTGAAGTTATCCTCAGCTGGTGATCATCTTCATGCTTGAACTCTGTGCTGCCCCAAGCACAAAAGCCCCAAGCCCTGTTTTTGTCTTTTCACTGCGGTGTAGTATGAAGTTATGCTGGCCAGAAGAGGTGGGGGAGATGAGTAGCAAGCCAAAGTCATATCCCAAAAGGCACTGAGGCCAAAAGCTCTGGGTTCCACTCCAATTTTCTATGCAGTGGAGCACAGCTTCCCTGCTGAGCAACTGAATACACGCATGCTGGCTCTGTAAAGAGGAAACAGGATTTCTTTCCAGAAAGAGAACCATCTTGTTGCTCTAAACAGACCTGGCAACATGGTAGCTTGCTGACCCTGCAGGCTGAGCTCAAGGCGACTTCGGTCAGACGGCCCAGGGACCTCAGCAGGCAAAGCTGTCTGCAGCCTCCAAGGCCAGGCCAGGAAGCCAGAGGCATTGGGGGAGCGGCAATAGCAGGGCAAGGCTGCAGGTGCAGAGGCCTCCATATTGCACACAGCAGGAGTTGTGAGGCTGGTGATCTGCTGAATAAGCAGCCCACGGCAGCATGTATGGCACACATCTCAGTGCACTCGTCAGATAAAAATGCGAGAAAGCCCTGCCTTTAGGAGAGCAGTCCACAGAAGCAGCAAACAAGAGAGTGAAAGCAGCCCTGGGCTCCTCACAGTGAGGCCCAGGGGTCTCACCAGCAGGGCTGTGGTGTGCTCTGTCACCCTCCCCTCTGCTGAAAGCCAGCTGAGATCGAAAGAGAGATAAGGAAAAAGCTGTTGCCAGAAATGAGTTGCCCCAAGGGCACACCTTCCAGACCCGAGGGGAAGAGATCAGCGATCTGGGTTTGCACCTCACCCTCCAGAGCCCTCAAGCCAGTCTCCCTCCTAAACTACCCCAGACTCGAGTCCCCTGGAGCAGTCTGACGGCTCAGCCAGCTCATTATGCTTCCTGAATGTTTTTAAAGAAGAAAATGTGCGACATAATTACAGGCTCTGCCCCAAATGACTTTAACCCCGACAAGAGCGCCCAAGACTCACTGTGGGAAAAAACGTTTGTCCTGTGATTGCCCATGAACATAACGTTTCCTTTCAGGAGCTTCCTCACCTCCCCCCGCCCACCAATGCTACAAGAGGGTCCAGACTCACAGGCCAAGCTCATCAAACAACTAGACCCCAGGCGTGAAGCCACATGCTGAGACGTTCTGAAGTCACTAGAACTTGTACCCCCTCAAACGGTTCCTCGGTTCCTCGACCTGCCATACTGGCTCCTTCCAGAAACCTGAGAGGTCCCAACGTGACGCTAGCTAGCAAAGCTATGTGCATTAAAAGAGGACAGAGGATTTGAAACAAGGTTTATGTAAAATCTTCTCCTGACCAATTCCAAGGACCCCCTCCATGCAAATCACCTGGGGGCCCTGCGAGGAATGCAGATTTCCAGACCTTACCCTAGAGCTCACATATCAGAATACCCTTGGGAAAGACCAGGAATCCTTTCCTTAGTTAAGGAAATTTTTACACAAATTCCTGTTTAAGAACCACCACCTTAGAACAAGAACAGTCTATAGAAATGTCACCAGTGGCACATGCCAATGATAGGGCACTTACCATGTGCCAGTTTACTCTGCTAAGCGTGATACAATTCTCTCGTTTACTCCTCACATTATAAGGAGGATATCTATCACTCCTGCACACAGGCATTCTGCAGTTTGACTTCCAATGTCAAATCCAAGGGCCTTTGGGCAAGCCCTCACCCAAAGGGGGCAAAATAAAACACCCTGTCATCAGAGCAAAGATCTCTCCAACCCTCTCCCACCTACCTGTTCTGCTGAATGTTGCTACCCACCGTGATTTTCGCCTCTGCTCTCTTGTCTTATTGCAAGCCAGTGGTTCTCCGCCTTTCCGGCACATTAGAATCACCTGGGAAGCTTTGAAAATTCCCTACGCTCAGCTGGCAACCCAAACTATATCAGCATCTCCCGGGATGAGTCCTGGATCCTCAGGTGATTCCAATGGGCAGCTAAGGCCGAGAACCACGGCCCGGGTTTCTAATAGCACCTGGTGAGACCCAAACCAGTAACCCACCATCTCTTCCCAGAATATCAGACCTGTGCTTCCCACTGCCTTGTAGGTGCCTCTACCTATATGTTCCATGGGACCAACTTAGTAAGGACAAACCTTACTTAGCCCCATAGCCCCTATCACACACCACAGTTCTAGAATACAGAGTTCAGCCATACCCCCAGGACCTAACATAGAAACTGGAAACACCCAGACCCCTCCGTCCTTGGTCCACTGTTGACAACGTGTTCTCCTCTTCGCCCACACCAGCATGTCTCCTTGGGAAAATGCCATGGAATTTTGCATTACATTAATCAGCTTGTTTGAATATTCAAATAATGATTACATTGAGTGAATCAGATTTTCAGCAAAGTGTTCTCCCTGCCGCTTGCTTTGTATTTTCCCCGGCACAATGCCACCTCCCCTGACACCTGTACCTGGTCTGAGAAGCATGTCCTCACCTCTCCTCCCCTTCCTTCCAGGCACCATGAGCATCAGATGGTATCCATTTTCTCACACATTTCTGCCTTGGGACAGTGTTAAGCAGAGTAAAGCTCAAATCACTGGTAAAATACGGGAGCATTTTAGGTGATACAATGACAAATAATTTTCAATTTAATGATCATGATTTAATAACTATGTGAAGACGTTTTAGAAAAAAATATTGCTAACTACATCCAACGTGTCATTTTGGAATGCTATAAAGTTCCCTTTTGAAATGAATGCACTTTTTAATAGAGTTTTTCAAAGTAAATAAACAGTGGTAAAGGTGGGGCAAAAAGAACAGAGGTGGTTTTAATTGACTTATCACTAGGAGCACTGGCTCCTTGGACTTGATAAGCCTTCACCTGCCTTTTCCGGAGTTCTTGCCTCTTTCCTCCAGGACTTTTTGAACTGATTGTACTGTGGACTGTCTGTGTTTCCTCGGCCTCCTCCCAAGATGCTGAGCACTTGGATGACAGTGATTGTGCCAGCCCTGTCTCAGAAACCCTGCCACCAAGAACATTCCACCCCAACATGAGCTGTGTCACAGGCACTGAAACAGACACCACCCAGGACAGGTGGCACAATCCTATCCTCCAGAGAGAAAAGGGCTGACCTGAAGGAAGAGGAAACTGCAAGAGAGAAGTCGGATAAAACACTCTGCTCCCTCACCACTCTCCAGAAATTCCATAGCGCAGAGAAGCCTTGCTGACAGACAAGTGCATATACTGGCCCAAAGTCGTGTTCTCCAGTCAAAGGTAGGAGACTATCCTCCTTTAATACCTGCCAAACTTCCTGAATAATGCACACACTGCACAAAAAACTGAATGGCACCCTCACTAGTAATGTAAACGAGTTCTCTGGGCCCTACATTCAAGTGGTTCCTAGTTACAGCTGTGTCTCATTTTAGGGAAAGATTTTGTTGTGGCTTTTAATCCCAGAACCAATGCTACATACAGACTGGGGAGTAAGAAATGGAGAAAACTCTAAGCATTGTTTAATTACAGAGGCTACTTAGTAATAAAGTAGTCAGTTTCCTTCTTACTCTAAACTCATGATTTATAAAATTCAGTTCACTCAGAACTTTCCAGAAACACTCCTGTGGAATCTTTATCAAAATGAAAACTGTACATACCCTTTGGCCCAGCAGCTCCATTTGTAGGATTTGTCCTACAGATCTACTCACTCATGTGCCTGTGAACGTACCAAGATGTTCTGGTAATAGTAAAACGTTGGAAATCATCTAAACATCTATCATTAGGGAGCTGGTTAAAGAAACTGTTATCTGTACTCCATTCAATGGAGCACAATGTAATGCTAAAAATGAGTAGCTCTATATGTATCAGTGTACAATAAGATCTAAAATATATTAAGACTGTGCAATATGCAAATATATGCAAAACAGTGCATATGGCATGCTCCAGAAGAATATATAAATATGTATTTTCTGGCACATGCATACATTTTATCTGAAAAAATCGCAAGACATGGTAAAATGTTGCCTCCAGGAGAAGCACTTGACATCAGAAGGCAAGAGGAATTGGAGGGACATTGGAATTCTTCTCTGCCCTTTTGAACGATGTACCATTTATAGGTATTACCTGCTTAAACTTTTTTTTTCATTTTAGTTTTCATTTTTTTTAATTTACATCCAAATTAGCATATAGTGCAACAATGATTTCAGGAGTAGATTCCTTAGTGCCCCTTACCCATTTAGCCCATCCCCCCTCCCACAACCCCTCCAGTGACCCTCAGTTTGTTCTCCATATTTATGAGTCTCTTCTGTTTTGTCCCCCTCCCTGTTTTTATATTGTTTTTGTTTCCCTTCCCTTATGTTCATCTGTTATGTCTCTTCAAGTCCTCATATGAGTGAAGTCATATGATTTTAGTTTCTCTAATTTCACTTAGCTTAATACCCTCCAGTTCCATCCACATAGTTGCAAATGGCAAGATTTCATTCTTTTGGATTGCCGAGTTATACTCCATTGTATATATATACCACATCTTCTTTATCCATTCATCCATCGATGGACATTTGGGCTCTTTCCATACTTTGGCTATTGTTGATAGTGCTGCTATAAACTTGGGGGGGTACATGTGTCCCTTCAAAACAGCACACCTGTATCCCTTGGATAAATGCCTAGTA
Organism: Leopardus geoffroyi; assembly: GCF_018350155.1. Lineage (NCBI taxonomy): Eukaryota > Metazoa > Chordata > Mammalia > Carnivora > Felidae > Leopardus > Leopardus geoffroyi. The sequence goes on along the minus strand of NC_059326.1, from coordinate 118,411,125 downwards.
GTGCAATTGCTGGGTCATAGGGTAGTTCTATTTTTAGTTTTTTGAGGAACCTCCATACCGTTTTCCAGAGTGGCTGCACCAGCTTGCATTCCCATTAGATAAACTTTTTTAAAAGAAACACAGATATGAATTAAAGTAAAAATGCCCTTTTAATTTTATTTGCTGAACTGATAATCATTTTCTACTCTTGTCCCACAAATGCAATAATGAGATACTCAGTGAGGGCTCAGTTTAGGTTTTAGCCCTATCTGCTTGACTGTCTCCATGGCACAGAAAATCCCTCATGCTAACTCAATCTGCCTGGAAATCTATCTAAAGTCTCACAGGAGGAGCCAGTTCAGAGATTCAAAGTGTTCAAATTAGCCTAGAGTAAACATAAAAGCACATCTGACAGCAAGATCAGATGAGCTTTGAAATTTACCTGTGATGTCTTTACAACCATGTAAAATGGAGTTTATTTTGGCATTTCTTTTGTGGCAGCAGCAGGAGTCAAAGTGCAGCTACTGGCTTGGCCCAGAGAAGCCAGCTGGTTAACAAGGTTTAGTCCAGAATTCCCAAGCTCCTAAAACCTTTGTCCATCTGGTAAAGAAAACACACACACACACACACACACACACACACACACACACACACACCCACTCTAACCTCAGGAATCTCCTCTTTCTAAATATAGCAGGCAACTGCCGGGTCTCCAAGCTCACCCGCTGAAGCATTCTGTGCCTTCCAACCAAGGTGAAATGAGCCAGATGTAAACACGCCGTGACAGCTTCTGGCCCACACTGCCAAGCTGTTTTCCCTAATATTTCCTCTATTTCTCCACTCTGGGTTTCTACACAAAAGTGTAAATCCCTGTGACTCAAATTTGTAAACATTCCTCTGGCCACTAATGCTGTTTTTCTCACCCTAACAAATGTGATTTCCTTCTTGGTCTCTGAAATTTGAGGTTGGAATAGCCTATTAGATATGGGCAAAGCCCCACCCCATTTCCCATTTTATCCCTAAGAACCTGGAGCTTAGAAAACACAATGGATGGGTCCAAAGCTAATTAGGACACAGCCAATTAATTGTAATCTCTGTCTCCCCGCCCCCCCCCCCCCCCACACACACACACACAAATACACACACACCAGATTTTTTTTTCACAGGCTGTGGTTCTTTTAGAATTCATATCAGTGCCTAACAGAAAGGCCTGTTTTTTTTTAAGGATGCTTCCAATTTAAGCAAAAGGTTAAGCTTCAGAAGCATAATCTAACACACTCAAATGAGCAGGAGACAAATACAAACTGACTATACAGATGCAAAGGACCTAAACAATAGATATCAAAGGGCTTATAAAACTTGGAGGTTGGCAACAATTCCATATTGAGGAAACTTCCAGGAATGCTCAAGGATCCTGGAAATCCTTTATCCCATGGAAATGTTAGAACATACCCACAAAGGTACGTGTGCATATGATCCCTGCAGCACTTTCTCTAATAGTGAAAAACTTAGACAATCCAAATTATCTTTCAAGAGGAGACAAGGTAAATAAGTCATGGTGTATCCACATAGCAGAATTCTCTGCAGACATTAAAAAGAATATACTATGTTCAGGTACTGACATGGAAGAGGTCTAAGTCATAGTATTAACCAGAAAAGCAAAACACAGAATAATTTATACAGTATAATCCCATTTATGGGGAAAAAAACACACATACAAAAAAGAAGGAAAAAAAGCATATCAAACAGTTGACAGTTGGTTGTCAGGAAAGTGGGTTCTTTACATTTCCATATTCTTTGATGCTATTAAGACAATGTATTCGTGAACTGTGTAATTTTTTTCACCTTCGTACTATAAGATTAGGTCAGTCATTCACATGGTTAACTTCCACCCCAAATTTCATCATCCCCAAGTCATTTTTACTTCAGAAAATAGCACCATCATTCACGTAACTGCTAAAGCCAGAACATTTGAATCATTCTTGACTTCACTGTTTAAATCCTATCAAACAGCAAATTCTGTGTGCTTTACGGGATTCTTGCCCCACTGTATCTATTCTACACACGGTGGCCCCCAGGATCTCCCAAAAACACAAGTAGGATCACATCACAACCTCCCATGGCTTCCAGTTACACTTAGAATAAAACCCAAAATTCGTTTTGGGACTCAAGACAAGGCCTGGCTCCTGGACTCTCTCCCTGTTCATTTGCCATCATTGTTCTCCAACCACACTGGCCTCCCTGCGGGTCCTCAACACACCATGCACTTTCCCACCTTGTGACTTGTGCACCTGTTACTGCCACCCTAAAAGCCATTACTCTAGGTCTTGAAGGACATGTTAAGAGCAGAGCAGGACTCCGTATTTGTTGAATAAAAGTCTTCCTTTGACAGCAAAAAATGTATCATTTGATATTCACTGGGTTATAATTTTAAAAATCAAAACTAAGGTCAGTCATAAATTTAAATCTGGGGGCACCTGGGTGGTTCAGTCGGTTAAGTCTCTGACTCTTAATCTCAGCTGAGGTCTTGATCTCAGGGTCATGAGTTTAAGCCCCACATTGGCTCCATTCTGGGTGTGAAGACTACTTAAAAAAAGAAAGAAAAAATGAGGGGCACCTGAGTGGCTCAGTTGAGCATCTGCCTCTTGATTTTCACTCAAGTCATGATCCCAGTGTCACGGGATGAGACTCGCATTGAGCTGAGCCTAGTAGAACCTGGTTGAGATTCTCTCCCTCTGTTCCTCTTCTCTGTTCATGCACATCCTCTCTCTCTCTCTCTCTCTCTCTCTCTCTCTAATAACATTTTAAAAAATTGTTTAAAAAAAAAGAAAAAGAAAAAAGAAATTTAAATCTAGAAAAAGCACGTTGTTGGCTTCATATTGGTATCTCTCCCTTGCGTACCTTTTTGAAATGCAGCGCCCTTGGGGTGCCTGGGTGCCTCAGTAGGTTAAGCGTCCGACTTCAGCTCAGGTCATGATCTCAAGGTTTGTGAGTTCAAGCCCCATGTCGGGCTTTGTGCTGACAGCCTGAAGCCTGCTTCAGATTCAGTGCCTCCCTTTCTCTCTGCCCCTCCCTCCCCTGCTTGCACTCTCTCTCTCTCAAAACTAAACATTAAAAAAATCATCAAGGCAATGGCCTTGATGAGATAACAAAGTCACCCTCATGAGTCCCTTTCTCCAACAGCTCAGTGGTGATCCCTGTTCCTCCCTGACCCATTCTCATTTCATCAGTTCATGGGGTTTGTGATCATTAGCTTATATTGACCAGAAATAGGAAGTCCAGCCTGAAGCCTCTGCCCAGAGGGACGCTAACTAGCCTTATAAAAGCAGAAACCAGAAATTCAGCCTCCAAAGAACCACCATCCTAAACCCTGGGATCCTGAAACTGATCACTCAAATGCATCTGAGGTTAAAGCAAATGGAAGCAAAAAGTCCCCAAATGAGGCTAAATGAAGAAAATATACTGAGCACTATCCACTTAATCATCAAAAGTTTTATGGGACAAAATAAAGGGGAAAATCTAAGACATAAGACAGTGCCCAACAAAAAGATCTACATAGACATCTCAGCAAAGAAAATGCACCACTGGTCAATAAGCACATGGAAATATGCTCAACATCATTAGTCATCAGGGAAATGAAAATTAAAACCAGGATTAACCACTTCACACCCACTAGGAAGGCTGCAATCAGAAAGAGACAATAACAAGTATTGGTGATAATGCAGACAAGCTGAAACCTTTGTACAAAGCCAATGGGAATTTAAAAGGATGTTTCTGCTGTGGAAAACACTTTGGCAGGTTTTTAAAAATTAAATATAAGTTTGCCATACAACTTAGCAGTTCTGCTTTCAGATAAGAAATGAAATAAGAAATGAAAACATATGTCCACACAAAGACATGTACACAAATGTTCACTGCAAGCGTTTTTCATAAGAGCCAAAAATGAGAACCCAAATGTCTATCAAATGGTGAATGGATCAAGAAAATACGATTCACACATGGAATACTCTTCAACAATAAAAAGGAACAAACCAACACATGCCACAACACAGATTAATCTAAAAACACTATACTAACTGAAAGAAGCTGGATACAAAAGACCATATAATGTATGATTCAATTTAGCTTTTTCATAGACAACAAATCTATAAGGGGTAGAAAAAAGTAGATTAGCGGTTGTCTGAGGCTTGAGGTGAGACTAAAGAGTGCCAATTGGAGGTGAAAGAAATGTTTTAAAACTCGAATGGGGTGATGGTTGCATAATTCTGCAAACTAACTATAAATGAATTGTACACTTAAAACTGGTGAATTTTATACTTCAATAAAGCTCTTAAAACAACTCCCCAAAACATGCTGCCTTGAAACAAATGGCTACTTTAAAAGGAATAACCATAGGGGCGCCTGGTGGCTCAGTCAGTTACACATCCGACATCGGCTCAGGTCATGATCTCATGGTTTGTGAGTTCGAGCCCCCGAGTCGGGCTCTGTGTTGACAGCTCGGAGCCTGGAGCCTGCTTCCGACTCTGTGTCTCCCCTTCTCTCTGCCCCTCCACTGCTCGTGCTCTGTCTCTGTTTCTCAAAAATAAATAAACATAAATATAACGTTCATGAGAGGCATTTGTAAACAGATAGGTCAATTCCTAACTTCTAGTGATCAATCCATGGGGGGAAAAATGGAGAGGAGAAAAAAAAGTTTTTTTAAGATTTTAAAGGAGAAAGAATAGTCTTTCTTCATGATAGTTGTGGATAATCATAGCTCAACAAATAAGATATTCAGCCATAAAAACGAATGAAATTCGGACACATGCTACAACATGGATGAACTCTGAAGATATTAAGCTAAGAGAAATAAACCAGGCACAACTGGTCAAGTACAGTATTATTCCACTAATATGAAGTACTCAGAGTAGTCAACCTCATGAAAAAAAAGCAGAACAGACGTTACCAGGTATTGGGGGAAGGGGAGAATGAGCAGTTAGTGTTTAATGGCTACATAGTTTCAGTTTGGGAAAACAAAAAAATTCTGCAAAGTGATAGCACTGATAGTTACACAACATTGAGAACGTACTTAATACCAATGAACTACACACCTACAAAAGGTTAAAGTGGTAAATTTTGTGTTATGTTTCTTTTATCACACACACACACACACACACACACACACACACACAAGGAACAATACTCAACAAACTCAACAATAAGGAAACTCAACCCAATTTAAAAATGAGCAAAAGATCAGAAGAGACACCTCACCAAAGAAGATACACAGCTGGAAAATAAACGTATGAAAAGATACACAACATCATGTCATTAAGGAAATATAGATTTAAAAAACAGTGAGACACCACTACATGCCTGTTATAATGGCTAAATCCAAAGCACACTCTGCCTTGTCAGTAGGGAGCCTGATGCAGGGCTTGAACCCAGGAACCATGAGATCATGACCTGAGGTGAAGTGGGACGCTAAACCAAGTGAGCCCCCCAGGCGCCCCTGACAACGCCAAATTCTGATGAGGATGTAGAGCAACAAGAACGCTCATTTCTTTACTCACAGGAAGGCAAAATGCTACCACTCTTTGGAAAACAGTTGGGCAGTTTCTTACAAAACTGGAATACTCGATCCGCCAGTTGTGCTCCTTGATACTTACTCCGACGAGTTAAAGGCTTATGTCCACACATGAACTTTCAGACAAATGTTTGTATCAGCTTTATTCCTAACAGCCAAAACTGGGAAGCAACCAAGATGCCCTTCAATAAATAAGTGGATACATTCATATGGTACATCCAAAGGAGTATTTGCCAGTGATAAAAAGAAATGAGCTATTAAGCCACAAAAAGACATGAAGGAATCTTAAATGCATATTGCTAAATGAAAGAAGTCAATCTGAAAGGCTAACCACCCTATGATTCCAGCCGCCAGCATATAACACTCTGGAAAAGGCAAAACTAGGGAAATAGTAAAAGAGAACAGTCACTGCCAAGAACAGGGGCACAGGAATGAATAAGTGGAGCACGGGGAATTTTTAGGGCAGTGAAACTATTCTGCATGATACTGCAATGGGCAATACAAGTCATTTAACATTTGTCAAAACCCAGAGAATGTACAATGCAAAGAATGAACCCTGATGTAAACTATGGATTTTAGTGAATAACCCTATCACCACACTAATGCAAGGTGTCAATGACAGGGGAAATTGAGAGGAATGGGTATGAAGGGCTGGTATGAGAACTCCCTATACTTTCCACTCAGCTGTTCTGTAAACTTAAAACTGCCCTAAAAATATTGTCTTATTAATCATAAAATGAAGGGAAGAGACCTCAGACCTCTGTCAGTAGGTTGAGGACTACAGTTTAAATGCAATTTATTCAATCCAATAAAGATAACAGATTAAAGTAGAAGAATTTTTTTCTTTTTTTGAGAGAGAGAGAGATAGCACACGTAAGCAGAGATGGAGGAGAGGGAGAGAGAGAATTCCAAGCATGCTCCATGCCCAGCGCAAAGTCCAACTCAGTCTCAGGACTATGAGATCATGACCTGAGCCAAAATCAAAAGTCAGGTGCTTAACCAACTGAGCCACCCAGGCGCCCCATAAGGAACTTTGAAGTTAATGTTACATAAAAACTACAAAATCTTGTTTGGACTTAATTTACTGTTGTTTATGTTTGTATGACTAATATTCCAAATGTCAGCATTACAAATTACCACCATTTATAAATAATTTGCAAATGCCTCTTTCTTCCCTTTAATTTGCAAGGTGCTAAAGTAAAGCAAAGGAACTGGGAAAATGTTTTTGCTACTTAACTCCATACCCATTTGTCTTATTAGGATTTTGTAAGTAATATAATTACTCCTGAACACAGCAGACTGGTAATGAACATCCTTTGGGAAGCCATTCAAGAGGGCTCATCTCACTACTACAAAAAGCCTATGACAAATCCTAAAGAACTACAAAAGTGTGACATGATTTAAACCACCAACTCTTTAAAAAAATAATGAATTCAAAAAGAAAAAAATAATAAAGCATGCAACACTTCATGTTGACTTTTTTCACTCTTGTTTAAATGAGCATTGAGAATAAACCATTTTTCTTATCAAATCAGACCCAGGAATAGGTTTCTGGCCTTCCTGTTTGATGTTTTATTAACCAGCTAAAAGAGAATCACTTCCAATTATAAAATAAATAAATCATGTGATATACAGCACATTGACTACTGTTCATAGTGGCATAGAGTATGTTTGTAAGTTGCTAAGAAAGCACGTCTAAAAGTTCTCATCACACACAAAAAATTCTATAACTGTATGGTGACAGATGTTAACTAGATTTATTGTTGTGATCCTGCACAACATACACAAATACAGAATCCTGTTGTACACCTGAAACTAATACAAAGTTATATATCAATTATAGCACAATTTACATTTTTTTAATTAAAAAATAAATTAATGTGGGGCGCCTGGGTGGCTCAGTCAGTTAGGTGTCCGACGTTGGCTCAGGTCATGATCCTGCAGTTCGTGAGTTCGAGCCCCGCATCGGGCTCTGTGCTGACAGCTCAGAGCCTGGAGCCTGCTTTGGATTCTATGTCTCCCTCTCTCTCTCTGCCCCTCTCCTGCTCACACTGTTTCTCTCTCTCTCAAAAATAAACATTAAAAAAATGTTTTAAATAATAAAATAAATTAATACTATAAAAGTATACATTTTTTTTTAAATTATTTTTAAAAAGAATCACTGATAACCACTCATTGATACCAAAGATAAACTCTAGCACTTTATAAAGGCAAGAGACAGCCAGACTCCCATCATTTCCCTTCTAGCCTATAATGGTTCTTTAATCCTATGATGGAAACACAAAACTTCAAAGCACAATACAAAATATTAGCTATTCATTGCTACCCAGGTTTCAGAGTCTGAAAAAACAACAGACACAATACTTTCACTTAATCTAGCATGTGCCACATGCTTCTCCTTTCTAGGGTCGAGATCTATGAAGAATTTGCATCTTCAGTACTAATATGGTTACTGAAAACACTCAAGGGTCATGTTCAAGAGAGTCCACTGCCTGCAGTCCATTGCCAGGTTCAAAACCTGGTTGTATAACTTACTAGCTATGTAACCTTAGACAAGTTACCCCAAGTCTAAAATACAGAAAAATAAGAATATTCACTCACAGAATGGTGGTAAGGACTAATGAGACTAATGTGGACACAGCATAGAGCCAGGCACTTGGTAAATGCTCAAGAAACAAAAACACATCATCCCAAAAGTTTTCATAAATACTACAGACTCAACTACAGAAATATACATTTACTTCATTTTGTTAAAAAGAAAGAAAGAAAGAAAGAAAGAAAGAAAGAAAGAAAGAAAGAAAGAAAGAAAGAAAGAAAAAAGTGTCACCCAGCAGGTAAGACCCCAGAGTAAGGCTTTATGGAGTATCACACATGCTGCCCCAACTTGACTGAAAGTTCACAGAAGGAATGGGCTAGATTCCTACTTTTATTTTGGTCTCCTCTGTATCCATCACAGTACCAGGAACTAGAACTAATCCATTCCCCACTCATGAGTTTGAAACCCAAAGGCACACACGTGGGTTCCTCCCAGCCCTGGGAAACAGTTCCATCTTTGGGATATGACCTTTACTTAAATGCCCCTGAAGAAGAGTAGCATATAGATTCCAAGTTCCCCCACCTGAAAGTCCAATGAAAAACTCTGTTCCTAAAGTTGGTCACTACCACCTAGGACGAAACTATTAAAATTGCACATGTGATGTTCAGAATAGACAAATCTATAAAGACTGAAAATACTTTAGTGGTTGACAGGGGCTGGGGACAGGGGTAGCAGAGAGCTGGGAGAAAATGGGGAACAATGGTTAATGGGAATGAGATTTCTTTGTGGGGATGACTGCACAATTCTGTGAATGTAGTAAAAACCAGTGAACTGGATTCTGTAAGTGGGTGAACTATACAGTAAGGTAAATTATACCTTAAAAAAGTTGATATCTTAACATCTGAATTTTTGCCCCACCCCTCCCATCTTAGATTAGCAGAACAAGGGTATTCATTCTATCTCATTAAGCAGAAGCCAAATTTATAGCACTAAGTCCACACAACCCAACTCTCAAGATGGAAAGACACAGTTCCTGAAAACCCACACCACTCCTTAAAGCCAATAGCCTAATTCACTCTCATTTCTATGAAACCACGTTTGGTTTGCCACTGGGTCCATGACACCCGCTCTGAAGTCCAATGCATTCTGCAAGCTTTTCCTGCAAGACAAGAGAGAGAGGCAGCCAGCTGAGCCACTGAGGGGAGACGTTAAGCTAGCCGGAAGGTTGAAAATTTAAGTTACCAGAATGTTATTAGGAACAGAAAGAATGTTGGGAGGCTTACTACTATTTTTTTTTTTTAACTTGTGGAACTTTTTTGGCATAACCACAACATTATGCAAAGAGGATTGCCAGGACTCTTCCCACTGTAACCAGTGGTTAACACATACACAACTGTGTAAGTTATCAACAAGTGGCATGAAGAAGGCATATTGCTTAACTCCCTGCACCCAAACCAAAAAATGTCCCTCTGCTCTTAGTAACGTTTGCTCTGAGTCTTGACAAACCCGAATGCTGGAAGATGATTACAGCCACCAACAAGTGAGCAGTGCTATGCACCGGGCTCTAAGCTAAGTGCTTTCTTTATAAGCACTGAATCATTTGATCCTCACAACACTAGAAGGTCAGGGTGGCTACTGCACAGGAGGAGCTCAGTCAGGCTCAGTGACTTGCCCAAAGTCAACCAGTAAGTGAGTGGGTTAAGATTCGAACCTAGGAAATCCTAAAACTTAATTCTGCAACTTCGTTTCCAGCTACTATGGTCTCTACAGAAAGAAAGAAAGCCTTGAACATACAAATTCCTCCCAACTGAGACACTGATTCATCAGGGTAAAAAAAGAGTCCTGAACACAACAGGAGCACCCACAGGAAAGACCTAGACAAATAGGTGAGATCTAGGTCCTTTAGGTGAAAATAGGTCCTTTTTCAGGACAGAAAAAGCTGACTGTCACCAAGGTAGGTCCCAAATTATTTTATTGCTTATCTTCTATGTATCCAGATCAGAGGCTTGGACTCCAGGGAAAAACTTCAAGGGGGTTATTTGTTTATCAGATTCTCAAGGGGATTCAAAAGACAACAGACCTAGACAACAGTTCTGCTTGGGGGTTAAGTTAAGAACAGGCAACTGTGGAATCAGACAACTTGGGTTCAAATACATTCAAATGCTGTGTCACCTTGAGCAGGTGACCGACCTCTCTGACCTTCAGTTTCTTCATAAATAAAATGTTAAGTAGTAACAACAATGATCTAGCTGAACTTTAGCAATCCCAAGAGGCCCGTTTTATTGCCTCAGGTTAACACACAAAAGAAATGTAAACCCAGAGTTCTGTGACTACTAATTATAAAATAAAACCATAAAATTTTATAGTTGGAAGAGACTATAAATCATCTAAACTAGTGTTATTTATATAATTGTCTATTTTTTTTTTCTGTGTAATTGGTTTTAAGAATACCAGCTTTACATTTTCAGTAGTAAGAAGGATGAACAGAAGAAAAATAATACACAAACACTATGACAGTAATATACACTGTATAAGCTCCTAATGATAATGGAATGCCTCAAATCTGGGAAACAGTGATCAACTCCACCCTTTCCACTTAAGAGGTCACATGACCTATTCAACTAATAGTAGCAGTTCAAGAGTATAGTTAAGTACAGCTGGATATACAGGGATTAGAACATTTAGTTCCTCGCTAGTCTTTCTCCCAAGTTAACAGGTCTGCTCTATTCCATTAGACAACTTAAATAACTCTTAAACCCTATTACTGCATTACTCCCTCCTACCCAAAGAATTCTGACCCCTGCCAAAGAAATAGTAGCAGGCAAATAAACTGCCAGTCACACAAATGCACCCTACTCATACTCAAGGCAGACATACAAATGCAATTCCAAATACTCGCAGGCTTGGTCTAGGAGATCCATTCTGGGTGAGCAGGATGGGGAAGGATTAAGAGCTCTGTATTAGCAGGAACTCCAACTCTGGCTCAGACCATGCAGGGGTTCAAAACTAGGTCCCACTGATAACAGCTGTGTGGCGCTGGACTAAAGATTCACCAAGCTTGTTTTCTCATTTGTAAAATAAGTAACAGACAATTCACTGGCGAGGAATCAGTCTCCGTAGCCACAGGGCAGCAAAATATCCACTGCTACATAGTCAGGGTCCAGGGCAGTAACCAGCACACTGCAGGCACTGTGTATATTTACTGAAATAAGCAGATGCCCAATTAAAGCCATTACTAGCTACCTCTACATTTTTAGAAGCATCAGGGTCACAAAATGACATCTCAGGCACTTGACTTCTGTTAAGTCTCCTTTAAAGAGGCCTGGGAACAATTCTCACAGGTGGGACCCCACTCTGCCAATGCAACCCTTCTTAGCTGAAAGATCTCACCTATTAAGATACCCATCACACAGACAGGAAAAGAAAAGCCAAAGACAGTTCAGTTCCACTATCTTCTTTCGTGTCATTCCCGGTTCTCAAAACCAAAAGATGAACCCAACTATTTTTAAATGGGTAGAACTGTGGAGGCACCAAAAAGGACCGCCCAATCCAAGAAGCCCATCCCTACAACGCTCTCATTTGGCCAGGAGAAACTCTGGCTCTGAAAAAGTCAAGGGACAATCACACACAGAATGCAAATTTCAGTGCTCCCCTACCAAAAGGAAATGAGCAAAAATAGTTTTACGAAAGGTTCCAGAATCTTTCAGGACGAGTTTAAACCTCTCCTTTCTGAGTGAGGACGTTGGACATTTCCTTCAAAATCCTGGAGTTTTCAAGGATAATGGGAGAGGTAGAAAGGAGAGCGAGGGAGCCGGAGAGGGAGACAGTCAGGATATGCTCGTTCTATTTTTAAACCCTCGCCCACAGTTTAGAGTAAAGGAACACTCTGATGCTGTACTCCCACCCCTGTCACCTTCTGCTAAACACAAGAATCCGAACCTGCACACATACACGGCCCTGGATTACTGGCTGCCAACACTCCCCAGAACCGTGAGCTAAGCAGCCCTTCCACCCAGCCCTTCTCTGGCACCGCCGGTGCCTTTCGGAGAAACGGGCGGCCCGGGGACAGCGAAGCAATCACCAGCCGCCTTCTCCTGAGGGGAGGCAGCGCCCCCTTGGCAGGGCACGTTCCAGTTCCCTGGCTGGGTACCCAGGGGTGAGCAAGTGTTCCCCCACGGGAGCCGCAGTGGTGGACGCGATGGGGTTTCCCGACGGGGTGCGGCGCGCCGGGCACTGGCGTCCCACTCCCGGGACACCTGTGTGCCGCGCACACCCAGCCGCGGTGCCCCGCGAGCACCACTCGCCCTCGGTCACCTCCCGGCCATCCCAGAAAGCCAACGGCTGGGCGGCGGGTCTCCTTCCTCATCGACTCGCCCATCTTACGTCTCCGTCTCGCCCCACTGCAAGCACCTACACCCGTCCCTCAGTGACCCCCGGGGCGGAACGGCAGCCGGCGCGCGGGTGCCCAGGGCCGAGAGCCGCCCGACGGCCCTCCCGCCTCAGGGCCCCGTCCCCGCCGGACTCGGGACACTCACTCTTAAGCGCGCTGATGAGTGACTTCCCGTCCTTGATGAGCTCCTTGATGAATTTGTTGGTCTTGTCCAGCTCCGCTTCGTGCGACTTGAGCGTCTCTCTGAAGTGCGGGCTGTCGAGGCAGCAGTCGCTGAATTCGAGCGCGGGGAGCCCCATAGTGGCCGAGTCGCCCAGCCGGGGGGCGCGCCTCCCCCGGCGCCCCGGAGGCCCGCAGCCCCAAGCACGCGCGCGGCGGGACCCCGGCCGGGACCCCCGACGCCCGCCGGCTCCACAGGTGTGGCGCCGGCTCGCCCTCCGCGCGGTGTCCGCCGGCACGCAAGACCCCTGACCCCCGCGGGGACCGAGCGGAGGGGCGGCTGCTCCCGCGGCGCGCAACGGAGTGGTGGGCGGGCAGGAAGCGCAGCGGCGGACCCGCGGCGGTGCCGGGAAACGAGAAGCAGGCGAGCGAGTGCGGCCGCCGCCTCCCCGCCTCCTTCGCCAGTTCGCTCTTCCAGCAGCCTCGAGCGCCCTCTCACAGCAGCCTCGGCCGCCCCACCAGCGTCCGGGCCGCTCGAACCTGCTAGCGATGACCTAATCTCAGCCGGACCAATCAACGTGCCCGTCTCAGCCCGACCCCCCTGCCTCCCGGGGACACCCGGCCATTCCGCGGCCTTGACCCAATCAGCGGGGCCTAGAGGCGGGGCCTCGGGCGGGGGGCGGGGCCCACGCCACCGCCTAGGTCCGCAACACAAGCTCCGCCTTCTCCCGCCGGCGCTGTGTTGCAGACCCGGAGCCCAAGGGGTGATTGCTGCGGTGCACGGGCCCTTGCCACTCCTGATCGAGGCGACTTGCCGCGGCCAGGGTCCGAAGCCGAGGTGGTGCGTCTGCTGGTCTGAGAACCGAGGATGCTAAATGGGCGGAGCATGAAAAAACTGGGAATTGGGGCTGCAGTTCCATTCAGCCCGCCCTACACGGCTGAGCAATTGAGCTTTCACTCAGAACGCACCTCCCTACCCCGGGACAACTTCGAGCACACGGAACCACCACGTCAACCCTAAACACACACTTCTTATTCCAATCAGAGAATATGTGCATCTTAAAATGACAAGCTCTTCTTGCCTGCAGTCTTCCGCCCCCACAGTCTGTACCCCTCATGGCCACTCCTGCTTAAAACCCGCCCACGGCTGCACCCAGTCGAAGGATCTAAAGTCCTTGTGAGAATTTCAGCCGCCTGTTGTGTTCCTGCTGGGCAACAAGCAAATTTTACATAATCACGTCCTGCCTGTCGTCCTTTGATACACTGTGAGCTTCACGAGGGCACGGACCACTGCAGTTTTCTTGTGCATTGCTGCATCCCCAACATCTAGAACAGCGGCTAGCATCTAGTAACATACTGACAGCTTACCGTGTGCTACGTGTGCTACGCTCCAATATTTGTGGAATAAGTGAATAGATCTTGTCCTGTGTACCTCCCCACCTCCCACCCCCAGTGCGCTGCCCTGTTGTCCCTCTGTCCCACCACAGGAATCAATTCCAGCAACTCACTGCACTTGTCAGGCTGGGTCCCACAGTGCTGAAGTGTGAACTCCGAGAGCATAGGGACTGTCCCTGAGTAAATTTTTGTATGTCCCGGAACTAGCAGCCCTCCTTCAGTTAAGGTTTTTTTGTTTGTCTTTTTAAATAGGTCTGCTATGTGCCGGCACTAAATAGATGCTACAGATACTAAGATGAGTAACACAGAATCAACTTAATTGCTGCTGGTCGGTGGGAGAGACAGGAGAAAAAGCAGTAGCAGCACTGCATGGTGAGACAGAAGGCTTGGCTGCTTGGGGACATGGGGAAAAGGTTACCAACTCAGGGGCCAGAGAAGGCATCAATGTTGAGAATGCAATTGATTGGTTCATTAAATGCATAAATGAATGAATGAATGTGATCTGTTTGCTGTTGTATCTACAAATTTAGACTTGATAGGAGGCCCAAACTACTAATAATTAAAATCCTGAAAACAGATGCTCCTCACTTGCCAAGGATGAGAAAAATCTGTTTAATGCTGTTCCAGTGTTCCGGTTCTCTACTGATATGTAACAAATCACACCAAAACTTAATAGTTTAAAACAACACCAATCTTTTTATTTTCTCTCGTGATCTCTGTGGGTCAGGAATCTGGGGGAGAGCTTAACTGGATAGTTCCAGCTTCGAGTCTCTCCCGGGTGGTCAGCTGAGCATCTCCCTCTCCTTGGGTGGGCCCAGGGCTTCTCCGTGTGCTCTCTGTGTCCCCTACTTTGGGTTCCTCTCTGCACGGCAGCCTCAGTACTCTAGTGTGAATGTCCTAGCTTTACAGGGGGAAAGCTGCATCACCTTTTTCGGCCTAGCCTTGGAAGCCACACACTTCTACCTCCTTCATTATCTACAAGCAAGTCACAAGCCCACACAGATTCAAAGAGAAATGAGGGGCACCTGGGTGGTTCAGTTGGTTAAGTGTCCAATTTCAGCTTAGGTCATGATCTCACAGTGCATGGGTTTGAGCCCCACATTGGGCTCTGTGCTGACCTAGAAATATTTTTCCAGCCATGTCTGAAAAAAACAATCTGCTACCTTGGGCCTAGCACCTGATATTCAATAAATGTTAAATGAATGAAACAAAATAGGGGCCATGATGATTTATCTTCTTCTATTGAGGAATACTAGACAATTAAAGTATAAAGCAATATATATGTGTATTAGTAATGTGTATGAGTAATATATATGTAATAATAGTAATGATAATGGCTATCATTTCTCAAGCTGTTAGTTTGTGCCAGACACTGTGCTAAATTATTTACTTACATGCATTTATATTGGTAGTATGATAATCCCCATTTTTCAAATGAGAAATTGAGGCCCAGAATGGTAACTTAAACCAGATTACCTAACTAAGAAGTGCGCGTGACACATACACATACACAAACATATACCTTAATATGCCCATTTACAGGCAAATATGTGTGGATAACATTTGACTTCTTGTTAATTTAATCCAGGATTTCCATAAACACCTCCCATACTTCAGGCAGTATTATCAGAAAAAGAGAATCAGAATGCAGTAGTATTGAGTACAGAAAGTGGCACATAGAATTTGCAGTTCTCTCTCTCTCCATAGAAAATAAGCTCCGTGAGGTAGAGATTTGTTGTCCACTGCCACAGCCCCAGCTCTGAGAACAGCAATGGGTACTTCAGAGGTGCACACTGCCAACAGGAGGGACACAAGTTTGATAAGGAAGAAACAGCAACTCGTGTGACAACATAGGTTGTAGCTATGACTGCCAATAAAACAGAAATCACCTTCATAAGAAACACAGAAATAATTTAAGCAAAGGGCTAAGTCGGTTGGGCACATGAGCCATGATTTCAGCTCAGGTCATGATCTCATGGTTGGTGGGATAGAGATCTACATTGTGATTTTCTCTCTCCCTCCCTCTTTGCCCCTCCCCCGCTCTTACATGCTGGTGCTCATGCATACTCTCTCTCTCTTTCTCTCTCTCTCTCAAAATAAATAAATAAACTTAAAGAAATAATTTAAACAAAATGATTTGGCCTACATTCTTAGGAAGATGTCTGAATTCCTTCAAATTAATCAAACAATAAGTCCAAATAGTTCTATTTTCAGTATCAATGTATTTTTAAATCCGTATTATTTCTGACTTCCATTGTCCAATTAATTTTCCATCTACATACGATGATCTTCCACTTGTAGAAAACTGGAAAGCATTCTCATATATGTTATCTCTGATCCCAGATAAGCAGAGGTGAGCAAAGGCAACTCACGGCTCCTGAACACAAACGGGACAACAGGGCTGGTCCATGATGAAGGTTCATAGGTCCTCCTGTCACTGAGGACCAGAAATAGACATAGGCTCCAGGGGCTTAGGTGATGACATCAGCACAAGATTTCTCTCTCCATCCCATGAACTGACCTTCCTCTAAGGCGTCTTCATTCTCAGTGGCTCTCTCTGCTCTTCCAAAGTTATATCCAGCAATACCAGCAAGAAGAGAGTTTTCTTTCTAAGAATTATAGCAGAAATTGCAAGACTAAAGCCAGAGGTTAAACAGCCCTGCTGCTAACACATAAAACATTGGGAGGAGTTGTTTCCCCCAAGGACAAGCAAAGTGCTGTTAACAGGAAAAGAGGGAATTAATGCTGAATAGACAGAAACAATAATATGCGGTACAACTGACCAGTCCCCCAACCCCCTAAAAATGAATGCTCCTTCTGCTACATCTACATGGTTTTGTAATTCTATTTAGCACGTATTCACTTTTTTTTATAGTCAATACCATATGTTTCTTTACACAGTGACTTCACCTTTGTATTATTACTGGATAAGACATAAGTTTTCCTGTTTTAAAAAATGATTTTGAGGTGATGTTGTAAATATTCCATGTATCAGTCGTGGCCATGGTTACATAGGTGTTGACATTTGTCAAAATTTATGGGTACATTTTATTGTGTCTGAACTATAACTCAATAAGTTTGCAGTGAAATATTTTAAGAAATGATTCTAAGAAACATTTTAAGAAATATGATGATGGTAGTGATATTAATGATATTTATTTAGCTTTTTTTGCATAGTAGGATCTGTGCTAAGTACTTAATTGCATTACCCACCTTTACTAAAATCCTAGGAGGTAGGTACTGTTCACTATCCTTATCTTACAGATAAGGCAACTAGGAATGAGAGAAGCAAGGTGTCTAAGGTCACGTAATTAGTGGTGGAACTAGGCTAAGAATTCAAATCTATCTGTCTTAAATAACTATCCAGCTG
This sequence comes from Leopardus geoffroyi, assembly GCF_018350155.1. Taxonomy (NCBI): domain Eukaryota; kingdom Metazoa; phylum Chordata; class Mammalia; order Carnivora; family Felidae; genus Leopardus; species Leopardus geoffroyi. Next base: position 118,393,730 of record NC_059326.1, on the reverse strand, counting down.
TAAGATATCTATAAGAGAGACATTTTATATATCTAAAAATTAATAATAATGGCCAAACCAAAAATTGGAGTAAGATCACTCATGAAGAGGAGGAATCTTATTCTGAAATATCTGTGGTTTTCCAGGATCATTTCTGGTATGCCCCCAATATATCAATAATTATACAAGCCTCTAGTTTGTTTTGGCTTTAAATCAAAGGCCCTGCTGTTAGTGTGGAAGCAACTGACTGAAACAGACCTGAAATCCTCATTTTCCCTGAAAGAAGAAAGTAATCTATCCTTACAAGTCCCGTTGCTTTCCAGTTCTTCAGAGAAGGTGGTGGCACTTAGTTAACATTCTTTGGCTCAAGAAATTAATGAAATTCATATTGCTTGTAGCATTCAAGTCTGTTTTTTATATGTTGTCAACAGTTTTCATGTCTGCTACTTTTTTACTTAATATGCTTTCCTTATTCATTTTATATATCATTTACTATGTTCCAGATACTCTCCTAAACACTTTACAAAAATTAATTCAATTAATCTCTTAAAGACCTATTATCATCTTATCTCCATTTTATATGGAAACTGAAAATAACTAACCTAAAGTCATAGTCACTGAACAGCAGAGCTGAGATTCTAACTTATCGTCTAGCTTCAGACTTAGGCTATGTTACTAGTAGAACCTCAAGGGCCCAGTCAAAGAATTCACTTCCTCAGACTTCTACACAGCTGCTGGTGGCAGGTGCCATTTTTCTGGCCATTGAGATATCATTGGAAATCTGCTGGGAGGAGCTTTGGAAAAGGTTTTGGCTTCTTTTTTTTTTTTTTTTAATTTTTTTATTTTAACGTTTATTTATTTTTGAGACAGAGAGAGACAGAACATGAACAGGGGAGGGTCAGAGAGAGAGGGAGACACAGAATCTGAAACAGGCTCCAGGCTCCGAGCTGTCAGCACAGTGCCCGACGCGGGGCTTGAACTCACGGACGGCGAGATCATGACCTGAGCTGAAGTCGGCCGCTTAACCGACTGAGCCACCCAGGCGCCCCAAGGTTTTGGCTTCTTGGTAAGGGGACAGCTGACACACACCTTTTGCCCACCTTCCTTCCCTATTCTTTCTAATGATTCTAATTAATGATGCATTAATGAGCAGCAGCCATCTTGCAACCGGGAGGTTTGAATGCCATATGCCAGGTGCCTTGGTGATATCCTGAGCCCAAGAATGCCCACCCACCAATCATTCACCACATAAAGGGTAAAAGAACACAACCTATTTAGGCCCCGTTAATGGAGTTTTCTGCTACTCAAAGCCAGACACAGCCCTATCTGACATAACACAATAATCACAAAACCTATTGTTTCACCTCCTTTTGAATTGTGGTCCTCTACATTAATACATGGTCCTTAGGGAGTTCCCAAAATGGAAAACCATTGCTGTTTTTTTTAATGGTTTTTAATTTATTTTTGAGAGAAAGGGGCGCCTGGGTGGCTCAGTCAGTTGAGTGTCTGACTTCGGCTCAGGTCATGATTTCACAGTTTGTGAGTTCGAGCCCCGCATCAGGCTCTGTGCTTACAGCTCAGAGCCTGGAGCCTGCTTTGGATTCTGTGTCTCCCTCTCTCTCTGCCCCTCCCCAACTCATGCCCTGTCTGTCTCTGCCTCTCAAAAATAAAGATACGTAATAAAAAAATTTTTTTTAATATTTATTTTTGAGAGAGACAGAGACAGAGTGGAGTAGGTTCAGAGAGGGAGACACAGCATCCAAAGCAGGCTCCAGGCTCCCAGCTGTAAGCACAGAGCCCAATGTAGGGCTTGAACTTGTGAACCACAAGATCATGACCTGAGCCGAAGTGGGACGCTCAACCGACTGAGCCACCCAGGCACCCCGAAAATCATTAGTTTTAAGAATGGCTTCTTGGGGTGCCTGGGGGGTGCAGTCAGTTAAGTGTCCAACTCTCGTTTTTGCCTGAGGTCATGATCTCATGGTCAGGAGATCAAGCCCTGCATTGGTCTCCATGCTCAGCATGGAGCCTGCTTGAGATTCTCTGTTTCTCTCCCTTTGCCACTCTCCCCTGCTCACACCGTCAGTCTCCAAAGTTAATTAATTAATTAAAAAATAATCTTTAAAAACAATGGCTTAGTAAACACAGATAGTATCTACATTTAGAGGAACGTGTATGAATGAAGATATTTAAGAAAAATGATAATCCATCAAATAAAATAAGCTTGTTAAAAGACTGAGATGAAACCAGAACGCTGTCAAAGATAATTTCAATTACAGACCCAGGATTATCCAGGTCAGTGAAAATAATTGGTCTATTTCTTATCATTGTAACTACTGAAATAACCAAATAAAATAGCTTATGTCTGCAAAATAATCTCACTAAAAGCAGTCCTATCCACCTTGCTCTCTTTCTTACCTCCAGATCTTCATGTACATGTGTGTATGCTTAAAAGGCACATTAGCATATTAGAAGCCCTGAGATGTCCTGCAGTAAATAATCCAGTGAGATTTTTCTCAACCTGGTATTTCTCATCTGTGACCACAGAATCCTGTTTTCCCCCATTACATCACGTATAGCTCATGCTCTATGAAACACATTTAGGAAATGAACAGTATCATAGGCAACAGGAAAGGGGACACACAGGAGAGAGGGGTCATTTCTAGTCTTTTGGCTGCTATTTCAGTTGTTGCAAAATAGAAAGTTTGTCACTGGGAATTAAAAAGCTTCCTAAAGCAACTGGAAAACGATCACTATCCAACCTCAAGGACTTATTAATCGGTAGGTTTTCTTCTCTGGGGATCCATTTTCCTTTAGATGACTCTGGCTTTGAGGTGATGCTGTAGTTTTTAGTGGGTGCTGTGGCTATTGAAGGTGGCATTGATGGGGTGGAGGAGGACAGTATTTCAGCAGAGAAATTATTCTTGCCTTCACTGCCTTCTAAGGAGAAGCCAGTATGAAACGTTAGTACTACAATGGGTTGTCTTGCATCTAAATGCAAGGCAAAGGGGATATAATATCTGCTAGATCTACAAGAGTGAATGTTGACAGAGTTCTTTTATTCAATTCCCCACTTCCCTTTCTAGTTCTTTTCTGGAATTTTCCATCACTACATTTGTATTGCCCGACACCCTCTGCAGAAAAATTTGACTTACAAAATGAGTGGCAGTAATAGTCTCAAGCTGAAGAGCTCCACCACTAAAACACCAACATTTTTCCAGTTTAAAAACTAGACATTTTCTAAAGTTTGTTTTGCCTGAAAAGTGACACCCCCTGTGTTTCCCAAAGCTGATCTAATGACCTAGGCCAGCCCAGGACAAAGTTTCCTCTGACCATCATGAAATGAGAAAAACAGTGACAATGCAATTTGTTTTCCATAATGCTACATGTATTCCATTGGAAGCAGCACTTTTTATTTTGAGATTGTGTCCTTTGGTATTGATATACTCATTTTTGTATTAACATACTCTCTTAAAATAAGATGATGATAGTTGAAGGTAGTAGCTGTATTGAAAAAAAAATCATTTGGCAAAATTTAAATTTGGAAGCCCTGTGTCCCTCCAACTTCGTTTGTTGTTTGTTTTAAGTAATCTCTACACCCAATGTGGGGCTTGAACTTACAACCCTGAGATCAAGAGTGTGTGTCCCACCGACTGAGCCAGGGAGGCACCCTGTTCATTTTGTTTTTAATTTGACAGTTTAGAAATGGCTCCTTGAGCCCAGAGAGCTCGTGTGTCTCATTCACTGTTGTGTTCCCTGAGACCTGTAGAATGCCTAGCAATAGTAAGCCATCAATACAGTATGACAGATGGTAAAAGATAAAGTGAGGCACATTAAACTTCTCAAGAGTTTATTGGAGCAAACATCAATCCAATCAGGAAGCGCCAAACAGAAGAGTTGGGAATGCTCCACCAAAGGAGCCAAGGGCAAGGTTTTTATAGAGAAGACTTGGAAGCAAAGCAAAGAAATTATTTGGTTATAGCTTACGTGGTTGCTTTATGTAGGAAAGCCTGGGTGGCTGATTGCGATTGGCTGTTCTTGAGTTTCATTTTCTCCAATTCAGTACATGAAGTTTGGCTTAGATTTTGGTTCTCTTGCTAGGCTATCAAGGCATTAAAACTACCTCAGTTGGCCTCCTTGTTTAGTTACTTTAACACAGACTAACCCAGGGCTTGGCAGACTTTTTCTACAAAGGGTTTCCAGGCTTTTTGGAACTTACAGGCGCTGTTGCATCTCCTCAACTCTGTGCCATTGTGGCAGGAAACCAGCCACAGATGATACATAAATGAATGAACATGGTGGCTAGTTTCAAAAAAACTTATTTATGGACACTGAAATCTGAATTTCATATAATATTCAGGTATCACAAACTAATTTTGTTTTCCAGCCATTTACAAATATAATACCCAATCTTAGTAAGCCAAACAAAAATAAGTAGCAGGCTAGATTTGGCTCGCAAGCCATAGTGTGCTGACCCTTGGACAAATGAAAGAAAGGGAAAGCAATTCAAATCTATTTTTTTGGTCTATTGTTAGTGATGAGTATTATAAGGTCAGCAAGGAAACATTTTGCCACTAAGAAGGACTATATCCATGAGTATAAAAAATAGTAGATTTGCCTACTAAATTGATGTATTTTTTACAAAATACTTATTTTTGAGAGAGAGAGAGAGAGAGACAGAACATGAGCAGGGGAGGAGCAGAGACAGAAGGAGACACAGAAACTGAAGCAGGCTCCAGGCTCTGAGCTGTCAGCATAGAACTCAATGCGGGGCTCAAACCCATGAACTGCAAGATCATGACCTGAGCCAAAGTTGGATGCCTAACCAACTGAGCCACCCAGGCACCACCACCCCTACTAAATTGACTTAAAAGATTCAATTTTCGGGGCACCTGGGTGGCTCAGTTGGTTGAGTGTCTGACTTCAGCTCAGGTCATGACCTTGTGGCTCATGAGTTTGAGTCCCACATCAGGCTCTGTGCTGTTGATGCAAAGCCTGCTTTGGATCCTCGTCCCCCTCTCTCACTGCCCCTCCCCTGCTTGCCCTCTTTCTCAAAAATAAATAAAACATTTTTTAAAAAGATTTAATTTCCTACTGTTTCCCAAAAAGCACAAATGAGGAAAGCAGGAGTGTGACTGAACACCCAACAAATTGTCTTTGAAATGGGCTATTCATGGACTCGCAGAATCATGTAGCTTTAGAGCTGAAAGAGATTACGGAAAATATCCAATTCAATCATAAGACATTATGATTTAAGACATTAAAGGCAAGGAGAATGAACACTAGGGAAGAAAAATACTTCCCCAGGGTTACTTATTTAAAGAATGAAAATAATCTAATAAGAAAAGAACCTTTTTAAGGCTGAATAAAAGATAAAGTTGTATAATGAAAAGAGCATCAGTTTCCATCCATAGGTTGAAATACTGGCTTTGGCACAATGATTGCTAATCTCAGCAAGTTACTTAACTATCTGAGTTTCAAAGTCTTCACCTTTAGAAGATGGGCAATCATTTATTAGCACAGGGAGTTATAGTTAAGAACAAGTGAAATAATATACCTAGTACATGGTCAGGTGTAATAAATGGTCAATATGTTATAACTTGTATTACTATTATATGAACTTTTAAAAACCTCAACACTTACCATGCTTGATAAAAAAGTATTGAAATTATAGTTTTTAAACTGCACTGAGAAATGAAAGCCAAATATTTGATGTTTTCGCAACAATATTTTTATCTGTGTTAGTTGAAATATTTCCTCGAATTTCTATTTATAGCATTCCTGAAAGACAACGTAGTGCTTGTCTTAAAACTGAAATCACAAACTAACCATGCTTTTACTTGAGAATGGAATTTGATTAACAGTACTGAAACATGTTTGTCACTGGAATACCCCAAAGATCATTTAACTATGGAGAAATTCTAAAACTTGTGAATTTGTATTTAAGTTTCTTAGCTAACAATAATTTGGTGAATATGATGGATGTAATACTTAAAAGAAATAGTTAAGAATGTTCTCATATCATCTTTCTTTTTAAGTTTATTTATTTACATAATCTCTACACCCAAGGTGGGGCTCGAACTCACGAACCCAAGATCAAGAGTCTCTCATTCCGCCAACTGAGCCAGCCAGGCACCCCTCATATCTTCTTTTATAAATAATGCCAAAAGGGTGCTTGACTGGTTGAGTCGGTAGAGTATGAGACCCTTGATCTCAGAGTGCTGAGTTCAAGCCCCATGTTGGGTGTGGAGCCTACCTATAAAGTAATGCCAAAAGCAAAATCTCAAGCATCAGACAGATATGGGTTTGAACCACAGCTTTGTGACCATGGACGCCTAATCTCTCTAAGTCTCAGCCATTTTACGTGTGTAAAGTAGGGATGATAATGGTACCTACTTCATGGGGCTGTTGTGAAGATTCAATGGTAGAGTTAGAACAGTGTCTGCCCTACAGTAAGTGTTCAAAAAAAAATGTTAGTAAATTAAAGTGGTAATTGGCCACATTGTTGGAAGATAACTTTGGTCAATTCTGTTTTCATAATCTTTTGTCTCCTCTGGTGGATGTGAGACAAAATTATGAAATAAGTGATTTTTCAGAGAACTGGATATAGGTTTCCTGCATTATTCCAGTAAGCCTGGAGGAAACCAAGAGCCTCAGAAGTTTCTAGGAACTAGGAACACGGGTTCAATTCAGGACTCTAAAAAGGAAAAAGATTTCGCTGGTTATTTTGGAGATATCAGGACCTAACTCTTCAAGAAGCTTTCCTGCCCTCCCAGTTGAAAACAGTTCTCCCTCTCAGTCTCCATTGTTATTCTGTATCCCAGACCCTTGACAGTTTTCTTCAGTGCACACACAACAGTTTCAAGTTTTTGTTTATTGACCACCCTACACATCATCATCATCTCCCCCTCCTCCCTACCTCCTCCCCACTCCACTAGAATGTAAACTCCCTTGGCAAGGACAGACCTGGGACCATGTGGTTCATGGCTCTATCCTTTGTGCCTAGAACAATGCCTGCACATGATTGTAAATTCCTAGTAACTATCTGATGAATGCATGCATGCATGCATGAATACATGAATGAGTGAATGAACGAATGAATAACTTTATGAATGGGCAGCCAGGCTTTCCTTAGAAGTGTAGAAAGGAAGGGGAACCGATCTTGCGGCTGCCACAAGAGGAAAAGAAAACTACCAAAATTGTGACCACACAGACCCTGTACTGAAGTCTTGGACCACAGGGACTCAGAATTTCTAGGGGAGGGAACAAAGGGAGAGTGAAAGTGGGATGACTCCAGGCCAAAGGAGTCACACACACACACACACACACACACACACACACACGCGTGAGCACGCACACACACGCGCACGCACACACACACAGATACACTGTCCAGAGACTGGGGTACGTTAGAATTTGTTAAATAGTATGTTACTTCAGGCACAATAATCTTTCTTCACTTGGCCTGTGGGTCACCTCCCACTCACTGCTCTTGGGTCTCCTTTCTCATTGGTCCCTCTTCCTCAGTTTCCTTTGCTGATTCCTCCTCATTTTCCCATCCTCTGAACTCTGGAATGCCCCAGGTTAGTTGGAAAATCTCTATTCCCACACACCTCCTAGGATTACTCCAACCCACCTCAGGGCCACAGATACCATCAGGATGCTAACAACCACTAATTACCTACCCTACTTTTGACCTCTCCTCTGAACTCCAGACAGGTATACACAGCTTGACTACCCAGCACTCTATTTGTATATCTAAGCATCTCAAACTTAGAAAGGCAAATGGACTGAACTCTTGATTTTCTCCCCAAATCTGCTCCTCCCAGTGGCTCCTCCCAACTCCTCCCACAGTTGTTCCAGCCAAAACCCTTACAAGCATCCTTTTCTTCCCTCTCTTCCAGCCACTTCCAATTACCAGCAAGCTCTTTTGGCTGAGTCTTCAATATAATCTATAATCTGACTGCTTTTCCACCTCTTCTGCTACATCCTTTGTCCAAGCTATCATATCTTCCCTAGATTATTGCAGTATCCTCCTAACTGGTCTCCTGACTTCTACCATGCTGCCTACTGTTAAGCCTTCCCCAAGGAGCCAGAGTGATCCTAATAGAACATCAAATTATATCACATCCTTCTCCTGATCAAAAGCCTCTAATGGTTTTCCCTCTTACAAAAGAAAAGCAAAAACATGATCTGATCCAGGGATACATCTTTTCTCATCTCATTTTCTACTGTTCTCCCGCAACTCACCCTGCTCTGACTAGCTGACAATCCATATGGATCTCAAATTAATTTTTAAAATATTAGTCTGAAAATTCAGTATGGGCTTAGAAGATCTGACTGTAAGTAAATAAACTGTTTTAGCTGGAGAAATGCCTGGTATTTCTTTTTTCTTGTTATCTTATTTCCAGCGTAATTAACATACAGTGTTACATTAGTTTCAGGAGTTCAATATAGTGATTCAACATTTCTATACATCACCCAAGTGCACTCCTTAATCCCCATCACCTATTTCACCCATCTCCCCACACACCTCCCCTCTGGAAACCATCAGTGTGTTCTCTATTGCTAAGAGTCTGTTTTTTGGTTTGTCTCTTTTTTCTTTGTTCATTTGTTTTGTTTCTTAAATTCCACATAAGAATAAAATCCTAGGGTATTTTTTCTCTGACTTATTTCACTTAGCATTATTCTCTCTAGATCCACCCATGTTGTTGGAAATGGCAAGATTTCATTCTTTTTTATGGCTGATATATGTGTATGTATATATGTGTGCATGTATCTATCTATCTATCCATGCATGTGAGGTATGTATATATGTGATATATATATGAGATATGAATCTTATATGTGATAATATATATGTGATATATATGTGTATGTACATGTGTGTATATATATATATATATATATATATATATGATTTGATATATCTCACATCTTCTTTATCCAATCTTTATCCATTCATTTATCAATGGACACTTGGGCTACTTTCATAATTTGGGCATACTTGGGCATACTTTCATAATTATAAATAATGCTGCATTAAACATAGTGCATCTATCTTTTTGAATTACTGTTTTGATATCATTTGGGTAAATCCCCAGTAGTGGAATTACTGGATCACATGGTATTTCTATTTTTAATTTTTTGAGAAACCTCCATACTGTTTCCACGGTGGCTGCAGCAGTTTGCATTCCCACCAGTAGTGCATGAGGATTCCTTTCTCTCCACATCCTGGCCAACACCTGTTGTTTCTTACTAGTCACTTTGCTGATCCTATGGTATGAGACCAGCATATACTTTAGGGTCTTTAGCATTTGCTTTTAGTCCCTAGAGTTAATCCGTTAGGCCAAAAATGCAAATTAGATTATCTCCAAGTTTCAGCTGGTAACACTCTAACTTAGTCTTAGACAACAATCCCCTCTAGTTTTAGTATTTTAGGGGGTATCTTTTCATACCATGAAAACGACCAAAGCTAAAACATCTGCTCCACTTAAGAGAAACACAGACCTTCAACAGACACTTTTTTGTTTTAATTTCTTTTTAACGTTTATTTATTTTTGAGACAGAGAGAGACAGAGCATGACTGGGGGAGGGGCAGAGAGAGAGGGAGACACAGAATCGGAAGCAGGCTCCAGGCTCTGAGCCATCAGCCCAGAGCCCAACGCAGGGCTCGAACTCACGGACCGTGAGATCGTGACCTGAGCTGAAGCCAGAGGCTTAACCAACTGAGCCACCCAGGCGCCCCAAAACTCACTTTTTTTAATGTTTATTTATTTTTGGGAGACAGACAGAGTGCAAGCAAGGGAGGGGTAGACAGAGAGGGAGACACAGAATCTGAAGCAGTCTCCAGGCTCTGAGCTGTCAGCACAGAGCCCAACACGGGGCTCGAACCCACAAAGTGGGGGATAATGACCTGGGCTGCAGTTGGACACTTAACTGACTGAGCCACCCAGGCGCCCCAGACACTTATTTTTTTAAGTTTATTTTTATTTAAGAGTGATATAGAGCAAGTGGGGGAAGGGCAGAGAGAGAGGGAGACAGAATCCCACGCAGGCTCCCCGCTGTCAGCGCAGAGCCTGAATGGGACTTGAACTCATGAACATGAGATCATGACGTGAGCCGAAATCAAAAGTCAGACACTGAACTAACTGAGCCACGAAGGCACTCCAAGGGACACTTTTTAAATCTGACTAGGTTTCAGGTGCCGGTGGAGCACTGGGGAATCATGGATGAACAAGACATGCCCACGTCTTCAAGGAACTCACAAAGGAGTCCACAGGACAGCAAGAGGACCTGATCTTTACAGTGTAAAGACAGTGCAGGAAACCACAGACATTCAAGGCAAGTTACTCTTAAGGTGAGGCTGGATAGGAAGGGAGAGAGCAGGACAGAGAGAATTTTACTTAGCGTTTCAAGGACCATGTCTTTGTTCAAAAAGCACCAGAGAGCCACTGAAGCAGGAGAGTGTGGATACTATAAAGACTTGCTTGGAGGGGCGCCTGGGTGGCTCAGTCGGTTGAGCATCCGACTTCAGCTCAGGTCATGATCTCATGGTTCGTGAGTTCAAGCCCTGCATCAGGCTCTGTGCTGACAGCTCAGAGCCTGGAGCCTGCTGCAGTTTCTGTGTCTCCCTCTCTCTCTGTCCCTCCCTTGCTCACACTCTGTCTCTCTCCTTCTCTCTCTCAAAAATAAATAAACATTAAAAAAAATTTTTTTTAAATAAATAAATAGACTTGCTTGGAGGCAGGGAGACTGTAGCAGCATCTAGACAATCTAGACCCAAAATAAAAAAACCTTTCTTTTTTTTCCTAGACCTTTGTCACCTTGTAATCCAAGGGTTATTTGGGCAATAGGTGCATTTCTGCTTACCAAACCTCATTACCAAATATGTGCTATTCTGTGCTTTTGCTTTAAATCAGTTCGAATACTTTCATTTTCTCACATGATGATTATTTTCTATTCTTGGTGTTAACTGCCTAATGCTGATTCAAACCAGAGGATGTAACTTTGTCATTGTGAAGCAGCTGAATATCCAGGGCTTGACGGCATCATTTACTTAGTACTATATTCATATACTAATGAGAGAGGTGGTGGTTTCTGGTCAGTGCTGTGTGAGTATGATGATTTCTAGCTGTAGACATCTAATTTTGTTTTTTGTTTTGTTTTCTTCTGTGCCTACCCAGGATCCATACCCCATTCTTATGATAATAGTACCTGAGTTTTTCTTGGGAAACCACTTCTCTTCCCCATTTCCAGTCCAGGTGATGTGGGTAGAGATGACTACACTGGGCTTAAAGGGAAGGCATGGGACCCAGGCTCGATCAAAAAAGCACCACGATGCCCTGGCCTCAGTGACTGGCTCATGCACAGGCACATGATCCAATCAGAGGCAATAAGATAGAATTCCTGGACTTGCTAGAGCAACTAGGCCAAAGGTGTTCTGTTGAACTTGAAGCTGGATGGATGGATATACATGGATACATATCAGGAGCTAATGTGAACCATTATATCATGGGGAGAGCCTGTCTGAGAATGGAAAAAAGAGCTAAGATAGATATATAAATGGAGAGGGAGAGAGAGAGAGAGAGAGAGAGAGAGAGACTGACCAAACACCAAAGACACTCTGATCCTGGATCTGGCCACACCCGTAGCTAGCTAGCATTATGCTATACTTCTCAGTTATATGAGACAATCAATTCCCTTTTTAAGCTTTAGTCACATTTTGTTAGCTTTCCCCCTACTTGTGCCCACAAAGTCCAGATGAGAGACATAATTGCATCATTATTTTTTCTGTTCATCCACCAACAGAGAATCAACGAATCTAAAGTCAAAGACACTCCCTTAGCCCAGCTAGCATATGGATGCAGCCCACATTGTGCTCAGCATTTGTAGGCCAGCCCCTTATTGCCTTCAGTGTCAGCCTTATTCTCTGTTTCTACTTGATGCTTTCTGTTCCAGCTCTCTGTTCCTCACCTGAACTCACTAAAGCCACAAAGCTCCACATCCTAAGGTCCACTAGGCCGTGGCCCTCACTGCTTCCCATGGACACTTCCTGTTTATCATGTTCCCTTCTAACGGGCTCTTTCTACCCTAGAAATCTGTTTTAATAAGTAGAAGCAGGGCTGGAGGACTGGATGGAAGCCACTTCTGCCCCAAAGCTTGGGGCTCAATTGCTAGGCTCTGGCCACCAGCCCAATGCCACCAATACACTGTTCACGATCAAGCCTTCTTGTCCTGAATGCCGCACCTGCTCCTGCTTTTTCCTTCCTCCCCCGCTGAGAACAAGTTTAGCCTGATATTATCCCCACCTCTGTCATCTCTATTATTGCTGTGCCACCCAGAACAGGACTTTTGCCATTTCCTGTCAGGGATCTCAGGAATGTCTATGAAATTATACTTTATTGGTCTAGAGGAATCCAGCTTTCAAATACTATTTTACAATGAACATGATGACACTCTCCCTCCTCAAATAAGGTTGTTTAAGGATGTTTCCCCCTTTCCTGCCTCTAAACAGGCAAGGTAAGTCATTCACATCTGCCAAGAGAGGAAAATAGCTATCTTCCAAATTATACGAGAGAAGAATTTTTCCTTCAGCTTTTGCCTGAAACCCAGGGAAATAACAAAGGGATCAACACTTCCCAGTGCAGATGACCTCCTTCCTCTGCTTTCACTACTCATCAATGAGTAGAAACTGAGCAGTCTTTTATGTTCCTGTCAAGCCCCAGAGAGTTGAGTTGTAACCATTTAACTCAAACACAACATATCTTTAAAGAGCACCTACTGCCTTCCAGGCACTGTGCTAAGTAAAGGCCATCCAGAGGAGAATCATACAAGATCCCTGCTTCATTTAGATTCGAGTGAGGGTAGAAAAGAGGCAGTAAATAAACATGAACAAATAGATGAACACAGTTTCAGGCAGTGAGAAGTGCTATCAAGAAAAGGTAAAGGGATAATTTTAGAAAGAGTTATGAGAGAGGGTTCTGCAGAGGTAATATTTGAGTTAAAACCCAACTAAAGAGAAAGTACAAGCCATGTGAGGTCCACAGAAAAGACTATTCTGGACAGAGGGTCAGCACAGGCAAAGGCCCAGAGCTTAGAGCAAGCTTGATGTGTTAGAGCAGGGGGTCAGTAAAATATGGCGCTGGCCTGCCTTCTTTTTTTGTACAGCCAAAATTATAAAAATGGTTTTTATATTTTTATTTTTGTAAAACCAGTGAATTGTGTGCTTCTTTTTTAAAGTTTATTTATTTATTTTGAGAAAGAGCAAGAGTATACACAAGAAGGAGAAGGGCAGAGAGAAAGGGAGAGATAATCCCAAGCAGGCCCCACACTGTCAGCACGGAGCCCAACATGGGGCTCAAAGGGGGGCTTGAACCCACGAACCATGGAGATCATGACCTGAGTGGAAACCAAGAGTCAGACGTTTATCTGACTGAACCACCCAGGCGTCCAGGCTTTTATATTTTTAAATGGTTGGGGGGAAAAAAGAAAACAAAGCAAAAGAAGAATAATATTTCATGACACATGAAAATTATGTGAAATACAGATTTCAGTGACCATAAATAAAATTTTTATTGGAAAACAGCCATGCTTACTCATTTATATATTTTTCCATGGCTGGTTTCATGCCTCATTGGCAGAGTTGAGAGACTGTGTGGCCTATAAAATCTAAAATATTTACTATCTGGCTTTTTGTGGAAAAAGTTTACAGACCCTGTGTAAGAGAAACAGGAAGAAATCTCTTCCCAGAGTTGAAAGAACCTTGAATTTCTTTAATTATTTAGGATCCTTTTGTCTGTAAATAACAGAAAACCTGTCTCCAATTGAATTAAGTAATGTGGAGAATTAAAGGTAGTCATAAACTCTTTGAAACTTTCCCATCAAGAGGCAGAATCTATGCTACCTCCTCTTGAATCTGGACAGCCTTTATGCCTGCTTTGACCCAGAGCATATGGCCCGAGTGATTCTGTGCCAGTTCAGGCTTGGGCCTGAAGAGACTGGCAGCTTCCACTTCCTGTCTCTTAGAACTTTCTCTCTCCAAGAGCCCTAAGCCCCATATAAGAAGTCTGACTACCTTGAGATGGCCATGCTGGAGAAGCCACATAGATGTGTTCTGCTTGAAGCTCTCAGCTGAGTGTAGACTTCCAGCCATCGCTGCCAAGATGCCAAATATGTGAGGGAAGACATTTTGGACTCTTCAGACCAGCTTATTAGCCAGCTGAATACCACTCAGTGAGCTCAGTCGATGCTACGTGGAACAGAAGGATCACCTAGCTGAACGCTGCTTGGCTTCCGACCTACAAAATTGTGAAATAAAATAAAATAGTTGCTGTTTTAAGACACTCCATTTTGGGATAATTATTTCATAGCAATAGACAGCCAGAACAAACAACAGAAAATTTTATCATCTTACATAATAAGAAGATCAAGGTCTTCTTGATCTTCTTGATCAAGGTCCCTTGATCAGGGATAGATCAAGGTCTATCCACAGTATACCCTCATACTGCTCTTCTGCAATTCTTTTGGCTCTGCTCTCTGCTTCTGGGTAAGTTTCATCAGCAGGCTGGTAGCCAGATGTCTAGGAGTCTCAGTCAAACCTGACAGTGTCGAGAGCCAGAAGAAAGAATGTTCTTAGGAGAGAGAATATGTAGGCTGATCAATATCTACCCCGGAATTGGGGACGGAGTTGCCTCCTCCAAGTCACTGGGGAAGGAAAGAACACTTGATCAAAACTAGTGAAAGGAATTTGGTTGATACACTTAGGGTGGCCTGTCTTCTTCAGCTGTGCTGAGACAAACAGATAAAGGTAACCAATCCCTTTCCTGTGTGTGCCAGCTCAAGCCTGTTTCCCAACCCTTTCCCGTGTTCCAGATCTTAGCACTTGGCTAATCTGATCCTTCCCCTCCAGCACCGAGCTGTCAGGAGGGCCCTAGCAGGGCCCAGCCCTGTGCCTTGTGAAGCTCAGTTGTAAGTGCTTTCTAGGACAATAGCCTAAACTTCCTCATCCCCTTGGCCCAGGCTTGTCATAAAGAGGGAAACGTTCTCCTTATCCTCACATTCGCTAATCCCAAACCATGAAGGTAGCTAGCACTGATTGGACCTCAAAAAAATTTTATCACCAAACCTGACTCCTTTCCCTAAAATCACCTTATCCCATTTTTAGTTCTACGATGTCCTTTTTCTATATCCTATGGATCCTATGGAAACTCGATATAGTGGGCTTCCAAGTTGGTTGTAAATAGAATCAGATGAGAAGCTTATTAAAAATACAGATGCCCCAGCCTCATGCCAAACCCAGCTCCTCTATTTTTAACAAGTTCCACAGGTAATTCTGATGCACTGCCAGGTCTCTGAACCATTGCTTTAGCAAGCTGGTAAAAATGAGCAGAGAATTCCTATTTGGCTGGTAAGAATGAAAAAGTTTATTTCTGCCATTAAATGTGACCCCTTAGGCAAACTACAGAAGTTCCCCCTTATCCTTCGAGGATGCACTCCAAGACCCCCAGTGGATGCCTAAAACCACGAATAGCATTGAAATCTATATATACTATGTTATTTTCCTATACATACATAGCTATGATAAAGTTTAATTTATAAATTAAGCACAGTAAGAGACTAACAACAATAACTAAAAATAAAATACAGCAGTTATAACAATAGGCTGTAATAAAAGTTATGTGACTGTGGCCTCTCACTCTCTCTTATTGTGTTGTATTCACCCTTCTGATGATGGTGATATGAGATGATAAAATGTGTGCTGAGGAGAAGTTGAAATGAATGACCACAGGCGTGGCAACATAGCATTAGGCTACTATTGACCTTCTGACGTTAAATCAGAAGGAGATTCATCTGCTCCTGGACTGCGATTGACTATTGGTACCTGAAACTGCATCTAAAGGGAGGACTACTGTACTTTAATTCAGTGCCTCAGTTTCCCCGTAAGTAATTCGCCCAATACATCTCTACCTTGGAAGCTCTCTGTAGTGTAAAACTTTTGTTACCTTCCCATGAACCTAGTACCCCTTCTGGTGGCAGTACCTCAGTTTCCCCAGGCACCTAACTATTCCCCTCCCATTGTAGGCAGGCTTGGTAGGAATGTCAATCAAGGTGCTCTGAGGCACCCTGGCTGACCACAGGGCCTCAGACCCACGTTTGGCCAACCAGATTTTCTCTCTCAGGAAATGAGACAAGTGAAACAGAGACTGAAAATAAGTGAAGTTGATTCGTCTGGCATGAATGACCCCAAAAGTCTATCTGTTAGTTCCTGCTCCCTGAACAATCTTGATTCCTGTGCTTTCTGAAACCTGGCTTGCCACCTATTCCTTGGGGTCTAGGAGCAAGGCCATTGCCCATTTCTTTTGCTTAAGTGACCAAGGGTTGGCTCTGTTGCTTGCCACCAAAGAATCCTAACAGATCCTAGAACTGAGATCTTCGATAGTGTTCTATATGATAATGATGTCAGAGCTTCCATTCTTATAAAGCCTTTATGAATGATGCTCTTATAACTAAAGTGGCCATTCTACAGGAAGAGTTTATTTTAATAATGACATCTTTGTTCCAGTGATAATAGACAATAATAGAGAGTGACAATTCCTCAAGGGGAGAAGGGATTATTCACTGTCCTGCCAAAGTGTCTTAAATGGAACCAGGGTTCGGGTACTTTTTATCTAAATGAGGTCCATTGTCCTGGACTTAGGGAAAGAAAGGACAAGAGAAAAAAGAAAAAGGAAAAGAGTTTGGTTTCAGTTTAAACCAGCTCCCCTTCAGCTGCATTTTACCCTTTTTACACACCAATTTAAGAAGATGCCTACTCTTTAAGTATTTAAGAGACGGCTGGAAATTGCATCCAAATATGCATTTTAAGGGGTGACTACTGCCGAGGAAATAGCTTCGGTGACTGAATCTTTTCTTCTCAGCAGCCTCTATTTTGTCCCCTCCCCCAACTCACTGTTACAGTTATTACTAGCTTTTGGTTTTGTTGGCATCTTTGTTATTATGATTCTAGGAACAGTTCCTGAGTCCTTCCAGTGAACCGGGCATGCTGTTGGAGGTTTTAGATGCATTAGTTCATTTAATCTTTACCATGGCTCTTCAAAGTTAGTATTATCATCATCCCCATTTTACAGCAGGGGAAACTGAACTCAGTGAGGTTAAGGAATAGGGTTAATGATCAATGAACTCAATCACTTATTATTGGTGTAACCCCATCGGTCCCCAGGCATTTCTTCCACGATGCCCTGTTGCCTTACTTGGAAAGTGCCTGCTTGGTTCAAGCATCACTGGAAAACGTATTAAATATGGCACTGCATCTCAAGTAAAATGGCAACTGGTCTCACTGTTCATGACATGTCCTGTTTTCCTGAGCAAATTATAATAAGCTCCTTGAAGTCAAGTACTGTTTTGTCTTCCAAGGTATCACCAGCTCATGTCTGGCACACAGAGGAGGTGCTCAAAAAATGATTGTAACATCAATGACTATCTTATAGGGTCCTCAGACCTTAGAGAAAAGGAGGTCAAGAGGCCCCTTCACAGGATATAAAAATTCCAAATTACCCTTAGAGAATTCAGCCAACTCAAAAGTTTGACCAAGACTTTAAACAGCACAGATGATTAAGGGGCACCTGGGTGGCTCAGCTGGTTAAGCATCTGACTTCAGCTTATGTCATGATTTCACAGTCTGTGAGTTCAAGCCCTGTGTTGGGCTCTGTGCTGACAGCTCAGAGCCTGGAGCCTGCTTTGGATTCTGTGCCTCCCTCTCTCTGCCCTCCTCCCCCACTCATGCTCTGTCTCTTTCTCTCTCAAAAATAAGTAATTATTAAAACTTCTTTTTTTCTTCCAGCACACATGATTCTGAACTTGGGATCCTGAGCAGTGCTTTCCTTTCCAGAAAAGCTAGTCCCATTTCTAGACACAGTCATGCTTTGGCTTAACTTTGAGGGAGGAAGTTTCTAAAAACCTGACCGAGAAAGTCGAAGCTGAAAGGCTACAGTACCAACCATACTTTTCCTAAGGCCAGCTGCCTCACAAAATGCCCAAATCCAGCTATCATGCTCTCCATTGAGGACTGGGAGCATAAGTTTATTTTATTACTTTCAGAACTAGAGCTAATCTTTGACTGATATAAAACTTGCTATATATCATTGTGTAAATCCCTTTTGCGCCTCAGTTCCTCAAATGTGGAAAATAGCCAAATATCATATACAGCCACTCAAAATTTCCTGGCAACCCTTTTTGGTTCCCTTAGGTGAAGTCTCATTAGTTAACTGCTATTGATTCAGAGTTTGGCCTTTGGATTCAAGCAAACCTAAAATCAGGCTTTGGCTATGCCATGTACTAGCCAAGGGACCTTGAGCAGAACACTGTAAGCTCTCAAAGCCTCAATGGTCCCGCCCTTTGTTGAGAGAATGGTAAAATGCCTTTTTGGTATAGAATGCGTAACCTGGTGCCAGGCACATGATAAGCAGGCAATAAATGGTGGCTTGATTATATCTCTGCCGGCTTCACTTAAACATTTCATTCAAGACAGTCTAACTGTCCAATGCGTTCTTGGAGATTTAAGTGTCAGGTGCGATCTGAACTCATCCTTCAACCATGTATATTATTTTCTCAACTTCTAAATTATAAGCAGAATTAATTAGGAATAAGGCAATGAAGCTATATAGACTTATTTATCTGACAGTTCTGTCCTGAGCTCTCCCTTGGAAAAGGTGCAATATATCTATTTTTCTTACTAGATCTATTATAACCTAGTATTCTTACTAAGCCTATTATAACCTATTATATTTACTATATCTACTATTCTTACAAAGATTATTTTGACCATATGTCAAGGAGAAGCAACATGGCTATTATATATACCTTGACTGTTTTATTGTCCAAACTTTCCGTTTCTATTTTAAGGCTTAATTGTCAGGCATGGAACAGGTTTGGCTTTGAACCTGGTGAGCAGATGAAACATTACTGCCTTCTCAAAAGAGGCTCTTAGCAGGCATTCAAAAATCCCCATCCTGCTTCCTTTTCATTAGATCATTGGTCAGTCCTCTACAGTTTCAAGCCAAACAACTTCAAAGGTTTGAGACCACCCCTTAGATCTCACTGCCTACAGGCAGGACCATTTGAGAGGGAGAAATACTAACACAGGGACAGGAGAATGCTTTGCTGAAGTTTGGTGTGGCTGTAGGAATGGGGGCTATGAAAGGTGGGCCATAGTCTGTAAGAATCAGACTATGATTTTATGTGTCCCTTTTCCCTCTGTCAGGGACAGAGGACACTGATCTTGACATACAGTGTGAGCAAAATAACCTTTTTTGTATTAAGGCCCTGAAATTTTAGGGCCCTTGGTTTCTACTGCATACCCTAGCCTATCCTGCGTGATACGGAAAAGATACAAATGCAGTTGACTGTGTAACAGACACACTCCCGGAACCGTGCCTACTAAATCCTCTCGTCTTGGTCAACAATTTCCAGGAGGTAGTGGTTTAGTGGTTTAGAGAAGCGAAGCTCTGAACTGCAGTCAACATCCAAATAGTTTTAACAGACTGGTGGAAAGATTCAAAGCGATACTCCTTTAGGCCATTGTGAGGGAGAGAATCATGATTCCTAAATCTGTATTTCCAGCTGGAATTCTCCTCATCTGTCAATAGACTAACCCACTGACGCCCTGGAGAGAATCCAGAGCAGGCTGTCTTTTCCTCACCCTCAGGCATTTCCCAGGTGAGTTGGATAGCTGGGGCTAACCTCAAACTGAGAACATTTGGGGTTATATCATCCACCCAGGTAGCCCTCACTCACAGGAGTTTATTATCTGTCCCTCAAGTCTCCATGGAGGGAGGGCTCAGGGTTAATGCTAGTCTGGTACACGTTATGAAGAATATCATTATTTTAATTAAAAAAAACCCACAAATGCTCTAAATCGTACTAGTAATAACAATGATGATTATTTGTTGAGTGCTTTCTAGGGGGGATATGCCAAACACTTTACATGTATCATTTTATTTACCCCATGCAACTTGAAGGTTGAAACTAGTAGCTCCTTTTCTACAAATGAAAACAAACAAACAAACAAACAAACAAACACCCCTAAAGCTTAGAGCAGTCCAATAACTTGCCTAAGGTCAGCTAGCCTAGAAACAGAAGAAGTTATGCAAACCTGGAAGCTGTTCTCTTAGACAGGGCACACTTGATTCCACCTCCTGGCCACAGTGTTCTATCTCTCAATCTCCCCACCCAAGACCTAAAACCCTGGAGTTTTCCTTGTCTTCGTTTTGTTGCCAGTGACCTGATTACATCATTTCTGGTCTCAAAACAACATTGCTCTAGTATATTCCCCAGGAGAATGAGGCCCTCAACACCTGCTTAGTTTCCTCCTGTGTTCAGAGTCTGAGAAACTGACTTAAGAAAAAACAAAACAAGGTAATCCACGGGGAAAGGAAAAAAAAAACCTGGATGGAGAGAAGTTATTTTCTTCTTTGATAACTGTACACGACTAACTAGTAACTAAGGAAAAGAAAACTGATCTAGGGGCTTGTAAGAGAATCTGAGGCGGAAATAGACACTGTGAGCCCAAGAAGGGGGTGGAACCAGAGGCTGCAGCCAGGAAACAAAGGACAGGAAACAGGATTTCTTTTTTCCAAAGTCCAGAACAAAGCTGACGAGGACTTTGGCAGGAAGAGGGACCACCATTTCATACTCACAGTGGAAAAAATACCATGCCCTCAAAATTAAAGATATTTGGGAAGGGATGAGTCATGGAGGAACGGTGATATATAATATTCACTTTCTGAGAATAGACACTTAATATTCCTGCTCAGCATTCTTTTCTGATTTGGCTACAGTCCTCGTGCCTCTCTATGAAAAGCCAGGGAAAGGTCTGGAAGACTCACCTTGCTCAGTTTGGGATGCTCAACCTGGAGAGCTAAGCTCTTTTCTCTTCTCTCTGTACCCTCTTTTATACACTGCCATCTCTCTTCCCAGAAAGCCTCTCCCACTGCTACTAGCATAGGTAATTCTTCATTTGTAGGTCATAGCTGAGATGTCTCTTCCTCTAAGGTGCTTTCTCTGACCCTCATTCTCCGGAAGTGAAAGCTAGCTGCCTGTCCAGGATCCATTCTCCCTTCTTTCGTATTAACAGTATTCTAATTTTGTTGGTGGTGAAGATCCAATTAAAAGGTACGTTTCCCAGCCTCCCTTGCAAGTGGGTGGCTATGTGACACAGTTCAAGCCAATGAGATGTGAAAAGAAGCTGTTAAATTGTACTTCTGGTTCCTTATAAGGGAAGGGCCAGTTCAACAGGCAAACAAGCTAGCCCTATTTGCACTTGGCCCCTCTTCCTGTTCCTGGGCCTCTGACATGGGAACAGCACTCCAACATCCTTGCACTAGGCGTGAAGTGTCAACGACCATATTGTAATGATGGTACATGAGAAAGCTGGAAGGAAACTAAGGCCCTGATGACATTGGTCTCTGAAGAGGCAAAGTAGAAAAATAAGTAACATCTAGATCCACAAAGCTAAGTATAAAACTTGCCTTTTCAACCTAAGCTGGTTTTGGTGCTACTTCATTCCCTGGACTGAGATTTTGCAGGAGACAATGGCAAAGCTTTGATGTGGAGGGTTCAATTAAAAGAGAGCACAGTGGGGCGCCTGGGTGGTGCAGTCGGTTAAGCATCCGACTTCAGCCAGGTCACGATCTCGCGGTCCGTGAGTTCGACCCCCGCGTCAGGCTCTGGGCTGATGGCTCGGAGCCTGGAGCCTATTTCCGATTCTGTGTCTCCCTCTCTCTCTGCACCTCCCCCGTTCATGCTCTGTCTCTCTCTGTCCCAAAAATAAATAAACGTTGAAAAAAAAAAAAAAGACAGCACAGTGACAAAAGTGTGAGGATTTTGAAGTTATTAACTACAATATTAGTAATATTACTACAATATTACAATAGTATTTGTACTTAACTACAATATTAGTACAATATTAGTAATTAACTACAATATTGTGATAATTAGTTATTAGTAGTTATTTGTAATTAACTACAATATTACTACAATATTAGTAATTAACGACAATATTGTGATGATAGTAATACTTGGTGAATATCTCCTTTATCTCTAGACTCTCAAAGTGATTAAGTAACTTCATGTACAACCAATCTCTCTGTTTAGTAACTCCCCAGGCTTTGAGCATACTGACTGCTCCGTGGGAGGACACTATCCAAATAAAAGGTTTGTCTTGTGTTTACTTGTGTGTATAGGAAAGAGCCAACTTGAAACTGTTTAGACTTGGTTCAATTTCTGGAAAATATTTTGTGGAAAATATTTTCAAGTGGTTACTTTGGTAGGAAAATGTTACCTGGATAAAACATTTGTCAAAATACGATCGCACATCGCACTTGCTCCCACTGACCATTTGATAAATCTGCAGAGACAGTGCACGGTTGTGGAAAGCACACATCATGGAAACCTCAATTAGTGAATGTGAAAGTGACCATCATCCACCGATTTACAAGCGGCCCCTGACTTGGTTTGGGCTCCCCACAGAGCAGACCAAGAAATAAGGGCTTCAGACCAAGTAGTTCATTTAGGAAGCACAGGGACACTGGGAAAGGGTTGGGGAGGTGATAGAGAAAAGGCAGGCAGTCAACAATGGGTGTGTTAGTAAGTCAGCAACTGCAGCAAGTGCCTGGGACTCAACCTTCCTAGGAAACTCTGGGCAACAGTATAAGTGGCACACCTCAGAAGTATCCCACGGTGGGGGTGGGGGGGCGCGGAGGCAGTGAGGAAGCTGGGCCACTTTCACATCAACTCCCATCAGTCATTGGTTCAGGCTATCCTCAGAAGGTGCATTCCCTGGCAGCTGCCGGAGCAGGGCAGAGGGGCCTTCTATGTCTGAAAAAAGCCTTTAGGCACAGGGGTGCAGATTCTGGCAACAAGAAGGGTGGAGAACACAAAAAAGTAGTACCGTCTAAAGGGCGTTGACAGTCAGTGCTCCAATCCCCTTCTAGTAAACTCAGACATCAATGTCGGATTTCATAGGTGACATAGAAATTTTTAGATGCACAAGGACAAACATTTTTGTTCTTCATAGTTATAAATGAGGTTTAAAGTTTCCTTCGACTTCATGCATGAGGTGCTGGGTTTTCCATTTGTGGAACTGATGTAATAAACAGATTGTAAAAGAAATCAAGTAAAACAAAGGTGATCCACGGGTCTGAAGAATACTGAGAACAGTAACTACACAGATGGTACACTCCTATGTAAAGGTAGTGTTTGGGAATCACCGATGGGTGTTTTACCAGTGGTAAAACGGAAACATAAAGCCAGGCTGCTGAGTGTTCAACAAACGCCTATTCTGTACCAAGCAGTTTTCTAGAATATAAGAGATGTAGAAGGCACGAACCCTGTTGCCAGTAGAGGCAGGAGTCGCAGCAGTAGTAATAGCAGCAGAGGTTACGGTAGCAGCAGCAGAACAGGATGAATGGCAGTGATGCCTGATGGGCGAGGCCCCGAGAGGGGGTGCCTCAGGCCCACCACCACCAGGGCTCTCGACTTCCCACAAGAAAAAATTCAAGAGCAAGCCATTTAGAGAAAGGGACAATGATTTGTTAAGTATAGGAGGGAGAAAGGAGCTCCTTCAGAGAGTAAGTAGTGGTCTCTCCTCCCAGATGAGACAGAGGACCACCCTTTGTCTCTAACGAAGCGTTTTACGACTTTTTTTTTTTTTTTAAACCAGGTAACTGTGCAGGGAGAGGCTAACTCTTTAATTTTGGGTTTATTTTTTATGTTGGGTGGGTAGTTTTTCCAACTGTCTTAAGGCTGTGCAGTTCCTCACATGGGACAATTTTAAGAATGGCCGAATTTTGTGGCTTTTATTGCCGGAGGGAGTCCGTGAGGTCTCGTGGTCTCCTATGGGTCAGATCTTGTGACTCTTTTTATGACTTGCTGACGTTCAGGCTAAGGGTCAGCCTGAAACCAACATGGCTTTACTTGGGTCAACTTGACTCCTGAGTCTCCTTTCCCTTCTGCACTAGTGGCAGCAGCAGCAGTAGCAATGGGAGCAGTAGTGGTAGGAGCAGCAGTAGTAACATCAGTGGTAGTATTAGCAGCGGTAGCAGGAGCAACAGTAGCGGCAGCAGTGGTGATGGGTAACAGCCAGCGAGGGTTTACGCTCGCCGGCCCCCTACTCGCCGTCCTCAGGAAAGCCATGCCAGCCTTGATAAAATTCATGAAACAATTAAAGGGCTCTCTGTCTATGCAGAGAATGAGACACAAGGTGATACTGGGAGATGGTGTCAGTGAGGTTTCTGAGAAGGGAAAAGAAGCCTTCGCTGCAGCATCAGCAAAGACAGAGCGAAGGGTTCCGGCCTGTCAGTGGTCACGGTCTGAGAACAAGGAAGGCACAGGCGGAGATTCTTCATCTACGGGCCCATCTCCTACTCCACCCAGGTCACAGAGCTGGGCTCAGCAGTTGGGGGCAGGAAGGACAGAGAGGAAGCTGCCCGGCTGCCCCCGAAATGTGCTGTCTTGAGAAGCTGCCGTCTTGTGTAAGACCACATAAGATCCAGATGGCAATTTTTGGATTTGTGACTTCCTATGCAGAAGTCACATTTTCCAGTACATCCTAATTCTATTTAGTGCGTGTGTGTGCAATGGCCAAATGTCGTTAACAATGGCCAGGCATGAAAATGAAGACAGTCATTAGGCCCGATGGGCTTAGCAGCTGCACCAGCTCTGTGTTCGTAGAGGGGAGGTGCGGTGTGCAGGAGCCCTGGCAGGGCTGCATCCAAGTGTCATGGGGCCTCCAGGGACCGTCACTCATCTGTAAGCACAAATCGGGACTGACAGCAACGTCACATTCAATCAAGGCCTAGTCTCACCCTCAGAGCCATAGACTTGCTACAGAAAATGCCCAAAAGGCTTCACTCAGCCAACAAATAGCTGCTTATTTGCATTAGAACTTGAATTTGTATGTTGTTTACTTCACTTAGGCACAGAGAAAGGAAGTGTATATAGTGTATGCTCACATAGTTCTCCGTCCTTCTGCTCTCAAACTGGGTCAGCTAAGACTAAACCAACCAGCCACGGGGCAGGCAGGGGTGAGTTGGCTTATCAATCAGACGGCCTGGGTCTGGATGTTGGTTCTGCCTCCCACTCTAGCACGAGGCCCGGGGACATCTGCTTAGTTTCCCAGAGCTTTGCTCTTTCTGTAAAATGGGCACAGTAGAAGCACCCACGTCATAGGACTCTCATGAGAACTCTATGAGGCAAATTTTTAATTTGGTGCCTGACATACAATAGGTGCTTAAGCAATGCAGGGTTATGACTAAGTATGCCTGATTTTTATTGTGGCAGTCTTTACTTAGACAGGAAGCTAACTGAATAAGGAGACATTACACTGAGGTGGCTCTGATGCCTGGTGGCAAGCAAGCAAACCAGACTCTAAGTAAGCATATGCCCCCAGGTTACGAAACCAAAACCTAAGGACGACCAATCACAGACAGCCAAGTAGGCTTTGAGCTGTGGCCAAACACCTTCCTCCCTTGGCTTCTGTACCTTCTCGAAGTCTTTCCCCGGCTCCAGTCAGCGGAGCTCTCACAACCACTTCCGGTTTGGAGCTGCCTGACTCCAATAGACTTTCACCCAAATAAATTCTCCAAGTTTTTAATATGCCTCATTTTCTCTTTTAACAGCACAAAGAGGAATTTACCCCAAAATGGGGACAGGATTTGCCCAGATGCAAGCCTTACAAGAAGAAAAAAGAAGAGAGAGGCGGGAGAAGGGAGTGAGGTTCTGAAATACCCAACACGAATGGAAGTTGGGAAAAAGAGAGCCTGTCACAAAAGTACTCATAAACAGAAATTAATCTGACTGACAGAGCATAACATTTAAAATAACTTGGTGGGGAAATGCATATGTTTATTCATAAATAAAAAGGGAAATGAGACAGAGGATAATTAAAATGTTTATGGTAAGTGGGAAAGGAAGTCATTCTGCTTTTGCAGGCAATATCAAAACACTAACGCTGATGGCAGTCTCCTGTGGGAGGACAGCCTTCTCTTGCTGCCACCAGAGAGCCATGGTCTCCCCTGGACCATGGTGGCAGCTTCTCAGCGGCCTCCTGCTTCCACTTGTGCCCTTGCACAAACTAGTCTCTGCCCAGCTGCCAAAGTTATCTTTTAAAAATATAAATTTGAGGGGCACCTGGGTGGCTTAGTCAGTTAAGCCTCTGACTTTGGCTCAGGTCTTGATTTCATGGTTCATGATTTTGAGCCCCACATTGGGCTCTGTGCTGACAGCGCGGAGCCTGCTTGGGATTCTCTCTCTCCCCTTTTCTCTGTCCCCGCTTCCCCCCACCCCACCCCGCTCAATAAAGAAATAAACTTAAAAATATATCTATAAATCAGATTATGTTACTGCTCTGCTTCCCATTCTCTCTAAGGGCTTTGCAACAGACTTAAAATAGAATCCATACTCCCTGCAATGGCTGAAAGGTCATGACCAGGTCTTTAAACACTTCTTTGGTCCCATCATACATCACTATCTCGCTGATGATTCTAAAACAGGCCAAGCTCTTTCCCAATGCAAGACCTTTCCCTCCCCCTGGACCACTTTTGCCCACATCTTCACCTGGCTGGCTTCCTATAGCATATGAGGCTCAGTTCAGACATCACCTCCTTGAAGAAGCCTTTCTCAACCACTCAACCAAATGTTAACTCTCCTGCCCTATTCTCTATCCTATTACTTTCTTTTATTCTCTTTCTAGCATTTTAATGCTAGGCGCTGTCACCTTCTACATTTCTTTATGCACTTAGGATCTGACCCCCACACATACTAGGATGGGAGCCTCTGGAAAGAGGGAACTTTTTCACCAATAAATCTCACGGAGTAGAGTGGCATCTAACACTGAGAAGAGATTTTTTGAATACATAAATAAATAAATATGTATTTCAGTCTCCTAAAACCCTCTCCCTCTCTACCTCCCAGTGACACAGAGCTATAAGCAAAAACTGTCCAAAGCCAGCCAGTTCTCTCTCTGTTGAAGATCTTACCAAGCTGACAGAGGGAAGGGGGCATAGCACATCTACACAGCGAGGGGTCTGACTTTGGGAAGATGAGCAGGGTTTTCTCCAGCAGAGGGAGATCTGCAGACTGGTGAGTGATGGGACCCTAGAGATATTCTCCTGCAGATCCCTGGGATCACATGGAGACCTGGGGCATTAAAGCATGGGACGGGGAGAGCTTCATGGTGGGCTCAGGGAGGCAGGACCCACATGCGGAAGCCCAGCTTGGGACTGTTCCTCCCTGAGAAGCATGCAAATGCAGGGTCAGCAGGTTACAGGTGCTCAGCTGTGTCTGGACAAGACCCAAGCATCTGTCTGTGGTGTCACCTACAGCGGTCTCTCCACTCCCTGGGCACTCTGTGAAACCTGGGAATGGAGGAGCTGGAATAACAACTGAAACTGAGTTTCCTGAAAGCCTCATGGAATGGGGGAGTACAGTTGGGTTTCTTTGGATTTTTTACAAAAATAACCAAGTAATGGGACATTTCAGACATATCTCAGTTGTGGAAGTAGATTACACTTGTCACAGCCACTTTTGTTTAGTAAGACATTGCAATGCCAGGCCTGACCTGGGCACTTTTCACACCTTACTCTCCCTTAAACCTCAAGACAAGGATACGAAGAAGGTGCTATTATCTATCTATCTATCTATCTATCTATCTATCTATCTATCTATCATCTCTCTATTTATCATCTATCATCTATTAATCATCTATCTATCATCTATCTATCCATCTATCATCTATCTATCCATCTATTATCTATCTACCTATCTTCTATCATTTATCTATCCATCTATCATCTATCTATCTATATCTATCTATCTATCTATCTATCTATCTATCTATCTATCCGCCTATCATCTATCTGTCTATCTATCTATCTATCTATCTATCATCTATCCACCAACAGATTTAGAAGCCGAGTTCCAGTGATGCTTGGCAGCCAGTTCCCAGTCTGCCTGGGGCCCGTGGCAGAGTGTGGTGCTCTCATGCTCCTCACACTTAGAGGTGGCTCCACTTTGTGATCAGCATCCCTGCCCTTACCCACTTTGACTGTGAGATCTGTGAAGAACCCCTGCTCCAAGACCAACCCCCGGCCTAGGTCATTCTGCATCAGCTCTTTGTCCTGCTGCTAGAAACAAGAAAGGGCTGCCAGCCTGACTGTGGAAGGGAACAGTCACAGCAGCCTTCTCTTGAAGGGGGAACAAGGTGTTCTGTCCTGCAGGGCCGCAGGGCAAGGGAAGGGGATATCGCTTTCCTCCAGAGGTTTGGGCAGGGATAGTTTTCACCCCGAAGAGGCTACAACAGCAAAGTGCTTAGGTAGACTGAGCTCGCTCTGACGTCCTCCTCTCTCCCCCATGCCTGCTGGAGGCACCCAAGGGGACATAAACACTGCCTGTTATTTCCTTTTCCTAGTCCACCCACTGCACGACATTAAGAGTTGTTTTCTTGCCTCAAAGACACAAAGATCTCTTCCTTGAATATCTGGAGACAGGTCAAGTGGTCTTAAGCACATTAGAAAAAACAGAATTGTCTGCACCCTCCTGGCAAGGAACAGTGGTCTATTATATAATACATCGTGTTTTCATGGTCGGGGCTTCCCATCTGCCCCCCTAACCACTCCTCCTCACTGTGCCCATCCCACCCCCTTATACACAGCCAGTTTAGTCCTACGGCCCAGGGTTTTTCCTGGGATTGAGAAAAGGTCCAGGGAAATGAGTTCATATGGGAGCATTTGAGACTTAATTATTTCATTCGTGGAAAGTGAGGGCAGGATGGGGGTGAGATGAGGAGCATAGTCTGAAAGGAAGAAGCCAAGGTGCCCGCGTGACTCAGTCAGTTAAACGTCCAACTCTTGCTTTCAGCTCAGGTCATGATCTCACGGTATGTGAGTTTCAGCCCCATGTCGGGCCCTGCATTGACAGCATGAAGCCTGCTTGGGATTCTCTCTCTCTCTCTCTCTCTCTCTGCCCCTCCCACACTCACTCTGTCTCTCTCTCAAAATAAATAAATACATTTTATTTATTGGGATTCTCTTTTATTGGAAAAGACTGTTTTGGACCCAGGAATGACTGCTTTGGTAGAAGTTAGGTCCATAAAGGCAGAGCAGCTAAGACCATCACAAATCGCTGTAAGTCACAATCCCACGCCTTTCCAGTTTTCATTCCTGAGACAAGGCCTGTACCCAGGGCCAGTGAGAGGGATGGGCATGGGATAGGATGGGGAACAGGCAGACCGGGAGGGGCATTTGGCTGAGCTTCTAGGGCAGAAGGGGGCCTCCAATTCAGATGCTTGGAGGTTCGAGGCATTTACATATTCTTGCCGGGCTCAGTCAACCAGAGCTTATAGTCAGGGCACCCACAGCCTGGGAGACCAGGAAAAGGCTGCTCAGTTCTCACGCTGCTGCAAGAAGCTGGAGAGGGTGGGGTGTGTAGCTGACCGACAGTCCCTCTACTCCCTCCGTAGGTCTGTGCCCAGTCCAATGCTTTCCAGAACTGCTCCCAGCAATGACTCTGCACAGCAGAGTCCTAGTGCACGATTCCTCTAACTCTGGCTTGAGAACTCTCCACTGGCCTGGCTGAAAGTTTCTTAGAACCACTCCACAGTCAGAGACTCTTCCTGACCATCTTTCCTCCCTAGGTCTCTTTTAAACTTAAAAAAAAAAAAAAAAAAGTACATTTATTTATTTTGAGACGGGGGGTGGGGGGGCAGGTAGAGAGGAGAGAGAGAATTCCAGAAAGGCTCCATGCTGTCAGCATAGAGCCGGATGCAGGGCTCAAACTCATGAACTGTGAGATCATGACCTGAGCTGAAATCAAGAGCCGGACACTTAACCGACCAAGCCATCCAGGTGCACCCTACGTCTCTTTAAATAGATATCAGACACACAAAAGGTCTGAAGACTCCCCCTGCCCACTCCTGCTCCCTCCATTTTCCACAAATAAATGTTGTGAACTTCATCACATCTTGGCATCTGCTTCTAGAACCCAGTCTAGCACAGGAATGGTTGGAGAAAGCAGGCGGAAAGATGGGGCTGCGGAACTGCCTCACTCACCACCAGGAATGCAAGGAGGACACCATCCTGAATAGAATACGGGGCACAGAGTGTCTGGCATAAGGTGACAACCTCACTGCTGAAGTTTCACTGGTGGTGGCCTGGGGCAGCATCCCGGTGGAAGGGAACAGCCTGATGGGAGTGGTAAGAAGTGGGCATTTGCACGATATGGGAGAGCAGTGTGGCTGATGTCTACAAGGGTAGCAGAGTTAGCTGGTTATTGTTAAATTGTCTTGAAGCTCTGCCAGCAGGGAGAAACTGAGGGTCATTAACAAACTGTTAAACAAACAGTTAAAGGCTAAGTATGACAGCCAGAGGGCTTATCTGGTAGCTTACAAAGAGGCCCTTATTTCCTGGAGTAGAGAAGCTAACCTAGCAGAGGAACCAAAGCAGAACTTGATTGTTGGGAGTTTCAGAGTTGCAGAGACACGTACAAGCTCAGCCCGGACTTACTGTTATGCTGAGGTCAAAGCCCTGGCTGGAAACCCTGAAACATCGGATGGGAACATCTGGGTAGATGCTCTGGTCTTGTTCACACCCACGGGGAGGCCTCCCTCTCCCATGAGGTGCCTCTGCAGAGGTAGCCCACTTCTTCCTGGTTAGAGTTAGCCCTTGCCAGTGCTGGACGGTGCTGTAGAGGCCTCTCCCCAAAAACACCTCATGGAGCTGCCCTCACTTCCCAATAAGCAGGATTAAACTCCAGGACATGCTGGGCTTCTTAAGGGAGAAAGCGATTATACAATGAGAGCAGTAAGAATTAGCTAGCCTGCATCACCTGCAGCTAGAGAAGGCCCTCAGGGGTTATATTTGAGGGGTCTTGAGCAAGGAGCAAGAACGTAAGACTCAAAATACTTTGACTTAGAGGCACCTTCCTGGGACATGGGATTTAATGTGTGAAGGAGGGACACATGGGTGGCTCAGTCAGTTTAAACATCTGCCTCTTGGTCTCGGCTCAGGTCACGAGCTCACAGTTTATGAGCGTAAGCCCCACATCAGGTTCTGTGCTGACAGAGTGGAAACTGCTTGGGATTCTCTCTCACACGTGTGCACACACTCTCTCTCTCTCTCTCTCTCTCTCTCTCTCTCTCTCTGCCTCTCCCCTGCTTGTACACTGTCTCTCTCTCAAAAAAAAAAAAAAATGTGTGAAGGAACCCAGTTTGAGGCAAACTTGCTGTTAGGGTAGCTATGACAATCTTCATTGACCCTCCTCCTCCTAGTACTTACTCATGTTCTTTTTTATAATCCCCTCCCACTGAGTTTAGGTTGGATTTATGGACTCATTTGTACCACACAGAATATGGCAGAATTGGGGCACCTGGGTGGCTCAGTCAGTTGAGTGTCTGACTTCAGCTCAGGTCATGATCTCCAGGTTCATGAGTTCGAGCCCCGTGTCGGGCTCTGTGCTGACAGCTCAGAGCCTGGAGCCTGCTTGGGATTCTGTGTCTCCCTCTCTCTCTCTGCCCCTCCTCTGCTCATGCTCTCTCTCTCAAATAAATAAACATTAAAGGAAAGTTTAGCATATGGCAGAAGTGATAGGATGTCACTTTCGTGATTAGATTGACTTGGAAGTTTTGGGCTTTCTAACTCTTCTCTTTCTCTCACAGAGTCCAGCCACCATGTAAAGAAGTTCAGACTGTCCTGCAGGAGAAGCCACGTGGAGAAGAAAGGTCCTGGAGGATGAGAGGCCACGTGGAAGAGAACTGAGGCATCCCAGCCAGCACCATGTGCCAGCCACGTGAATGAGCCTTCTTGGAAGCCCTCCTGACCCCAGTCAAGGCTTCAGACCACACAACCCTGGCTGACGCCTTGACTACAACCCCATGAGGATCCTTGAACCAGAACCACCCAGCTAAGCTGCTTCCACCCTGGCCCACAGAAAGCATGACATCATTTATATTTGTTGTTTGAAGCCACCAGGTTTTGGGAAATTTGTCCACAGCGACAGACAACTAATCTACAGATCTCAGAAGCCTGGGGGAAATGACGGTCCACAGTGAACACAGTGCTTTTCTCTGAAACGGGGTCGAGGGAGACCAGACGGATCTGGAGAATGGCTGCAGACTACCGTAACTCAAGCGGGTGGCAGCCCTGGCTGTGTGTGCTGCACTGAAGGTGCTGTTTTTGCTACAGAAGATTAATAAGGCCAAGGTACACAGCATGTGGCTCTTGCTTTGGTGAATGTGTCTTCTATGTTCATTAGAAAAGAGGATCCGAAAAAAAAAAAAAAGTGATTAAAGCCAACACGTACCGCTCCGGGGGAAAAAAAAAAAGGATCAGAAACAGTCCACATTATCATGAAACTGACAACATTTATAGTTCTGCTTCCATGCTCTTTTAACTGTCTCACCTTCTGTCATATACAGTTCAGCGAGCTGGATCACCTGGACATCCCACAGGGCATCACGCCGATCCGCTAGACTGATGGCATCAGGCTGATCAGACAGGATGAGGAAGAGGTGGCCACACACTGGAAGGCTTGATAAGACAGGGCAGCCAACAGGGTGGGATAAAAATGCTGTGAAGGTTCAGAGACCAACCACCCCACTGCAAAGTGTTTAGGGGTCGAATGGCCAGAGGTGTGCCAAAGTTCTCCCTCTAAGGTATAAGACAAATTGCTAAAACACCCAGGGGAGAATCATAACGCAGTCCAGGGATTCTGGGACAAGGCCATGCAATTTGTAGCAGACAAGCATACACCTTTGGGCAAAGAACGTGGTGAGCCCTGGTAGAGATAGAACGCTTGACCATCGGGAACAAAGTGATCATGTGTCTGTAACTGCCTATTATGAGCTGGGTTCTGCCACATCCACCAAGTCACAAAGTTGGGTGGGACCAGCAGCTGTATGGCTGTTGAAAATGGTGTATTTGCGATCAAGCTGCAAGGACAGATAGTCCAGACTTCCAGGTAGCCTCTCACAGTGGCACAAACGTCCCTGCACCTATGCCATGGTGGGTGTCCTTAAGATCAGCTGAAGGAGGATGAAAAAGCCGTAGCTTGGTTTACAGATAGGTTGGTCTGGTTGCCCAATATAAGGCAAAAATGAATGGCAGCTATATTACAGCCACATTCAAGAATGGTCTAGCTGGAATGAATGGGATGGACGTGAAAAATCTTACCAGTGGATGGAGCTGCAAATGATGCATGGTCTGAGGTGAGAATTTATAGAGATTTATGGCCAGAGGCCATCAGGTCATTGGATGAGGAGGCTGGAAGAAAAAGGACACCTCAGTGGAATGGGGCAAGGACTCTAGGGTCTGCATGGCCTTGAAAAAGTGAATTGAGACAAAGACCAGAACGGCATTGCCTAAAAAAAGAACAAGAATTCTGAATTTTCTGTTGTCACCCTAGAAAAGGATTAACACTCCAAAATGAGAGAAGAGGGAAAATGGGAGTAGAAGCCTTCTTGGCTTCCTTTGCTGGTATCTTCTCACATCTTGGACCTCTGAATAAGCAACCATGGTGCCCTTGGATACTTCCATTCCTTATTAAATTAACTTCCTAGAGACTCTCATGGAGTCTTGTGGCTTAAAATAATATCTACATGCTGATGGCTTTCAAATTTATATATCAGTTTGTCAAAATTAAAAACTTTTGGGGGTGCCTGGCTGGCTCAGTTGGCGGAACATGGAACTCATGATCTTGGGGTTGTGGGTTTGAACCCCACGTTGGGTGTTCAGATTACAGAAAATAAAATCTTTTAAAAAATTAAAAACTTTTTTGTTTCAGAGGGCATCCTTAAGAAAGTAAAAGACAACCCAAAGAACAGAGAAAATATTTGTGAATCATATACCAGACAGGGATTTGTATCCAAAATATATAAAGAACCCTTAGCACTCAACAGTAAATAGACAAATAGCCCAATTAAAAATGGGCAAAGAGCTTGGAAAGACATTTTTCTGAAAATGAAAGACATTTTTCTAAAAATGATATCAAGTGGCCAAGAAGCACATGAAAAATGTTCATCATCATTAGTCTTCCAGGAAATGCAAACCAAAAACCTCATGCCCACTAGAATGACTATACGCAAAAAGACAGTAACAAGGGTTATACAATATCTGGAGAAACCAGAATCCTCATACTTTGCTAGTGGGAGTGTAAATTGGTACAGCTGCTTTGGATGATGGTTTTGAAGTTCCTCAAAATATTAAACAGAGAGTTACCCTATAACCTAGCATTCCTCTCCTAAGCACGTACTCAAGAGAGCTGAAAATACGCATTCACACAACAACTTTCTCATAAGTGTCCAGCATTATGTAGCAATAGCAGCATTATTGCTACAGCCAAAAAGCAGAAACAATCCAAAAGTCCATCAGCTGATGAATGGATCAACAAAATACGGTGTATCCATGCAATGAAATCTTATTCTTCCATAAAAAAGGAATAACGTGCTGATACTCGTGGATGGACTTGGAACACATTACACTAAGTCTAAGAAGCCAGACACCAAAGGCTATCTATTGTAGAATTCCATGTTTATAAAATGTCCAGGCTAAGCAAATACATAGCGAGAGAAAGTAGATTAATGACTGCCAAGGGCTTGAGAGGAGAGAGAAATGGGGACTGATTGCTAAAGGGCACGGGGTTTCTTTTTGGGGGCTGATGAAAATGTTCCAAAATTAGATAGTGGTGATGGGTGCACAACCATGTGAATATATGAAAATCCACCAAATTCTATACTCGAGCCAGGTGAATTTCACGGTATGTGAATTACATCTCATTAATGCTGTTACCAAAGAATGCGAAGAGATCATAGAAACGAGAAAGAATAATTACAGGTCAGTAAATGCTGACCTCTCTCCTAAACTCCAGACTGGTGTAGCCCAGACTGGCTATTTGACATTTCCTCTTGGATGCCTCAAACTTGACATGCCCCAAACTGAACTCACTGATCTCAGCATCTTCCTGCATTTGTTCTCCATAGCTTTCCTTGTCTCAATAAACGCCAACCCCGTGCCTCCAGTTGCTGGGGCCCCCCAAATGGGAGCCATCCTTGAATCTTTTCTTTCTTCACACCCTCCGTCCCACCCATCAGCAAGCCCTATTCTCCCTTTAAGGTATTTGCAGAATTGGAGCACTTCTCCTTACACGCCTATCGGTCTGCTCCACACACTGCCAGCTCTTGCTAGCCTCCAAAGTGGTCTTCCTGCTTCTACCCTTGCCCCATTGTGGGCTGAATTGTGTTCTCTCCAAGTTCATGTGTAGAAGCTCTAACAACCCCAGTACCTCAGAATGTGAGTACACACACATATATACATTTTTTTTTTTGAGAGAGAGAAAGAGAGAGAGAGCAGGCAAGAGAGAGAGAGAGACAGAGAGAGAGAGAGACAGAAACAGTGGAGGAGGGAGAGAGAGAGAGAGAGAGGGAGAGAATCCCAAGCAGGTTCTGCACTGTCAGAATAGAGCCTGATGCAGGGCTGGAACTCACAAACCGTGAGATCATAACCTGAGCCGAAATCAAGAGTCGGATGCTTAACTGAGCCACCCAGGCACTCTCAGGATGTGAGTATATCTAGAGATAGGGCCCTGAAAGAGATAATAAAGTTAACATGAAGCCATCAGGATGGGCTCTGATTCAATCTAATTGATATCTTCACCAAGAAGAAGTGACATTTGGACACACAGAAACCAAACATTTGTGTGCACAGAGACCATGTGAAGACACATGAGGAAGGCCTTGGAAAAATCCCCAAAACTACCGACATCTTGATCTTGGGCTTCCAGAACTGTGAGAAAATCCCCTTCTGTTGTTCCAGCCACCCAGTCTGTGGTATTTTGTCACGGCCTGCCCTAGGAGACGAGCCAACACCCTCTGCAGCCCATTTTTCACACAGTGGCCAGAGTGATCTCTTGAAATCATATCACCTCTCTGCTCGACACTCCCCTATGCTGCCCATTTGACTCCAATTGAGAGTCAAAGTCATCACGTAGCCTGGAAGATGCCACTCTCCTTCTGACCTCATCTCTTCCCGGGGGCTGCCAGGCTGCACAACCCCAAAGGGCATCGCACACAACTTCCTGCCTCCCTCCTGGCCCCTTACTGTGCTTGAGCCCCACTGATGTCTTAGAAGTTTCTCCAACACACCAGCTGCCCTCCTGCTTTGTCGTTTTTGAATGCTGCCCTCTGTGCCCCAAATGCTCTTCTGCCACGTCCACGCATCTCACTTCCTCACTCCCTAGAGGACAGCCCCAACCGTTTAGTCTGAAATGGCTGCACCCTCCCCTGGGCTTCGTACCTCCCTGCACATGGTTTCATTTATCTTTTAGCATTTATTATCACCTGACACACGGTCACAGTTCACTGTTTACTTGGATATGGTTTCTTTCCCTCAACTGGAGGGACCAGTTTTGAAGTCAGGGACCTAATTTTGTTCTATCCTCAGTGCCTAAGACAGTGCCTGGCACAAAGAAGCTCCAAAAATGATAGATTTCTTTTTTAATAAAGGAGAAGGTGAAGGACTGGAGGATATTTGAGTTACCTTTAGGACTGATCGCTTTTTTTTTTTTTTTACTGTTTATTTTTATTTTTGAGAGAGAGAGAGAGAGAGAGAGAGCAGGGGAGGGGCAGAGAGAGGGGTGGACAGAAGATCTGAAGCCGGCCATGCACTGACAGCAGCAGCTCCATGTGAGGCTTGAAGTCATGAAATGCAAGATCATGACCAGAGCTGAAGTCAGACTCTTAACCAACTGAGCCACCCAGGCGCCCTGATCACTTTTTTGCTTGCTAAAAGGCTCAGAACCAAACCTGTGTGCTGCCTTTTACTAATGGTATACCAAAGAATTCATGCAAAAAAATTCTACCTGGTTTTGTCTGTTTCCCTTCCTTTACTTTCCCTTTGTTTTCATTCCTCTTGCTGAGATACACTGTGTACATTTTAGTAATCTGTCTCAAGTTTTGAAACAACACCAAGTTTAATAAAATGAAATTTAAAACAAATTTTAAAAACATCTCCAGTTTCTGGCCTTCTGGGATAGCTGTTTGATCTCTGGCTCTCATGGGGGTGGTAGAAAGACATTCTGAGCATTCCCAGTCTGTACTGCTGGGTGGACATAGGTTTCTCTTGTCTCCAGAGTTCCTAGGGGAATTCTTCTGAAGATCTATAAATTTTCCAGGGATCAGCAGCTGCAGAGGAAGAAAAGGGACCCTCTTGAAGGCCTCAGGGGCAAAGAGTATGGAAAAACTAGGCTTTGAGGGAGGAAAGGGCATCTTCTCAGCCTCTGAGATGTTGGGCCAAAGTTGAAAGGAGAGCTTTTAAATTTGCCTGCCCCGAAGGGCACAAGGGCAGTTTCTGGGTTAACTGCCTGGGTGCTAGCGAACACAGGAACAGACTGGCCATTGTCTGGCCGGCTAGGTTCCTTAGAGAATGGCTCTGCACTGGCCCTTAAGGGACTCACACTGCTCACACTGACCGCCGGGAGAGGGGACACAGGGGTGAGGGCTCCATGGGGCTAGCAGCAAAGCCTGCCCTAAAACACTGCACAGACACGTGGACTGCACTCCTCTGCTCCCTTGAGGTCAGACGTTGCAGGCTAAGGCCAGGGCTGAGGCATCTGACATTTGGGATACAAGTTCCCAATCTCTCTGCTCACACCGTCCTGTCCCAAGACTGCCATGAGGAGTCAAAAGCCACATAAGTCTAGAAGCAGCTTCTTCTCCGGGAGTAGGTCGCTAACTACAAGCAGCCCCTTTGCCAAAGAACTGTATAGTGTCGACAGTTTTCAGAAAGTCCACACATCCCATTTCACCCTCCCAAGCTTTGTCACAGTCAAGGTGAGGAGTCTTAGTGTTTTTCCATCACAATTTCTTGGACTCAGACTCAATGTGGCTTCAGATTACATCGCTTTTCTACTTTCTTTGCTTCTTTGTGTTCTGTTGGCCAACACTTCTCTGAGTTGCTGAGGGAAGCATAGTTGAGTCAGGGAAAAAATATCTGGGGTGTGCAAGATAGAAGTACAACTTTTATCGTTGCAGAGCAGTGGCATTCCAAGCATCAGGATGTGTCGGAATCATTTATGCAGTAGCTCTCTAACGTAAATGTATTCAAGACTGGAGGTTAAAGGCACTTGTTAAATATGAAGCCATCCTGGGGCGCCTGGGTGGCTCGGTCGGTTAAGCACCCGACTTTGGCTCAGGTCATGATCTCACGGTTCATGAGTTCGAGCCCCATGTCTGGTTGTGTGCTGACAGCTCAGAGCCTGGAGCCTGTTTTGGATTCTGTGTCTCCCTCTTTCTCTGCTCGTCCTCTGCTTGCACTCTGACTCTCTCTCTCAAAAATGAATAAACATTAAAAAAAAAAATGAAGCCGTCCAATGAGAAAGAATAAAATCCTGCCATTTGCAGCAACGTGGATGGAATTGGAAGGTATTATGCTGAGCAAAATAAGTCAGTCAGAGAAGGACAGATATCATATGTTTTCACTCATCTGTGGATCTTGAGAAACTGAACAGAAGACCATGGGGGAAGGGAAGCGGAAAAAAAATAGATACAAACAGAGAGGGAAGGAGGCAAACCACAAGAGACTCTTAAATACAGAGAACAAACTGAGGGTGGATGTGGGGGTGGGGGAGAGGGGAAAGTGGGTGATGGGCATTGAGAACGGCATTTGTTGGGATGAGCACTGGCTGTTGTATGTAAGCCAATCTGACAATAATTATATTCATAAAAAATAAAAATAAAAAAATAAAGCCATCCATAGGGAAATAAATCAGATAGACAAATACTGTATGATTCCACTTATATGTGGAATCTAAACAAAACCAAACCAGTGAACAAACAAAACAAAACAAAAACAAAAACAAACGCATAGATACAGAGAACAGATTGGTGGTTGCCAAAGGGGAGGGTGAATGATGGTGGCCAAATGGATGAGGGGAGGTTAGGGGTATAGACTTCTAGTTATAAAATAAGTCATGGGATATCATGTACACCATGGTGACTATAGTCAGTAATATTGGACCCCAAATTTGAAAGGTGCTAAGAAAGTAAATCTTAAAACTTCTCATCACAAGAAAAAAATTTTTTGGTAACTTTGGGGATAGATGGTAACGAGACATATTGTGGTGGTCAATGTATACAAATATGGAATCATGAAAGTAACACAATGTGGAATGTCAAGGACACTTCAGTCAAAACAACCTGAGGCCTCAATATTCTAGAGCTGTCTATTTCATGAGTCTGGGGTGGAGCCAAGGAACCTGCATTTAAAAATTTTTTCTAATGTTTACTTATTTTTTTTGAGAGAGTGAGCGCAAGCGGGGCAGAGAGAGAGAGAGAGAGAGAGAGAGAGAGAGGAAGACACAGAATCCAAAGCAGGCTTTAGGCTCTGAGGTGTCAGTATAGAGCCCGACGCGGGGCTCAAAGTCACAGACCATGAGATCGTGACCCGAGCCGAAGTCGAACGTTTAACTGACTGAGCCACCCAGGTGCCCCGGAACCTGCATTTTTAAACAAGCACTCCAGGTGATTGGATTCAGGCGACCTATAGACCACAGCGTGAGAAGTCCTGATGATACAGGTGTCTGGGTCTATCCTTCCAGAACCTGCAGGCCTGTGGGTGTTCCTACTCCATAGAGGAATCTAGCACACAGGTAAGTGTGGGACCCACCGTCACAGAAATGATTTCATTCAGAAAAAAAGTAAGCCAGACTTCCACTTTTCAGGTCCCTTCCCCCAGGGGCCCTAATCACTACCTGAGAATCAAGGCACACAGCTGCTGGCACAGAAACCCTGGAGAAAAACTGACATGTGCCCCAGCAGTTGAGATCCTCAAGCAAACATAACTACATATATGGAAAGCACGATTGTAATCATTTTACAGAGTTTTCCCTCTCTTTTCCTGGGAATCCCCAAGGTGAAAGTGGCCACCTGGAGCTACCCAAGTGGCCGGGAGACTGTCCTGCTCTGTGTTATTTGGGAGCAAGGGACACTGGGGCTGCAGCTGTATCCATCAATCACTCGGGAGCCGGCGTGGCTGTCATGCCTCCTGAACGGATGCTTATTTCCACCAGATGGGCCAGGAGCTACAGATTGCTGCAGCTGCCCCAGAGATAGGGTTCTGCTGGTGGGGCTGTCTGCACCTGGAGGGAATGACGAAGCCCGCCGGAATGTTAGATTCACCTGAGTGCAGACAAGCCCTCTGTCGAAAATCAGCAGCCTCAACACCAAATGATGGCTGATTCAACTGCAGGGTCTGTGGTCAGACTTGCATGTTGAGGCAGGTTGCTGCTCAGGGGGACTAGATAGCTTCCCTCGGAGTTTATCATAAAGCTACAATGTATGTACGTCTCAAATGAATGTGACCCTTATTTCCCAGGCCTCAAAAGACATGTAGAATCACAGGCCAGTCTCAAGCTCCTGCCCTGATCTCCCAACTCCAGTGGGTATCACTGAGGTGGCTTAAGCCATTGATCTCCTTCATTCATCGAAAAAACATTTACCACGTGCCTCCAATGATGACAACTCACATCGTCTAAGTGATTGCCCTGGCCAGGCACTAGCCTAGACCTGGCATGGGCATCTTATGCAACACTCACCAAACTGTGAGCGAGAGACTGATTCCATTTTGCGTGTGGAAACTGAGACTCACAGAGGTGAAGCGGCCTGCTCAGAAGCACCACACCGATAGGAAGTAGCGTGTCCTTCCCAAGTGCCAGGCTCAGCTCTCACAATGCCCTCTTCCTGCCTTCCAATTCATTCATCCTGCCCATTCCCTCACAAACCAATCTTCATTCTCTCTGTGGGGTCTGCCCCTTAGCCCAACAACCCTGCCTTCTCTGGCAGTGGCCTATCAGCCCTCTCGTAGATCTCACCCTGCTGTCCCAGACTCCTCTTGAAGCCCACACCCTACACCCTCTGCCTCTTCCAGAGCTGGCTTCTAGAACCTTCCTGTTCCTCAGAGTTCTCAACGTTCAGCCCCCATGACATTTCTTGCAGGAAGTCATCTCTGGCCTACCCCTTCCCCCACCTGCAGGACTCCACTGTGTGATCTCACCACATCCTGGAGACGCCTTTATTCCAAGATGATATCCCATATTATGTGGAGATTTTGTGCTTCTGTTTGTCACCGTCTCCTATTAAAATAGTTGCACGGGGGCGTCCGGCTGGCTCAGTCAGTAGAACACATGACTCTTGACCTTGGGGTGGGTTGTGAGTTTGAGTCCCACATTCGGGGTAGCGTTTACTTCAAAAGTAAGTAAAATA
Source organism: Leopardus geoffroyi (assembly GCF_018350155.1). NCBI lineage: Eukaryota > Metazoa > Chordata > Mammalia > Carnivora > Felidae > Leopardus > Leopardus geoffroyi. The sequence goes on along the minus strand of NC_059326.1, from coordinate 118,352,449 downwards.
AGAAAATGAAATGAGACAGTTTCATGAAGATGGATGACTGTTGCCCAGCACGCTGCACGGCACATTGCAAGGACTCATAAATATTTGACAAGCCAACCAGAGCAGACTCACATTCCGCACAAGGGCATGGGCAAGGGAAAAAGCACACGGAAAATTTAACACAAGAAGGTAAACGCAACCTCATGAATATCACTCATGTGTGGAAGAGGGAAAACCGTGACTGACATACGGTAACTGAACTACACAGGAAAGGATATTACACACAGGCTAAATGTATGACTCAGGAATCTGACCACCTGGGCTGGAGTCCCGGCTTCCCCGCTTACTGTGCGATCTGGAGCAAGTTATTTTCCCTGAGAGAACTAAGGGGTCTCTCTTCTATAAGAGTAGCTAATCTTATAGGGCTGTGTGAGGATCATGGAGACTACGATGTTTTTGTGCAGTAAATGTTATACTCATTTTTTGGCTATTCATAATAAGTTGATTTAACAGAAAAGAGTGAAGGAGGAAACTAAGAAGACACAATAGTTTTAGTATGTTGAGAGTATGGTACAGATCCCCAGGCCAGATAAAAAAATCCAGTCAGATGGGCACCTGACTAACTCAGCTGGAAGAGTGTGAAGCTCATGATCTCAGGGTCATAAGTTTGAGCCCCACATTGGGTGTAGAGATTACTTAAATAAGTAAATAAAAACTAAAAAAAAAAAAAAAAGGATTAAAATCTTTAAGTTAAATATTTAAAAAAATCCAAGTCAGAATCTACCAACCAAAGGCCTGATTTTAAAATTTTTAATTAGCTGCCATATTTAAATTTTGTAAAATGTTTTTATTTATTTTTGTGAGAAAGAGAGAGACAGCAAGTGGGGGAGGGGCAGAGAGAGAGAGAGAGAGAGAGAAGGAGACACAGAATCTAAAACAGTCAGCACAGAACCTGATGGGAGCTTGAACTCAGGAGCTATGAGATCATAACCTAAGCTGAAGTTGGACACTGAACCGACTGAGGCACCCAGGTGCCCCAGAAAATGAAGAAACAAATAATCTGATTAAAAATGGGCAGAGGAGCAACTGGATGGCTCAGTCAGTTAAGCATCTAACCCTTAATCTCAGCTCAGGTTTTGATCTCAGGGTTGTGAGTTCAGGCCCCACACTGCGCTCCACACTGGGCATGGAGTCTACTTAAACAAACAACAAAATAGCTGGGCAGAGGATAGGAATAAACATGTTGCCAGGTCACGTGGGTGGTACAGTCATTTCAGCGTCTGACTCTTGATTTTGGCTCAGGTCATGATGTCATAGTTTGAGCGATCCAGTCGGGCTCCAAACTTGATCTTGGAGGCATGGGGCCTCCTTGGGATTCTCTGTCTCCCTCTCTCCCTGCCTCTCCCCAACTCACGTGCATGCACAGACTCTCTCAATAAATAAATAAATAAATAAATATCAACTAAAAAACAATTTTTGTCAAAGAAGATATGCGGATGGCCAACGGGTACATGAAAAGGTGCTCAACATCACTCATCATCAGAAAAATGTAAACGAAAACTACAATGAGTGATCACCTCTTACCAGTCAAAACAACTATGTCAAAAAGATAAGAAATAAACGTCGGTGACGATGTAGAGAAAAATGAAGCCTTGAGCACTCCTGGTGGGAATGCAAATTGGTACAGCCACTGGAAAACAGTATTGAAAGTCTTCGAAAAATAAAAAACAGAAATACTATACTATCCACTACTGGGTACTCAACCAAAGAAAAGGAAACTTTTCTAACTTGAAAAGACACATGCACTTTTTTTTACTGGAGCATTATTCACAATAGTCAAGATATGGAAGAAGCCCAAGCGTTCATCAATGGATGCATTGGATAAAGAAGATGTGATATATATGAATAGTGGAATATTACTCAGGCATAAAAAGAATGAGATCTTGCCATTTGCAACAACATGGATGGACCTGGAAGGCATTATTATGCTAAGTGAAATAAGTCGGAGAAAGGCAAATACCTTACGATTTTACATATATATGAAATCTAAAAAACAACACAAAAGAACAACACCAAAAAGAAGCAGAAACAGATCCATACATACAGAGAACAAACTGATGGTTGCCGGAGGTTAAGAGGCTGAGGGTGGTGAGCAAAATAGGGGGTGGGGAGTGGGAGGTACCTGGTCCAGTTATGGAATGATTAAGTCGTGAGGATGAAAAGTACAGCATCGGGAATACAGTCGTCCTCCGATGGCGACAGATGGCGGCTACACTTGTGGCGAGCATAGCGTCATGTACAGACTCATCGAATCACTATGTGGTACACCTGAAACTGATGTAAAGTGTGTGCCCATATGCCTCGATTTAAAATAAAATCTAGTCTGTTTTTAAAAATGAAGAAACTTCACGTTAAGGAAAAGAAGTCGAGTTCTGACTTCTCTCGGGACATTGTAAGATTTGGCACCTCTGGACTCCCATTTTCCCGTGGCATTAACTGTCTGGATTCATGTAGTAAGTGCCCACTTTAGACTGAGGGCATGTGCTCTAGCTGACCACAGCTCCTCCAGGCCCTACTGCTTCTGATCTGACCTGCCTCACTCCGCAGGCTTTGTAACTGCGACTCCTGCAAACGATGATGCTTTCTTAATACCAATATAATTCATTCTTACACACAGTTCTCTGCTTAAGAACTGACTCCAACTTTATCTGTCACCTCCTCCATCTGGGGAACCATCCAGCCTCACTTCCCACGACTTTGCATCATATCCATCATCCCCTACAGGCTAATATGCCTCCTCACACTCGAGCTCCTTCCTGCTATGGGCTGAAAGGGCCCCTCCCTCCCTTCCGCTCCCCCGGAGCCCCCTCACCTGTCAGGGCTTAGTTCACGTCCAATTGCCCTCAAGGGTTTCCTCCACGCTCTGCAGCCCACAGCATGGTCTCCCTGCCCCAGGCTTGCACTGCACAGGGACAGAAGCGATGACTGTCCAGTGCACTTGGGTGTTTCTCAGTCTTTATCCTGAACCAAAATCTGTCCTTATCCACTCTGTTCTCTCCTTGCCTCCCGCCAATGCCGTGTGGGGTATCTGTCCTTGCTAAATCTATCCCTGAGACTTGTGTGATTTAAAACAAACCAGAACCAGGTGGAGGGAAGAGGACAAGAGGTGCGGGAGATTAGGGGCAAAAAAGGAGAAAACTAGGGCAAACCGAGGGTTGGCAGTGAGCGGGAAGGAAAGGGGGAAGGGGCTGTAGCAGCAGCTGGGTATGAGACAATAGAAAAGCAAGGAAGCACAGGGAGGGGGATTTTGCAATGTGACTGCTTCCACATGTAGTCAGAACCACACCGTTCGGGGACCCCTGGTCTTTGGTTCTCTGTGGCAATCCCACTTACATGGGCCAGGGACTGACTGCACATATTCATGCAGAATGACTGACCTCAGTGTCCTCAGGTGTTCTCAGGTAAGTGACCTGAAGAAGATGTCAGGCATCAAGAACGTGGACTCTTAGATTTCACCTCTTGGCAGAAGTGTGATGAGATCAGATGGCAACATGGTTTTGCATCCCAGCTAATTCCCAGGAAGATATTCTGGACTACAGAGCAGTGGTTCTCAAACTTGAGCCAGCGGCACAGTCACCTGGAGGGGATGGGGGAGAAGAAAACACTTGTTAAAACAGAAATCATTGGGCTCCGCCCCCAGAGCTTCTGATTCAGCTGGTCTGGGACATGGTCCAATAACTTGCTTTCCTGCAACAGCTCCCAGGTGATGCTGATGCTGCCAGACTGGGGACCACACCTTGAGAAACCCGGCTCTAGAGTTCAGGGCGGAGGTCCAACCCAAAAGTCACACCACTGAGCCACTCTACCAACAAAGTAACAGTCCCCTCCTCCTTCCTTCACTCTTTAATAGGTCATGCAACCTTCCCCTTCAGGGTCTTTATTTGGACCATGGACTCCCATGGCAGGGTGGCGGGTGCCCCCTTGTGGCTCAAATGGAAAACTTATGTGAACGGTAATGCACTCGCTGTAATCCTTCAAGTTTGCCGAACAAATTTAGTTTTATCTGCCTGACAAAAGATCCACAGAAATCTGAGATGTTCATCATTCACCAGGAGGGATCCAAGAGCCACTCAGGTGTGCGTTGTGCCAAGTGCTTGGCCCAAAGGTGCCCCAGGCAGCAGAAATGATTTATTCTCATGGCTTGGGATTTTATAGGGTGCGAAGTGCTTTAGAAGAAGTCCAAACCAGATTATTCCCCGCATCCTTTGCTGGTGAATATGCCTCAGTAACTTAAGTTAGAACTGAACAATTTCAAAGCCCTGTAAGTGCTATGTGGCTAAGAAGAGACTCTGAGTGAGTTGGAACCATGCTTTCCCCCCTACCTTTCCCGAAATTAGAAACGTGGCATTATTGAGTGTGAGGTAGTGCACTGGTGCCAGCTGTCCCCAGTTAATCCGGCGCAAGCATGCAGTGTCTCATCTCGGCTTTATGCAGGGCTTACAGTTATCTGGTCCCGTTATTCTGGTCGGCTGCCACCTGCTGCTCAGGCATGGAGCATGCGGGAGGAGGTAACCTGGGGACACGGTCAGCTAAGCAGGCCTTTCAGCGTTGAGAGTGTATTACAATCACCTGCAGGGCTTGCTTGTTAAACCATAGATTTCTGAGCTCCACCCTAAAGATTCTGATTCAGTGGGGAAGGGGCGGGGCCTAAGAACGTGTGTTTCTCATAACTTCCTGCTTGGTGATGCTGCTGCTGGGGGCGGGGGCTACCCAAAGCACCTGGATGGCATCTGTAGTTCTCCCTGTGCCACACATTTCTTTTTTTTTTTTTTTTCAACGTTTATTTCTTTTTGGGACAGAGAGAGACAGAGCATGAACGGGGGAGGGGCAGAGAGAGAGGGAGACACAGCATCGGAAACAGGCTCCAGGCTCTGAGCCATCAGCCCAGAGCCTGACGTGGGGCTCGAACTCAGGGACCGCGAGATCGTGACCTGGCTGAAGTCGGACGCTTAACCGACTGCGCCACCCAGGCGCCCCGTGTGCCACACATTTCTTGACGCTTGATTATTCATCAAAGTCTGTAAATAACCAAGAGTCTCTAACTCAGGGCTGCTCACCCGGGGTACTAATGATATTTTGACCTGATCCTTCATTGTCCTGTTGGGGAGTGGAGCGGAGGCTGGGCTGTACATTGTAGGATGTTTAGTCTCATCCTCGGCCTCTCTCCTCTAGATACCTGTAGCAGCCTTGTCCCCCCCACCCCCAGGTTTTGACAAGCAAACGTGTCTCAGACATCACCAGATGGCTCTGGGAGGCAAAACTGGCCCCAGCCGAGTATTGCTGCCCTAAAAGGTGGGCAGATTTTCCTTTCCCATTTGGTCGAGTGTAAAGGCATCCTCAAATGTTGCCTCAAATACATAATGATACTGACATAAACTACACTGTCAGCTCTTTGGAATTAAATCACAACAAAAAGCTCCCCATAGCTTACATATGTTGAATACCTACTATGTGCAAGTCACCCTGCTAATGCTTCTTAAACTAGCCCCTTTAGAGGAAAAAGAGAGAGGGACAAACCAAGAAACAGACTCTTAACCATCAAGAACAAACAGTTACCAGAGGGGAGGTGGAGGTGGGTGGGGGATGGGGCAAATAGGTGATGGGAATTAAGGAGTGCACCTGTCGCAGCAGTGCTGAATCACTACATTGTACACCTGAAACTAATATCACACCGTAAACTACACCAGTTTTTAAAAATTTTTTTTTCCAACGTTTATTTATTTTTGGGACAGAGACAGAGCATGAACGGGGGAGGGGCAGAGAGAGAGGGAGGCACAGAATTGGAAACAGGCTCCAGGCTCTGGGCCATCAGCCCAGAGCCTGACGCGGGGCTCGAACTCACGGATCGCGAGATCGTGACCTGGCTGAAGTCGGACGCTTAACCGACTGCGCCACCCAGGCGCCCCCTACACTAGTTTTTAAATAAAATCTTTAAAAAATTTTTAAAATAAATTACCCCCTTCAGTTCTTCCCCAAGGTCATGGTTACTACCAGTGTGGCTATGGGTGGCACAAGGGGAATAAAGGGGTATCCAGACCACCACAGCCCAAGAAAGATATAAAGCAAGTCACAAGTAGGAGCCATGTGCATATTTTTACATTTTATTTATTTTTTTTTAATTTTTTTTTCCACGTTTTTATTTATTTTTGGGACAGAGAGAGACAGAGCATGAACGGGGGAGGGGCAGAGAGAGAGGGAGACACAGAATTGGAAACAGGCTCCAGGCTCTGAGCCATCAGCCCAGAGCCCGACGCGGGGCTCGAACTCACGGACCGCGAGATCGTGACCTGGCTGAAGTCAGACGCTTAACCGACTGCACCACCCAGGCACCCCTACATATTTTTACATTTTAAAGAAGCCACGTTTACAAAGAAAAAGAAATGGGAAAATTAATTATAGTATATCTTATTTAACTCAGCATTTATATCCCAACTGTGATCATTTTAACATGTGATCAATATTTTTTAAATTGTTAATAGAGTTTACGTTCTTTCTATGTCTGGTACTTGGGTCTCTGAAATCTGTGTGTATTTCACACTTCAATAAAGCACTTCCTCAGTTTCCACTAGCTATGTTTCAAGTACCCGAGAGCCACCCGTGCTACTGGCTGCCCCTCTGGAAGGCACAAGTCCAGACTCTCTGCTCAGCTGTCTTCCAGCCTTTATTTGTAGAATAACATGTGCCAATTTCACTTCAATGTCCTTCAGTTTCTGCCTGCGCTTCAGCCATTTTGTCAGACTCACATACCTATTCATGTACTCTACAATCTGTTCCTGAAATATCTCTACTTATTTTAAAACGAGGTCTACAGTTTTATCACAGTAGATGCCTCCTCTGGTGGCCAGACTGTTGACTACTGTCTAATTTTAGTTCTGATAGCTTTTCCAGTGGCTGTTTCCCCACACAGTCTGTGTTTGTACTTGCATAACAGAGATGTTTCATCTTATCTGATGCTAACCACACAGGCACATGTTCGTCATGCTCTTGTGCCTTCTGGTTTATCTCCTGACATCTAGGAATGTTCATCCTCATGTGAGAATGCCGCCTTTCTTGCGCCCCCATGCAAGGTTTCTCCCTGTAGTTTCTCACGCTGTCCCTTTTAAAAGTTTCTGATCACTCAGGAAACGAGTGATTCTTTAGAGAGTTTTGCAATACACCTCTTAGCCTTATCACATGTGTTCATTCACCTTTTACAAGATGAAAATCAAGATGGACTTAGATACTGAGGTCAACTTACACCCATAAAAAGTAGTGATGAGAGTGATTCCTTACGAAATGGTTCCTATGAGCCACGCACTACGCTCAGCACAAGACACGCATTGTCTTACTCATTTTTTCCAATAGTCCCATGACACATGTGCTATTGTGATGGCCATTTTCAAGCTGAGGTGAGGAGGCACAGAGAGTTGAAGTAATTTGCCCGTAGTCTCCCAGGTAGCAACTGGCAGAGTTGGGGGTCTCTCCAGGTATGTTTGATGATAGAGCGGCTCTCCTCGCCTCTAGGCTCCACTGTCTGAAAGATGTTTCGCAAAGATTGTTCTTGTTCCTGAGTTTTTAAGGATACAGTTCCATAGATCATACCCTTTACCTGGGTTACCATACACCTTCATGGGGAAAAATAAGTATTTTTGGTATTTTAGGGACTGCCTCTGAAGCTATATGCCAAGGCTTCTCAGGATGCTGGGCCCTTGCTGCCTTGAACAGGAGGCTGAGACTCAGGTCCATCACAAGCTCAGACCAGGAGACCCAGCAAGTCCCATCAGAACCCAGAGGAAGAAGAGCACAGAGGCAGAAGCCAGAGCAGAGTGGACTAAGGAGTGATGTGAAGTGGGATATGAAAGGGGATGGTGAAGACAGGCTTGGCGGGGGGGGGGGGGGGGGGGGGGGGGGGGGGCAGAGACAGAGAGAGAGAGAGAGAGAGGGTGGAAGGTGAAAGACAGGGCTCAAAGGAGGGGTTGTGCTTTTGTCTTGCACTTTTGTTTTGTAAAAGACTTGAGCAGGTGGCAGCGCAGAAGGGGTTAAGTGAAGAAGCCACTGGAGAGCTCAGGGAGGGGTAAGTGGGAATCAACAGGGACCCTGGAGAGTCAGGTTAAGAAGGTGTTTGGAACCCATGTGGGGGAGACATGTCTGCCAGGTTTAATGCCAAAGCCTTTTTGTGCCTGCATCATTCTGTCACCTCCCAATGTCACTGCCTGATAAAAATACCCACTGTCAAAATTCCCATGGCCAAGTGGCTTGGGAAGTTAATTGTTTATACATTTTCTTCCCACTCGGCATTACTTTGAATCCTTTTCAGTGAGGAAATGCAAAATACATGTATCCGGGGGCAGTCCCGTATGCAGGTGACATGGTTTGATGCAAGGGACACTAAGTCTCCATCTAAAACAACTCTCACCGGCTTTCTTGGGTTCTTAAAATATCCCGCCATTTGAATTATCTTCCTGAAGAGTCCTGTGAAAATACAAACAGGTCAAAACAATCTTGAAGCGAGCATCTATGTTCATTGTAGCATTATTCACAATAGCCAGAAAGTGAAAGCAATCCAGATGTCTATCGATGGATCAATGGATGCACAAAACTTGGTTTATACATACAATGGAATAGTAGCCTTAAAAAGGAAGGAAATGTTGGGATGTCTGGGTGGCTCAGTCAGTTAGATGACAGGCTTAGGCTCAGGTCATGATCTCACGGTTCATGGGTTTGAGCTCCACACAGGGCTCTGTGCTGACAGCTCAGAGTCTGGACCCTGCTTGGGATTCTCTGTCTCCCTCTCCCTCTGCCTCTCTCCCACTCACCCTCTGCCTCTCTCTCTCTCTCTAAAATAAATGAATCCTTAAAAAATATTTTTAAATAAAAAAGGGAAGAAAATGTTGATACATGTTACAACATGGATGAAACTTGAGGACATTATGCTAAGTGAAAGAAGGCAGTCACAAAAGCCCAAATACTGTATGTTTCCACTCATATGAGGTGCATACAATAGTCAAGATCATAGAGACAGAAAGCAGACTGATGTTTGCCAGGGGCCAAGGGGAGGGAGCCATGGGAAGCTGTTGTCTAAGGGCATGGAGTTTCTGTTTTGCAAGACAAAAAGAGCCTCTGCTTTTCTGCCTGCTCCCTGCTTTCCTCCCCAGGGGGGCACTGCTCAGGCTGCACCACTCCCTCCAGGCTCCCGGCTCCTGCTCACCCAAAGCCCCACTTGGCTGTCTCCACCTGCCACTGTGATCATGTATTGCGATCTCATCAACCATGATGGTAAGTCCTCAGACGTCAAGACCTGGGAGATCAAGGGTGGGCAGCCCCTGGAGGTGGAGGAGAAGATGGTCAGGAGGACAGACGTACCGCTGGTGACTCACTCATTTATGGCGTTGCCTCTGCTAAAGACCCAGAGAACGAAGGTACCAAAAGGAATCGCCGGTGTTGATACTATCAACGAACTATCACTTGCAGTAAACCAGCTTCACAAAAGAAGCCTACAGGAAGTTCATCAAAGACCACATGGACCCAACCAAAGGCAAACTTGAAGACCAGAGACCAGGAAGAGTAAATAAACCTTTGATGAATCCAAATCAAGCGTATCTTGGCTAACTGCAAAAACCACCGGCTGTTTATTGGTGGAAACACGAAGCCAGATGGCAGCGTTGCCCGGCTGGACTACGGCGGTGAGGATGGTGTGGCTCCTTGTATGACTTTCTCTTAGGACGGTTTAGAAATGGAAAAAAGTTAACAAGTTTGGCTATTACTTTAGATCTGTCACCTGGTGTCATCACTGCTGCTGCTTTTGATCCATGCTACCAGGACTTCGAAAAGTGGGAGATGTCATCTTGAGCTCTTCATTCATTTTCACCTTGATTTATTTGGAGTAGAGGAATTGTTTTTAAGAAAAAAAATCATGGGGCGCCTGGGTGGCTCAGTCGGTTACACGTCTGACTTTAGCTCAGGTCATGCTCTTGCAGTTCGTGGGTTCGAGCCCCAAGTCGGGCTCTGTGCTGACAGCTCGGAACCTGGAGGCTGCTTCGGATTCTGTGACTGCCTCTCTCTGCCCCTCCTCTGCTCACACCTCTGTCTCTCTCCCCTTTCTCTCAAAAGTAAATACACATTAAAAAAAATTTTTTAAAGGAAAAAAATATCATGTAGGTTGTCTGAAAATAAATACATTTAAACTAAAAAAAAAAGATGGAAAGAGTTCTGGAGATGGAGGGTAGTGATAGTTGCACAATAACATGAATGTACTTAATCCCACTGAACCGCACACTTGAAAATGGCTGAAAAGTCAAATTTTATGTTACATACACTTTATCATAATTTTTAAAATGTTTTTTAAAGATTTTGTTTTTAAATTTTTTTAATGTTTTTCTTTATTTTTGAGAGAGAGAGAGAGAGAGAGAGAGAGCCAGCAGGGGAGGGGCAGAGAGAGAGGGAGACACAGAATCCAAAGCAGGCTCCAGGCTCCAGGCTCCAAGCTGTCAGCACAGGGCCGTATGCGGGGCTCGAACCCACAGACCATGAGATCGTGACCTAAGCTGAAGTTGGACGCTTAACTGACTGAGCCACCCCGGAGCCCCCAAAGATTTTGTTTTTAAATAATCCCTCCACCCAACGTGGGGCTTGAACTCACAACCCCAAGATCGAGTCACATGTTCTGCTGACTGAGCCAGGCAGGCGCCCCAACACAATTAAAACAAACACACACAAAAAAGCCCATTAAAAACCCAGGTCATTTAACAGGGCCACTTGATTACTTGTTCTCGTCTGCTGTTAGCTTGGCTCAGCTTTGTTTTTCAGTAAAGGACCATTGGTCTCGAGCAGGACCCCGAAGAACAGGTGACATGCATGACGGTCACCAGGAGAGTTCAGGGGGCTCTAGCACGTGCTTTGAGGAAGGCCCAATCTGGCGTTCCCATCCTGAGCTGAGGGGGACACCTCTGCATGTCCTCGGTAGCACGAGGAAAATGTGAAAGCCCCAGGCACCGTGAGGAGCTGCTTTATGAAGGAGAGGACATCAGCCTCTGTTTTCTCTGCCCTTTCACCAAGGGCTGCCTGGCCAGAGGCCTCCCTCGGGGAGAGTAATACTACTACAAAGGTACGGTTATCAGTTAGGTTCCTATGAGCCAGAGACAGTGGCTAGTCTGGAAAACCTTCTCCCAGCTCCCCCGTCTTACAGGCTGGTGAGGCCCTTGACAACACGTCTCAAAGTCAAGGGTGGGTGTGAGGATGGTAGAGCCACACCCGACTGGCCAGAGGGGGCCTCACAGCCTGATAGCTTTCCTCAATTTGGCCAGCACCTCCTCCACCTCCAGCCCTGGGAAAGAGAGGCATTTTGGTCACAGAAAGCAGCATCTTAAGCCTCTGTCATTAATGAGGGAGACAGAATTGTTATCCTAGTAGGGGAACACTCAAAGAAGGAATAAATTTCATTTCCATGCATCTCCAGCTTGAGTCCCAGGCTTAACAGATGCTATTTTTATCAAATACTTTCTATTCTCTGACATGCTTTGCTAACTTTCTACTATGAGGCAAATCAGGAAAAGTCCACATTTGATTTCTCTTCCTTCTGGCTTCTCTCTCCCCATTTGCGAGAGGGATGGTGGCATGGGTGGGGGCCCTGTCCTTTCAGTAGGAGGTAAGTGACAAGGCCGGCATCCGAAAACTCAACCTGGTGCCAAAGCATCCCGGAAACGGACTCTGCTTCCTCTGCAAATGACATCGCGTCCTGGCTTCACCCCATCCCAGATGGCAGAGCTGATGGGACAGGGAGAAAATACAGATTTTAGAGTATTTACAGCATCCTGGCTCCCCACCCCCACTTCCTGTGACGGAGGATTTAGTCTTGGCAGCTAGGTTTTGGAGCCTTTCTTGTGTGGAATATAGGAAAATGCTGGAAGGGATTCTGAGTCATGCAGTGCTGTGAGCGTGGGTGGCTTGGTGAGCCCACCAGAGAAAAGGCAGGGAATTACCTGCAAGGGAAAGCAGAATAGATCAGAAGGTAAGAGGGAGGATAAAGGAGCTGAGAGCCAGAGATGAGATGAACTGAGGGGAATTCAAGAGATAAGTTAAAGGGGATTGGCGTACCTGGTGGGCTATCATGAGAAGGATTTGGAAGAGAGATGAGAGGAAATTTTCCAGAAGCCTTGTTGGTGTTATGAATAGACCCTATCCTCCTGGTTGGCATTTTTAAGACATTTCAATAAAGACACAAATTTATTTCAAACTTTTTTTTTTTTTTTTTTTGATATGAGGGACTGGGGTTTATTCAAGGCAGCCTGGACTACTGGAGGCTAAGGTTAGTAGTGAAAGATGACCACTTTTAACCCTCCTTATCCCATCAACACATCCTGTAGTTCAGATATTTCAAACTGGTGTCCTATGGGCTGGATTTGAACTGCAAATGTGTCTTCTTTGGTTTCTTGAGAGTTAATTTTTTTTGCAGCCACCATTGAAAATTGTGATTTCACATTTAAAAAGCTTGCAGTTCCTACTTCTTTTGAAAAAAAAAAAATTGAAAAATCTGGCAACATGAGACTCTCACTTCTATAAGGCAAAAAAGACTCATGCTCTCTGGTTAACCCCAGTGTCCACCACTCACATAAGGTGTGCATGTGCACATATACCTGGCCTGCTTCCTGCATTTATATTTCCTACCATCTGGAAACAGCAGACTAGATAGTTGGGGCCTGCTCTCCTGCTGAGGACAATTCCAAAGGCTGGACAAAATAAAAATAAAATCAACCTGAAAGCATCAAACAATTAAAAAGACAATAAAGAGGTGCCAAACCAAGATCTGGGAAAAGACGGGCATTTAGGGAGGCAAACCCAACAACCATCTTTTCCCCCTTGGGATATTTGCTGCTTCTGGAAGAGACAATTGAGAAGCTCAGACGCTTCTTTGTAGGCAGTTTTGCATGTAGGCAGTTTTGCATAGTAAGCAGTTTTGCATAGTAAGGGGATGAAACTTGGAATCCAGTGCCCATCAAAGGAGAGGAGGGCCTGTAATTCCCCATTTTAGGCTAGGGGCCATATGGATTGCACCTTAAGACTGGATGAATAGGAGATAGACCACATTGTGCAGGGGCTCAGCTCAGCTGCCAATGAGCTTAATTCTTCAAATTGGATTAAGGTGATCCTAGATTGCTAGTATCCCCAAGTACCTAGCAGAAGCAAATGTAAATACTCTCTGGAGGAATATAACACCATACTGTCTCGTGTAACTTCTACCAATAATTTTTCACGCACAATTTCTGCACACATGAAACTAACCAGATATATAAGGAAATAATATGAATGAGATCCAGCAGAAACAACTACCATAAAAACCCAGAAAACTGCAGTTACTGGAGTTATCAGACAGACTATGCAAAGGAGATAAAATATTAAAAATTCTGGCAGAGAATTAGAAACTTAAAAAAAGAGACAATGATGATTTGTAAAATAACCAAATAGAAATGTACAATTGAAAAGCATAATAAATAACAAAAGAGCTCAGAGGATGAGATTCACCACTGACTAGACACAGTTGAAGGGAGAATTGATAAACTGGGCAGTAGGTTAGAAGAAAACATCAGGACAAGACACGAAAAGACAAAAGGATGGAAAATACGGTGAGAGAAGAAGAGATATGGAAGATAAAGTGAAGGCTGAAGTTCTAGGAGGTGATGAGAGAGAAATTAAAATAGCAGCAATATGTGAAAGTAAAAATAGCTGGGAAAATGCCAAGATTCCAGAAGACCTGGACACCCCAAGCAGTAAATAAAAGAAAGCCACTCCTAGGTACATCAGGGTAAAATAGATGAAAATCAAAGACAAGGAGGATAAAAATGTTAAAATCAACTAACATTACTTGAAAAAAAAAAGAATAGACTGTTATCTTGCTTCTTAACAGAAATAATAGCAGCTAGAAATTAGGAGAATTTAAATGTCCTTAAAGTACTGATAGAAAACCTAGAATTCCATACCCAGAGAAAACAGCCTGCAATCATAAAAATGAAATGAAGATAATCTTTGGGATTCTTTACCAGCAGCAGATACTAAAGGAGTGTTCTTTAAGCAGAAGGAAAACGATTTTAAATGACAGGTTATAGATAATAGGAAAAAATGAAGAAGAATGCAAAGGCTAATATGAAGAATCCAAATGAATTAGACTGTACCAAATAACTTAACAATGTCCATTGGGGATTTAAAAATTTTTAGGGGCTCCTGGGTGGCGCAGTCGGTTAAGCGTCCGACTTCAGCCAGGTCACGATCTCGCGGTCCGGGAGTTCGAGCCCCGCGTCGGGCTCTGGGCTGATGGCTCAGAGCCTGGAGCCTGTTTCCGATTCTGTGTCTCCCTCTCTCTCTGCCCCTCCCCCGTTCATGCTCTGTCTCTCTCTGTCCCAAAAATAAAATAAACGTTGAAAAAAATAAAAATAAAATTTTTTAATATATAACAAATATATATAAGTCAGAATGAAGGGGTAAATGAAATTAAAATGGTCTAAGATCCTTGTATTACTGTGGAAGAAGATAAAAATATCAATTAACATTAGACTTTGATTCAGTCAATGACACACACTGTGGTCTAGGATAACCTCTAAAGAATAGTCAAAGAAGTATATAATTTTCAAGGTAATAGACAGAAATATAGAATATTCAACCACACCAAAACAAGCAAGAAAGGAGGAAAAAAAGAATATAGAACATGTGGGACAAATGAAAGTATTTAATAAGATGGTACATTTAAATCCAAATATATTAGTAATTACATCAAATGTGAATGAACAAAGTACTTCAATTAAAAGTCAAAAAGTATCAGGGCTCCTAGGTGGCTCAGTCAGTTGAGTGTCTAACTCTCGATCTCAGCTCAGGTCATGATCTCACAGTTCATGTGTTCGAGTCCCATGTCAGGCTCTGCACTGACAGTGTGGAGCCTGCTTGGAATTCTCTCTCCCTCTCTCTCTGCCCCTACACCATTTGTGCTCTCTCTCTCTCTCTATCTCAAAATGTATAAATAAACTTAAAAAAATTTTTTAAAAAGTCGAGGAGTATCGAACTGGATAAAAAGATATGCATGCTATCTATAAGAAACAGATAAACATTAATTTTAAAAATGTTGAGTGGTGCCTGGGTGGCTCAGTCAGTTGAGCGTCTGACTAAAGCTCAGGTCATGATCTCATAGTTCATGAGTTTGAGCCCCACGCCGGGCTCTGTGCTGACAGCTCAGAGTCTGGAGCCTGCTTTAGATTCTGTGTCTTCCTCTCTCTCTTCCCCTACCCCGCCCACGCTCTGTCTCTCTTGAAAATAAATAAACATTAAAAAAAATTAAAAATGTTGAAAGTAAATGGTGGAAAATATGTAAATATTAATTAAAATTATATTAATATTAATAGTATACATTGATATCAAGTTATATTTTAAGGCAAAAACATTACTACAGCTAAAGAAAGATATATCATCATAACAAATTCACAAGGAAGATACAGTGATTATAAAACTTGCACACGTCTGGGGCGCCTGGGTGGCGCAGTCGGTTAAGCATCCGACTTCAGCCAGGTCACGATCTCGCGGTCCGGGAGTTCGAGCCCCGCGTCAGGCTCTGGGCTGATGGCTCAGAGCCTGGAGCCTGTTTCCGATTCTGTGTCTCCCTCTCTCTCTGCCCCTCCCCCGTTCATGCTCTGTCTCTCTCTGTCCCAAAAATAAATAAACGTTGGAAAAAAAAATAAATAAAACTTGCACACATCTTATAATGTACAGTCAAAACTATGAAGCTAAGATTGGCAAAACCACAGGAAGAAGTGAGCAGGTAAATGAATAAGGATACAGATTATTTGAACACAATTACCAAATGACTTAATGGACTTATATAAAATATCATACCTAACACTTATAGAATTCAGGTTCCCCAAATATTTAGGACTCCTTACCTTCCAAGAAACTAATAGGATTGAAATTCTCTGTATCGGGGCTCCTGGATGGCTCAGTTGGTTAACTGTCTGACTCTTGATGTCAGCTCGGGTCGTGATCTCGCAGTTCGTGGGATGGAGCCCCACCTCCAGTTCTGCACCGATATCAGGGAGCCTGCTTGGGGTTCTCTCTCTTCCTTTCTGTCTGCCCCTCCCCTGCTCTCTCTCTCTCAAAATAAATAAATAAACATTAAAAAAAATAAATTCTTCATCTCATTTTATGTAAGATGTGGTCATAGGATTTGTTTTGGTCAATGAAATGGGGAAAGAAGTAGCTTCTAGGTTCTAGAGTAGTAGTAAACGTTACCTCTTTTTTCTTTCCTGAATGCAGAGGACGAGTTCCTTGACCTCCTTGAGCTCAGTGTCCTTGATTAAGGATTACACGGAGCAGAGTTGCCTAGCCAACCTGAAAATGGACAGGTTGATGTCCATTAATGAGAAATACAGTTTTGTTATTTTAAGTCACTGAAATTTGGGGATTATTTACAACCACAGTATAACCTAGTCTATCCTAATAAAGGTATAAAAAGAAGAGGACTGCTTTTCAGGCACAGAGGTGAGCTTGTCTTGAAAGGATATGGCATGATGAAGTCCCAGGAGTCCACCGTGGGACTCCCAAAGCTCCAGGGAGGTGGGGGTGGGAAAAAGGCTGGGAAGGGCAAGCAGCTCCCAAGAACAGCCTATGAGGACTGACTAGAGGCAAGTTTGGAAGGGCCTTGTATTTAATAAGGAATGGGAATTGTCCTAGAAGTTGAAGGATCTCCAGAAGTTGGTGAGCGGTTGAATATTGGTAGTAATGAAAAGGATAAACTGGAAACAATCTAAATGATGTGAAAGGAGGAAATTATGTAGAGGGTTACTATCAATGAACATGTTCCAGAGTTATTTTCCATTCCTTGGAACCATTAGTAGGATTTGGTGACAATTTCTTTAGTAATTGCATGCATATGCAAACACACACATAAACCAATTTAAAAACACAAATCACATCAGGGTGCCTGGATGGCTCAGTCGGTTAAGCGTCCGACTTCAGCTCAGGTCATAACCTTGTAGTTTGTGAGTTCAAGCCCTCTGTCAGTCTCTGTGCTGACAGCTTGGAGCCTGGAGCCTTCTTTGGATTCTGTGTCTCCCTCTCTCTCTGCCCCTCTTCCACTCACACTCTGTCTCTGTCTCTCTCTCAAAAAATAAATAAACATTAAAAAAGTTAAAGACACAAATCACATCAATTATACTCTATGTGCTATTTCCCATTTTTTTTCCAGTTATCAATACCTTCATGTTTATCTTCTGTGTCATCTCAAGGAGACTTGCTTCTTTCCTTTTAATTGGGCGCTATTATATGGATATACTAGAATTATGTAACCATTCCCTTATAGACAGATACTTAGGTTGTTTCGACTATTTACAAACAATGCTTCAGGGACCAACTTGCTAATAATACGCATACATTTTTATCTCTTCTTTCTCCAGACAGGAAGACCAGTTTTGCCACTATTTGAATGGTGACAGTTTTAGGCTAGATCACAGAAACACAACCGGGCAGGCCATTTGAGGTGACAATTTTGGTTAAGGGGTACCTGGTATGCCTCAATTATGCCCAGAATGGTGTCTTGAACATAGTGAGCACTCAATAAGTATTTGCTGAATGAATGAACAAATGAATCCACATCTACTACAGACACTTGTGTGGTCTGCCCTGCCCTCTTCTTCAACAGGGTTTCTCAACCTCAGCACTATTGACTTTGAGGGCTGCCTGCTTTGATGTGGGGGCTGTCCTGTACACTGCAGAATGTTCAGCAGGATCCCTGGTCTCTACCCACTAGATGCCACTAGTACAACCCCAGTCGCAGCAACCGACTATGTCTGCAGAAATTGCCAAATGTCCCCTGGCAAAGAAATGAGTCCCAGTTGAGAAACATTGATTTACAACACGGATTTACTTGTGTAGGGACAAAGGCCCTTTCTAAAAACACTTCTGCCAACCCTCCCATATCACAAGGGTTTTCATGGAGATGCTACATTATTCTTGGTTCAGATGTTATTTCCCTGACATCTCCTTCACGACTTAAGTCAATCCTCATTATTTGTCAATCTCCCTTATACCTTCTCTACTCACCAAACGCTCCTCCTTAGTACTTATCTAAAATGAATTTTAGATATGAGTATTATTAAATTAAGCTATTTGCCTCACTCAACTCTCTAGAGGCAGCCACAAATAAAACTTTGGCATGTAACATGGAACTTTTTGCTCACCATGTTTCTATCTAGTGCCCGAAACAATGCCTGACATATAATAGGTGCTCACTTCTCTTGGATGGATGGACAGCAATCTGTTACCAGTCAGCAATGGCCAGCCCCAGGTACAACAGGCTTCGGCCAGTTTTTGTTCCTGTGACTTCTGAAACAATTTTGAAAAATGAGGTCATCTCTACCTACATTTTAAAGTTGATGTGTGACATGCTCATCATTAGTTTCATAGGGCTTCAAGATAATACCTTCCAGCATATTGTACATATTGGAATTAAAAACTTAAGTTGTGACATCATTCTTTAAATATACCTATTCACGGGGCGCCTGGGTGGCTCAGTAGGTTAAGCGTCCAACTTCGGCTCAGGTCATGATCTAGGGGCTCGTGAATTCGAGCCCCGCGTCAGGTTCTGTGCTGACAGCTCAGAGCCTGGAACCTGCTTCAGATTCTGTGCCTCCCTCTCTCTGCCCCTCCCATGCTCATGCTCTGTCTCTGTCTCTCAATAATAAATAAATGTTAAAAAAAATTAAATATACCTATTCATCTGTTATTATTTCCGAGATTCCCTATGATTCACTTTCACAGTAGTTTCCCTCAAATTCAAGGAATAGAAGAAACAAATTTTGTTAAAAAAAAAAAAAAAAAAAAAAAAAAACAACCTTGGGGCACCTGCATGGCTCAGTCAGTTGAGCGCCCAACTTCGGCTCAGGTCATGATCTTATTGTTCGTGTGTTCAAGCCCCGCGTTGGGCTTCTTGCTAACAGCCTGGAGTCTGGAGACTGCTTCGGATTCTGTGTCTCTATGTCTCTCTCTGCCCCTTCCCAGCTTGCACTCTCTCTGTCTCTCTCTCTCTCTCTCACACACACAAAAATAAACTAAAAAAAGAAAAATACCTTATTTAATCATTAAAGGAAGCTGAATTAAATTATTAAAGGAAGTTTCCAGTTTGGGGACCTGGAGCTGGAGATTTTCACATTTGGAGTAATGGCACCTTAGTAAGATTTGTGGAATGAGGGGTACACTTTCCAGTAAGGGTTATTACCAACACAGGCACTTTCTTAGGCAAATCAGTTTTAGGAAGGTGTGCCTAGAGGGACCAGTTCCCTAAAAACAATCCTTGTGAAGTCTGGACGGCCATTCTGGGGGTAATGCAGCCTAGAGGCCTGCAGGGGGCAGTATTGGACAAGCTGTTCGACTCGATCTCGGGGGCTCTATCTCAGGGGTAGTGGGCCGCCCAGCCGGGTCCCCTCTGGCGTGTTTGTGTTTGCACAGTGAATTATTCATAGAAAACGGGCTCCAAGGAGAATGGAGGCCAGACTCCTCTATCCTGTATCTAGAATCAGGGCCCAGGGCTGTAAACAGATGAAAACCTTTTTCTCTCTCTGTTTCAAGAACTGGAATTAGGAAAGAAATTGAGGAGTGAAGTCATGCATCTGAATCCACCGTGAGGTTTTTTATTTTCCTCTTAGGAAATGAAAACAATAGTGAAATCTCAGTAATTTATAGCTTCAGCACACAGTAAGCACAGTGGCCCAAAACTCCTGCTCTGGAATCAGACAGATGGGTGGCTCGGGTCTTTCCCTGGCCAGCTCACCTTTCCCAGCCTCTGCTTCTCTTGCTCTCCTATCGGAACATGACTACCTTCCTCAGAGGGCTGCTGGGAGGAGAAATGAGCCAGTGCAGGAAAAGGGCTCAGCACATGAATGGCATTTAGCAAGAGCTTAATAAATAACAGTGATGGTCGTGAAGATGATGATACAACGTTTGTCAGGCATGAGTGTTTCAAAACTTTCCATTCATGTCTGAAGAGGAAAACTCAGAGGTGAAAAACCAAGCCATTTAAACATTTTAAGTTTTATACCCCTGGGAGATAGAAGCAGAAGCAGCCATCCGGTTGGGGGAGGGGAGAGTCAGGGCCCTTCAGTGTTACAGCCTCACTCTGTTCCTTGACTTTGCTCCTGAGCGCCTTCCAGGTCTGAAGGTCCCACCCCAGTGCTGACAAGAGGGTCTCTATGTCTAAGATAGTGTTGTATGTTGGTTATGTGACAGGTCCACCAGCCTCAGACATAATAGTAATGGCATTGTTCATTATACTTGTCCTCTGTGAAACCTCACAGGATGGGGGTAAGCTAGTTGACATAAAGTTAGTAATGTGGACTAACTGCTGGGATATATGAAAAGTAAGGTTCACAGCAAGATCCCCACAGTTCTGCCGTATACGGGGAGAGGCAACAGAGACTAGCTCAGACAGAGGCACAGAGACAACTTGGATAAGATAATGGTCCTTTCACCTGGCAGCTATCCAGCCCCCAAATAGCTTTTGTATCCAGCCCAAAAATAAGATCACATGAGAGAGGAGAAAGAAATACACAAGTGCCTGTCCTTGGGCTTTCCGTGGGTACACCAGCATCAGTCGCACTGGTGGGGGGCCCCGGAGAGGGTGGCCTCCCAGTGCACTGGCTGCCTCCCTCCCCTGGCTCTCCTGGGCTGGGAAAACAACCTGTATCAGGGCGGGTGTGGTGTGTGCTTTGCACTCAGCTCTTCTCTCAGGACTCCCTTGAGCTCCATTCACACCAGAGAGGGAGCAGGAGAGAGAGGACAGGCGGAACCAACAGCCTCAACTCCAGGGGAATAAGGGCATCGCCTCCTTTTGGTGAAGGACACTCCCTTCTGATGGAGAATGGGAACTCCCTTCCTCCTGCAGCGGCCTGCCTGCAGCACTCCCGTTAGGTCACTGTGGACACTGTAGGCTGCTGTGGCTGCCTCGCCCCAGAAAGAAAGTGCCCCAGAGCCAAAGCAAAGAGGTGAGTGCATCCGTTTCGTTTCTCTGAGGGGCTCATGACTACAGACTTCGTGCTCGGGTCCAGCATGAATGCTCTCCCCTGCCCCTCTTCTTCCTCTTCTCCTCCCTGATCTGGGTCTCTGGCAGACTTGAGTCTGTGTGATGGATGCTAGCTTAAAATACCTGTACTCTCTTCTCTCATTTTGAGGCTAATATGCTCCCAGAAAGAACAGGGTAGGTCCAGTTCTTAGCGGGGAAGTGAGAAATGATTCCCACCACGTGAATTATGTTTGCTGAGATCCAAGAAGATGTTTTCCAAGAAACCATTAGACAAATCCCATTGCAGTCGAGTTCATCTTAGTTTTAAAAAGCGCTGTATGAAATGGGAAACAAAAGGAGGCCGGCTCATTCCTTATTATTGGACAAAAGGGAAAAAAAAACAACCCACAAGGGAGATGTGCAGATCTTCCTCTCTCCTCATTCCTTCCACACCTTTTCCTGACTTCTTAGAACCCTGTAAAATATACTTAACAGATCCCAGAACTCATTTCTTTGGTTGAGAACAAGAGGGATAAAACGCAGGGTTTGGGGAGAATTGCTCTGTAAGCCGAGTCGAGGGACAAAGAAGACAAGGCGATTTTGCAGTCTCGGCTTCCCCTCCCAAGCACATGACATGTACTTGTGCCTGTCTGGGGATGTGTACAGATGTCGCCATCACTAGCAAATGCGTACCACTGACCCTTGTTACACACCATGCCACCCCCTGACTATGGACTACAAATACCTATGCTAAGAAGAAGCCCACAAAACGTAGGTGGGAGCAAGACACTCCAACAAAGCAGGATTCTTTTAGCGACAATAGACTGAAACCCGGTTTGAAGAGACTTGTGCCAAAAGAAGGAAATTTGTTTGCTTGTGTAACTGAAAAGGCTGTGGTATGGTGGGATCCAGGTGCCCAGATGGTAGCATCCCAACTCTGTCTCTCTCCGTTTCTTGGCTCTGCATCCCCGTGTCATTGTATCCCAAGAAGACTCACCTAAGGCAGTGGCAAGATGGCCACCAGCAACTCCAGGCTGACACCCTAATGGCAAAGCCACCCTCTAGAAGAACAGGCATGTCCTTTTCCCAAGAGTCTAGAGTCTCAGAGTCACATCTCACTGAACCAGTGTGGGCACTGTGACCATCCTTGCCATGGGGTATAGCCATCCCCACCCAAACCACACAGACTGGAAGGAATGAAGGGCTGGGTCCCCAAAGATAACCAAGGTGCTAGTCCTAGAGGAGGGGCCTGGACACAATGCTTGCCACTGTGCATTGCTATTTTTGTGATGGTCTGGATGAAGACTTAAAACTTCTCCAACATCACTTCTCCTCTCTCTTATAGTCCACAAAAATCAGTGACAGAAAGTCTCATACTAAGGATAGTTATTAGTAGAAGTGACTGAAAGACCCCATGGCATCTCATTCCTAGAGAGACCCCACATAGTGCAAAAGAAACCAGAAGGCTTTTCTCGGGCTCAGTGCCCAGACGACCCATCATGACGAGACCCACCTAGGCCCCCAACCTTGCCTGTGTGCAGACAGATCTCCCCTCCTCGGTCCCCTGTCCTTGTCCACCTGTGTCTCCCTCTGCTCTGTGGATGTGAACCCACCCTGCCTTTCAAGGGCCAGCCTCAGTGCTGCCTCCCCCGAGGCCTTCCCTCGCTCGTCGAGCCTTTCTGCAATCTCGCACCCTGTAAAAAACTTGAATTTTACATTCCTGGGGGAAACTGGATTTTATCCCTAGCCCTCTCTGTGGTGTCTGACACATAGCAAGTGCCAAGTGACCAATAGAAACCCAGCTTCCCTAAATACCTGAGAGAGGATGGCTAGGTTATGTGAAGTCCTAATTTCTGATTTTTAAAAGTAATGTAATAATTATAGCAAACATTAATTGAGCTCTAGCTGTATGCTGCAGCCTCAGAGGCATCATCTCAGGTAACCTTCACGATGACCCTACAAGGCAAATATTGGCATTATCCCTCATTTAACATATGGGGAAACTGAGGCTCATAGAATTAACTTACTTGTCCCTTAAGTGGTGACATGGGAGTTAGAACCCAGGCGTGCCTGCCATCTCATTTCCTATTAAATTTGGCATTTACATACTTATCAGGGGAGCTTCTGGCTGCCTGATTTTCAAGACCAAGGAACACCGTTAGCTGGTCAAAGAGCATGAGTAAGCTTGGGTGTTTTGGACCCACCTTCTGCCACTTGGGGCTCCGAGTGCCTCTACAGGGGGGTCCTTATTAGTTTGTACCCAGGGGCAAAGAGACACTTGCCTACCCCAAAGCCACAAAGGTCAGGGGAGCATGGATTTCACAAAAGGAGATGCCTCTGGGGCCCTGAAGAGGGAGGTACTTTTGAGGAAATGTTAGCTGAAAGTGGGTTTTAGAATTTCAACTTGCCCTTTGGGCTGTCCATCATTGGGCAGATGGCCCTGACGTTTCTACCCTCACAGGGTAGCTCGCAGGATTTGGAAAGCCACAAAATCTGATCTCAAAGGAAACCAAAACGTTGAGACTATGGTGAGTATTTTTTTGGACTACCTATGCCTCTAACAACCAGCCACGGGCCTCTTGTCTGATGCTGTCACCTCTGATGCCAGCGAGGCCCTTGGTTTGAGGGTATGCAGTTTCCGTGACACACACTGACCTATTCATATGGGTCAGCATATTCTCAAGAGCAGATCCTATTTGATTTAGGCCATTAATCCTCACAAGGTCCTGCAGGAGGGCCAGAGACCTGGTGCCTTCACAAGTGAGGCACGGCAAGACTGATCAGGTCCCAGATTACCTAGAAGCAGAGAAGGGCCTAGCCTGGGGGTAACAGAGCTCTGAGGTCTTAGGATCCAAGCCTGCTCGCTTCTCTGTGAGTTTACTGTAAAAAAAAAAAAAAAATTAAAACCAAAAGAATTATACAGGCTAAGTAGAACTCTTTGGGTAAGTCTTTCAGAGGAAAACCACTGTCAGACCCAACAGAAATGAAAATATATGTTCTCACAAAAACTATACATGTCCATGGCAGCATCATTCATCACAGTCCAAACAGGGAAACAAGCCAAAAGTCCATTCACCGATGAATGGATAAGTAAAATGTGGCATATCCACACAATGAAATATTACTCAGCGATAAAAAGGAATGAAGTGCTGAAACATGCTGTAACACCGATGAACCTCAGAGACATTATGCTTTTGAAGGGAAAGAAACCCATACTGTATGATTTAATTTCTACGAAACGGCCATAACAGGCAATTCTACAGAGACAGAAAGTACATTGGTGGTTGCCTAGGCCTGGCAGGAACACGGTGTGGGGAGTACTTGCTAATGAGTATGGGGTTTCTTTTTGGGGATGACAAAACTGTTCTAAAATTAGCGGTGATGGCTGCACAACCACGTGAATACATTGAAACCATTTAATTGTTTACTTTAAATGAGTGAACTATACAGTATGTGAATTATATTCTCAAAGTTGTTTAAAAACCCAACCATGGCTAATCAAATCATGAACCCAGTGACGGCTTCCCTGAAGGATGTGGCCTCACCCCATCTGCTCTGATAAGCTTAGGTCTTCTCCCACATTGCTCGGCCACAGACCACCCAGACAATCCAAGTGGAAAGAATACAGATGGGAAAAACGGGATCCTTAGATTTCTCCACAGAGTCTAAGCTGGGAGGATTTCTGCTCCCCTCTTTCCTGTGTGGATTATTCAAAATGTTATGGAAGCGATCTCACTACTCTCTTTTCATTTCTGGGTTTCAAGTCCTGCTCCAAAAAGCATTCTCCCTTCTAAGATTATAAATCTTACTGGGGCTCTGAGTGCCTCTACAGGAGGGTCCTTATTAGTTTGTACCTTATTTAAAATAAATAATAAGATTATTAATCTTATTAATTCATATTTTCCTCTAAGGTTTGTCTTCTTACATTTAACTTTCTGATTCCTCAGGAATTTAAATACTAAACTAAGGATCCACGTTGTTTTTGGTTTTTTTTTTTTTTTTTTTTTTTAATTTTTTTTTTTTTCAACGTTTATTTATTTTTGGGACAGAGAGAGACAGAGCATGAACGGGGGAGGGGCAGAGAGAGAGGGAGACACAGAATTGGAAACAGGCTCCAGGCTCTGAGCCATCAGCCCAGAGCCTGACGCGGGGCTCGAACTCACGGGCTGCGAGATCGTGACCTGGCTGAAGTCGGACGCTTAACCGACTGCGCCACCCAGGCGCCCCTGTTTTTGGTTTTTTGCAACATAGACAATTCACAAATCAGGAGTTCTGAATTTTGACTTGGGGTATCTTTTAACTTCCAGGAATTAAACACAAAAAAGGTGTGTGTGTGTGTGTGTGTGTGTGTGTGTTCAGGAAAAGGGTTACAGATCTTGTCAGATTCTCAGGGGTTTTGTGACTCACAGGAAAACCACTGGACTCCCTACATTTCATAACCTGGGGTCCAGGTGGACTATGTATGTATGTTCCAAAGCACGAGGCAGAATCCAAGCCAAGGGGACAATTATTAAACAACTACAGGGGAGGCCTGAGCGATTACTTCTGGGCAAAATTCTCCATCACATGTCAAGTGAGAGTCATCCCACCTTTTGTTCTCATGGTTTACTGAGGCAGAGAACAAGATGGGACTCCCATGGATCTCCCAGGGCCTATAAAACGTTACGTTTTTATTCATCTGCTGACAAATCGGTGGAGCTAATAAATCATGTTCTAAAAGTAGCTGACAAAACTTGGACCCTCTTGTCACAAAGAACTTGAGGAGACTTACAGACATAAATATAAGTAAATAATGAGGTGGAAAAGCCATGACAAAGAAGGTGGCAGTCCCTCAGGTGCACACGCATACATTCATGTGACAAATACATATGGCACACCCACCGTGGGCCAGGCACTGTCGAGACTGAGGGTTCTCAGAGTTTGGTTCCTGGACGCAGTTTCACCATCATCTGGGAACTTGCTAGCCGTGCACATTTCCAGGCCCACTCCAGACCTCCTGAATTAGAAGCTTTGGAGTTGGGGCCCAGCAATCTGTGTTTTAATCAACCTCCACGTGATTCCGACGCATATCCAAGCTTGAGAACCACTGGTCTAGACTCTGAGGATGTAATGGTGAAAAGACAGATGAAATCCCTGCTTTCCTCATGGAGTTTATATTCCAGTGTGTGTGGCAGAGGGGCCAGGAAACAAACCAGTAAACAGCTAACTGAATATCATAATGGTCCATGGCAGTAAGGTCTGTGAACGAAAAGAAAGCAGGAGGATGTGAAGAACAGTGATAGGGGCTGATTTAGAGCAGGTGGTCAGGGAGAAGGTGGTCTGAAATGAGACAAGAATGATAAGCAAGAGCTTGCCATACAAAGAGGGGCAGAAAACAAATGTGTACACCTCAGGAAGCAGGAGTAGTAGGGGCAAAGGTCCTGAGGTAGGACCACGTTTGGCCTAGATGAGTAGTATGACTGCAACAAATGACCAAGCAGTTCATAGGAGGTGGACTTAAGGAAGCGGTTGGTGATAGCAAGCTTAGCTTTCATTCTTAGAGCAAGTCAAAGGCCCTGGACAGTTGTGAACAAACAGGTATATGATCTGATTTATCTTTTAGCAGGATCCCTCTGGAATGAACTATAGAGAGTAAGTTGGGTAGAAGCAGGGAAATCAGCTAGGAGGATTTTGCAATAGCCCAGGAACACTGGTGCTTGGACGGACTACACCAATGTGCAAAGATTCATTACTAAGTGAAAAGCAAACAACCATGCAGGACATTGCTCGTAAATTGTTTTTGAGCATATACACATTCAGGTGTATGAAGCCGTTTCCCCACTAAAGGGTCCAGGAAAAAAAAAGTTAATAGTGGTTATCTTTGGGGAGAGGGCTTAATGGGGTCATTTTATACCCTTCTGTACATTGTGCATGTCGCCGTGTGTGCAAAGCATTACTTTTATTTAAAAATAAAATATGTTAAAATAAAAATTTAAAAATTGAGACAAAGGAAAACATAAAATAGAAGAGGCAGTGGATGATCAATATCACAGAGAAGAAGAAGCCCACCCCTCATGGGTTAGTCCCTTCCAAGTACAATCCCCAGAAGAAGCCAGAGAGCCAGGCTGACCCTGGGGTGAGCTCCTGTTCTTGGATTACCATAGGATCAGGTGACTGCCCCCTTGAGAACCACCGGGCCCTGTTTCTGTCCTGCAGCTCTGTGACGTTTGTGGCTTTCAGGTCTCCTCAGGCAACTAATACAATTTCCTGTAAACATCTGCGGCATTTCCCTATGCCCTGTGTGTCAAATCCCTCCCCTCCGTCATCCTGGCAGTTGGTTCGCCATGAGGCCAGCATGCCCTTCATTTAATTGCATGATTTGGCATAAACAGAAGGAAATACTTTGCTAGGGGAGAGCGTATAGTGCAGCATCTGATTTCTCCTGTCAGCTGATTAGGATTTGTTGTGTCCCAACAAGGTCAAATGGAATTAGAAAGAAAATGCAGTGTGTCTGGTGTGTGTTTCAAATAACTGCATCATTTATGGAAACAGGATGAACGAATGGGGAAATTTTAAAGCCAATACTGACTGTCAGCTTCAAGATTCAAGGCACAAGAAGCCATTGCTTCTATGTTATGCCCAGAGAGAGAGAGAGAATAGTTGCTGGGGGCATTTTGAATTCTGCTGATTCTATCTATCATGCTTTGGTTCCACTCTCATGTTGGGGCAATTAAAAAGTGATGTCTGCTTCTCAGAGGCCCCAAGCACAGAATAAGTCAAGGCATGGAAATGCCACATTCTACTTTTAGCACTCTTCTAAGGCTCTTATAAGAGGTTTAGAGCCACGTTCTGTGATAGCAACTGCTGAAGCGCTCCATTGTGAATCAATCTCTTAGGATGTGGAAAGAAAAATCTCACTTCCAGAAGCAGCCACAGCATTTCAGGTGTGGATGACTCTGGCCATGGCCACACCTCTGTGGATAAAACTACAAGGCTTCTACCAGGATTTCTGTTGGTCTTGCAAATCTGTCATGTTCTTCCTTTCACAGACCCACCCCCTGCAGTGTTAGTAGGCCTGCACATAGGGTGTTTTTTTTTTAATGTTTATTTATTTATTTTGAGAGAGAGAGACCACAAGCAGGGGAGAGGGGCAGAGGGAGAGACAGAGAATCCCAAGCAGGCTCCATGTTCAACACGGAGCCTGATATGGGGTTTGATCTGCCGACCCTGAGATCGTGACCTGAGCCGAAATTGAGAGTTGGACACTTAACCGACGGAGCCCCCCAGGCATCCCCCTGCAGATAGGTTTTAATCATTGCAGAAACGGCTTTAAATATGGTCTAAGAGCTTTGAGGGAAGGTATGTTTCTGTTACATGACCTGCATAGGATCTAGAGTATTATGGATGCTTAATGAACAGCCTCAACAGCTATTATTTCCTGGCCCAGAGCTGGAGGGCTATTCTGAGGCCAGACCTTCAGACAAGGCAATCTCCAAGTCTCTTCCCAGGCTAAATAATAGGCCAGAAAGCATTAACATTATCATGTCTCATGACTCAAAACATCCAAATGTATATTATTTAAGAGACAAATTTAGACGCTTGATATGAAAGTTGAAATAAATGTGGAATTTGGGGGATATTAAAGTGAAACTTTTAAAAATTCAATATTGAGGGGAATTATATTACAGTAAATACTCTAAGGAACTGAGGATTCATTATTTCCCAGTATTTGGACAGTAACATTGCTGAATATCAGATATGCAGTAAAGAAATTAGTTTAGGGGCGCCCAGGTGGCTCAGTCTATTAGGCATCCGACTTTGGCTCAGGTCATGATCTCATGGTTCATGAGTTCAAGCCCCACATCGGACTCTGTGCTGACAACTCAGAGCCTGGAGCCTTCTTCAGATTCTGTGTCTCCCTCTCTCTGCCCCTCCCTCGCTTGCACTCTGTCTCTCTCTTGAAGATAAATAAACATTAAAGAAAGAAAGAAAGAAAGAAAGAACTTTATATCAGTAGCTAGGGATTATCTTTGTGGAAAATCCTTGTAGGTTTTTTTTTAACAGCAGTTCACAACTGGATAGAATGGAGAAATAACACTAAAATAATGACTTACACTTGTGTTACCCGTTTTCAAGGTGCTTTCACACATTTTGGCACACTGGATGGTCCCATTACTCCTGTTGGCTTGCAGGGAAGATGCGGTTAGCAGTCTCATCCATCTCCTTTAGGAAGGATGGAATGGGAACCCGGCCGAGCTGCACAGGAAGGGTCAACCACACAGTGTGGGCAGGTTCAAGGGCATGACCCTGAGCTAGGGACACCTGCTTTTAGTCACAGCAAAGGCTTTTATTAGGGGATGCACGCTGGGTGAGACCCTGAGCCGCATCTCTGTCCTGAGAATTTTTAGTTAGCTATTTAATGGGTTTAATTTCCTAATTTACTGTTTCCTAACCTTAAGATCTATCTTTCCATGTGGTTGAAAGTTAACATGCACACTGGAGGTAGCATAATAATTCTCCAATATTGAGAAGACGATTATCCGAAATATTTTTATCTTTCTGTGCTTCAGAAGGTCCTTTGGAATTGTGCAGACACTCAGGAAGATTATTATTTTTGAAAGCAAATTATGAGTACCTTTGAATACGTAGACATGGCAGCTCACAGAGGTTCCAATTAATAAAATTTGGTGAAATCATTTTTTTTTTCTGTACTTTTCAAGTCCCTTTCAGGAGAGCCGTGGCTTATCCATCCTGTTCCAGGGAGGCTCATCTCCTCAAAAGGCACAAAAACGGCTCCCTGGATGCCACATGATGCCTTTGGAGAGAGGCTCCCACCTCCACCTTCCAAGGGGAGGTGGAGACCAGAGAGCATTATTTTTTTTTAATGTTTTTGTTTTTGTTTTGAGAGAGAAAGAGAGAAAGAGTGAGGAGGGGAGGGACAGAAAGAGAGGGAGACACGGAATCCAAAGCAGGCTCCAGGCTCTGACCTGTCAGCACAGAGCCCGAGATGGGGCTTGAACCCACAAACTGAGAGATCATGATCTGGGCCAAAGTCGGAT
This sequence comes from Leopardus geoffroyi, assembly GCF_018350155.1. Taxonomy (NCBI): domain Eukaryota; kingdom Metazoa; phylum Chordata; class Mammalia; order Carnivora; family Felidae; genus Leopardus; species Leopardus geoffroyi. The sequence goes on along the minus strand of NC_059326.1, from coordinate 118,322,368 downwards.
GCTCAACTGACTGAGCCACCCAGGTGCCCCCAGAGAGCATATTTCTAGTTCTCACAGGTCAATCCGTACCTGTCTATCTGAATCATCAGGCGGGCCGGCTGGGACAAACATTCATGCATACAAACACATACCTCCCAGGCTTCCAATGCCTACATAAGGAGTAGAGACCTTCTTCAGTTATAGGAAACTATTCATCATGTTTCCATTTAGTCTCTTCAAAGATACCTCCTGATCCACATCCTTTTAATCCAATTTCCAGCTTCATTCCCTACCTGCCAGCCAAAGAGTTATTTGTACAGGCAGCTTCCTCCCTTCCTCACCCTGTCCCGGCCAGCGGCATGAAGATGATGCCTGTGGTCCTTTAATGAAATCCCCGCCCCTGGAGCTGGGCTCACCTGAAGATTCATTAGCCCGGTTCAGCAGTGACAGGCTTGACCACTGGTCAGGAACGACAGAAATACTCGCTCCACAGCCCCATCCAGCCCTAGCCTGGACGGCCATTGCCTTGGATGGCTTTGCAACATGCCCGTTGCAAGGCTTGGCCCTAAGAATGGCACAAACAGACACACACACACTCTGCCACACGCAGACACCTACACCCTGCGCAGGGATGCCAGATGACAGAACAGAAAAGGACTCTTTCATCCGGCAGCCTTCTGATTCCAGAGGAGCGTCTCTGAGCCACGACCTGCTGTTTCCCTGGTGACTGAGGCTTCCAAATAAACAGGATTCTGCTCAGACAGGCCAGTAGTCCATTCGGCTCAGCCATTTGCCCCAAGACAAACCACGTTAAAATAACACCCAGGATAGCTGCCGTCTGCCGTCTCTGCCTCCCTTCCCTGCTGGCCAATAGCTCTGCCTGCTGCTGGCTGTCCAGAGTTGGGGGCACTTAGAGCTCTGTGTGTGTCCCTGTGGGTGGGGTCAGTGCGGGCTACAGTCTACAGGCAGGTCCCCTCTGCTGATAAACAAGGTCAGAGAGAGACCCAGAGGCTGGCATTCTCAGCTCCCCAGCCTGCCTCCCTGCTTCCCACACGGCCCTGCGGGACTGGTAGCCGGCTCTGTGGCATGGTGTCTGGAGGCAGACCAGCAACCTGATGTGCATGCCACGGCCCGTCCCCTCTCCCCACACAGAGCTGCAGTAACCGAGAAGTTCAGAGAGCCGGCGTGGGGCTGCTGGGAAAGCAGCCGCAGCACAGTGACAGTGACACGGAGCAGACGACACCCAGTGGATTTCCGTGTTGCCCTTGGACGAAGAGGCACAGTCCTCAGCCTACAAGGTTTTCAGGTAAGAATCTGAGTCTCCGTTTCGGGGAGGAAAGAGCAGGTTGTGTGCAGAGCTGAGGGCGTGCGTATGTGTGTGTGTCCAAGTGCAAGGATAATATTACATGGAGAGGGGGGAAAAAACGGGAAGACTGAAGGCAGTGGGATGTTTTAAGCAGATACCACTGGAACCAGTTCCCCGGCAAGTGGATCCCCAGAGGCTCGCCATCCAGAGGCTCGCCTCTGGCTGGGTTGTTTAATCCATGGTGCTGGCCGCTCTGGGCAGAGGCTTCGCCCGTGGCACAGGCATGTAAAAATAGCACCTAGACTTCAGAGACT